>NC_058409.1:141458025-141640466 GCF_002201575.2 Neomonachus schauinslandi
CGGAGCGGCGGGCGCAGCGGCGGCGGCGCCCGGAGCCCCGAGGAGCCTGGAGGAGCCCGGAGCCCGCGGAGCCGGGCAGGGGGCGCTGCGCTCGCCGCGCTCAGAGGGGCCGCCGGGCCGGGCGCCGCGCACTCGCGTCGGGAGCCGCCTTTCCCCCGCGGCGCTCTTCGGTGCTCCCCGCCAGCATCGCCTGTCCCGCGGCCGCGCTCAGACAACAAAAGCGGAAGATGCTGCAGTTGGGCAAGGTCAGGACCTTGCCCTGAAGCCGGGCGGCGGCGCGCACGCCTTTTCCCGGACTGAGGAGCTGTCGCTGGTGGCGGGTGCATGTTTTCCAGGAAGCAGTCGGGCGCCGCGCCGTTGGGTGAGTTGCTTTCGCTGGGCTGCTGGGGCCAGGCGCATCCTCCTACTCGGCGCCGTCCTCCTCCTCGCCCTCCTCCTCTCGCCGCCGGTGGGGGTTGGTCCTCTGCTCCCCGCCGGCTGACGGCTGCTGCGCGGTCCTGCCGGCCGGGGGAGGACCGCGATCGCGTCCGGTCCCCTCTCGGAAGACAGCTCTGCTTGGAATGGGGACCGGGGTTAGTGCCTTTCTTGGAGCGGTTAGCAAGTGGCTTCTTGGCGTGCTCCCCCTCCCTGCCACCCCTCTCCCCCGGAGGAGGCGTATATAGGGCAACACCAACAATACTGCTCCCCGCCACCTTCAAGAACATACCCGTTGCCTTCATGACGTCCCTAATATACGGAGAAGACGGGGTGGGGGTGGGGAGGACTTCCCTCTAGTCTTTTGCCCTTATGTTCAATGTCATTACGATGTTTGGCTAGAACAAAATGGAAATACTTAGTCATATGCGTCCATGGCCGTTTCTTCGGTCTCCCGCTGCTTGCCAGACCCAGAGCCCCTTTGGTCTATATTTAGCGGTTTCACAGGAAGCCTTTTCAGCTCGATTCACAGGTTTCGGGGGCTTCTGCGTCCTGACAATAGAGAGCGAGGCTCTGGAAAGCGCCGCCTGAAACCCAGGTTTGGAACGGTGTGCATGTGTGTGGGAGATTGCGATGCGATATTTGGGTGATCGGTAATTAATGGCTGAAAGCAAAGCTGCTTTTCTTTTTCGCCTACCTTCCTCATATTCTGGTGTGTAATGTGTTTTCATCGATTGCTGCTCAGCTGGTTTGAGCCACTACGTTCAGAATTAAGTCACTGAGGAGGTGGTGCAGCCTCCCTGGTCGTGTGGTAGGAAAACAGTCTTAGGGATTTTTGGGGGGTGTGTATGTGTGTGTGTATGTGTGTCTATGTTTCCAACAAAGAACAGCTACTTCCAAAATGCCTAAAGTTGTGTTGAGATGTAAATGGAGGGGAAGGGAAGGGTGTGGAAATACAGAAAAAGAGGGGCAGCTTGTGGTTCCAAGATGTTTTGTTCGTCTTGTGTGCTTTGGTTGAACTGATCTGATTTGCTTTGGCCCTGAAAGGTGTTGTTAACATGCATGCCTAATGTTATCAAGCAAATACGTTGGTGTAGAAAAGGGATATGTTATAGGCATACTCTCAGGCCTGACATACATAGATTTTCACTTTTTGGAACTATGTGACCAGTATTTAAGATGCTTGCAATTTTCTGCAACGACTTCCATGAAAATAGGGAGGTGGTCAAACTACCCAAGAGTTCTCTCATGGTGCATCTTTCCATCAGTAGCTCAGCGTCCGGTGGTAGTCCAGTTCATCTTTTTGCAGTTAGTAATTCACTTACCGGATTAAAAGGCTTTCAAGCTGCACCACTTCTAAAATCCCATGGAGAAGCGTTTGATATGACTCATGTAGAATTACAGGGATGAACCTGTGCATGATTTGGGGGCCTCATTCTGGGAGAATGAGCAGGCATCCTCAAATAGGGACTGGATGCTTTAAACTGCCCTAAATTCTTTGCCACCTGCAGAATCCATTTTTAGTGTTTCGGGGGAAATGTTAAGTGGCATCCTTACTGCTCTGTGGCTCACAGGATCTCAGGACTTGAATGAAGATGCTTGCATTTGGAGTTAAATGGTGAAATTTGGGAGACCTGTAATTATACAACTAACAAGTTTCAGCGTTGCAGGAAGACTAGCAAGCTCCATAGGGCTTGAGGTGACTGAACAGCGTGATTAGCTCTACCTATATCGTGTTAGTTTCACCTTATTCACATTTAGGAAACTTTCCAAGAGTGCTTTGAACACACTGTTGTGCTCACTGCATTGTTTTAATGTGAAATTTCTTCAAAAAGAAGCACTAAGTGAGGTAGACCTTCCTTTCTCTTTTTTCCTTTTGAGTCTACTGTTCAGTTTTAAACATGACACTTAAAGGACTAGTAGATACTGTTCCGTGCTTATGTACGTGCGCAGAGAGCAGCTGAAGAGCATGAACAAAACTACATGTGTTGTATATGTGAGTTTTATGTTGTATTGTGGATTGAAAGTGACAGTACCTGATTGAATGGCAATTGTAGTAAGTACAGGAGGTTGTTGCTCTAATAAAACTGTCATAATCTTGCGGAAAGGAGTTATTTAATTTGGTGCATGTTTGTGTAGTTGTACAACCTAATCATTATAGATGTCACTAATGTTTTCATTGTTTGTAATAAAAGTCATGCACTGTCAAATTACAATATTTCCATCAACTTCACATTTTCCATAGTAGAACACAAGCCAATCTTTCTCCCAGTGAAATGGCTCATCAGGGAGAAAATGAAATTCAAATGAAATTAGTTGGAAAATGCAATTTATAGTTTTGTTAAATAATTTCTAAGGATAATGTCACTTTCATAATGACCCTTAAAATTAAAAATGAAGTTACCATATTCTCAAATATAGCATTACTTTTGACATATAGTTGAAAATGCAGTGCTCTCCTGAAAATATTATAGAACTTGTTACTTCCCATGGTGCTTTATCGAAGTTCTCTTTTATATGGTATGCATTTATGGGGGATTTGGTGAGTTCTGTAGAGTAATTCCATCAGGTTTTCCTTATGTAAGAAAACAGTAAAACTACATTTAAAATCATTTATTGTAATTTGTCCATAAAGTCAGCTATACTTTGTGTGGACCAGTGTATCTGGTTGTAACAAGCCAGTTGGACTAAAGTGGGAACTGTTGCATTGTGAACTGCCAAAAATGTTTGGTTTTTTTCCTTTTTCTTTTCCTCATGACTGTCCACAGAAGATTTGAACACCTGTTTACGATTGTCTCTATGGGAACATTATTTTTACTTCTGTGGTGGGGAATCAGTGATGCTAGTATACTCTTCATGAAAGATTTTTTTTAAATAGAGATTTTTATTTTTAGAAGATACCACGTAGTTGAGAGTATTTCAACTGGACCACTGGATTCAGAGAATGAATTACCGCTGAATGACCATTCAGAGCATGAATACCAAGAGAACTCAGGCAGATATTTTTAAATACAGTATTGCCACGGAAAGTGTGGCACGAGGGGTCTTTGCTGGCCGACTCAGAGGTCAGAAATACATTTTTAAGCCACATTCTTCAGTTGGCTTCCATGATGGTTTTCATCATCCGTATTCCAGAGGTGTTCTCAGGACTTTGATGGCTTTGTGCTAAGTGTTATGTGGATGTGGGTGAAAAGTTAATTTGAGTTAACTTGTTGCTGGCTTCAAGTTTATCTGATTATATGCCAAAACCACAGCTTTCTGTATTAATGTAAAATATTAAGTGTGTCATAGATAAATAGTTTCTATCACATTGTCTGCCAGTCTTTTTTTTTTTTTTTTTAAAGATTTTATTTATTTATTTGAGAGAGAGAGCACATGAGAGGTGGGAGGGTCAGAGGGAGAAGCAGGCTCCCTGCCGAGCAGGGAGCCCGATGCGGGACTCGATCCCGGGACTCCAGGATCATGACCTGAGCCGAAGGCAGTCGCTTAACCAACTGAGCCACCCAGGTGCCCCATTGTCTGCCAGTCTTGCCCAATGATTAATACACTGCCTGGTTGGGTTTCATGAATCTAATTGGGTTCACAAACAGTATGTACTCTCTAACACAGGAAGCTCACAGAACGATTTTATCATACTGTGCTTTTAGTCCATTAACAATGTTAAGACTCATAGCAAAAATGTGTAGTGATGACACTTCAGTTGTTTATCTTTTGATCACATAGCTGTTAAGTATGATCTCAAGCTCCATATCACGGTTAATTGATTTGTAGGAAATGTCTTAGCTATATTAGGATATTGAAGTTATGCTCTATATCAATTAGTTTTTGAAAAATTGCAAACAGTACTTCCTAGAAGCTTTTCATCTTAGACACATATTCACGTGTATCCCTTGGTGAGGTTCCTGAAAAGTTATCTGTAAAATGAATTACATCTATTGAAACTTACTATTCCATTAATTGTCATTTCATGTCAGAAATATATTTCTAGAGGAAAAAGTTGGGCTCCGACCTACAATGAATATATATAATATATATAATATACATATATGTGTGTGTGTATAATACATATTCTATATATTATATATAAAATACATATCTAAAATAATGAAATATGTTTATATTATAGTGTAATGCTGTTTGGGATTCTGCTTTGCGTAGGTGCAGACAGAGATGTAGAGAGAGTGCTGGCTTTGGGTGGATCCCAGCTTTGTCTCTTTTTATCTGTGTCCTTGGCCGTTTATGTGATACTTAGACTTCAGCTCAATTATTTTTTTTTCGGCTGTAAAATGGGTACAAAAGGAAAGGACAGAATATCTGAAGAGATTGATTTCAGGATAAAGTAAATAAGAGCATAAGTAGCTTGTAAATTATAAACATTTGCACAAACACAGGAGATATGTATCTGCATATTAAGAGGGATACTTATGCTTCATTTATGTATTATTCAATGTTATATAGGCCTCTATCCTCTCTAACAAAAGCTATTAAATGGATATATTCTCTCCCTATTTCTGTTGTAATATTACTTTATTATGTGGATTTGCATATAAAGTATGTCAAGTTTTCTAGTCTACAACATACCAGTCTTTTACATATTAAAATATAAATTAGTTAAGCAAAAAGAGAAGTAAATTATATCTCCCAGCACCATTATTTAAAAAAAAGATTCTAGGGGCGCCTGGGTGGCTCAGTCGGTTGAGTTTCTGCCTTCGGCTCAGGTCATGATCCCACGGTCCTGGGATGGAGCCCTGCATTGGGCTCCCTACTCAGCATGGAGTCGTCTTCTCCCTCTCTCTCTGCCTCTCCCCTGGCTTGTTCTCTCCCTCTCTCTCTTGCTCACTCTCTCCCAAATAAATAAATAAAATCTTAAAAAAAATAAAAAAGATTCCAATCACAGAGTCAGAAATTATAAAACTTTGATATTCTCTATTAGTGTTATATTTTTCACCTGATTAATATCAAATTTTCTACAAGATTCATACAAGAAATATTATAGACAGTTGAAGAAACATGATCTCCCTTTCTATGAGGTCACATTTTAAACATATGCTCTGTTGGGAACCACAGGGCATGAATCCCATCATAATATCATTGTAACAAAAAAGAAAGAAACCTTAAAATAAGGCTAAATTTATTATGTAAAGAGAAGACCCACTCCCCCCATTAAAATCAGCTTTTTGAAATAAAAGTGTGTACACTGGTACCTTTTTGACAATAAATGGTAATTTTCACTTGTTACCTCACTCTGAGTACCTTCAGTAAAGTGCCCAGGTCCTCTGGGTTTGATCATGCCCAGCTCTTATGAAGGATAACTATGATCTTTAGCAACATAATTTTTACAAAAATAATGTTTGGATATATCTTAGAATTTGTTACAGAATATGACCTGTGTAACAAGAGACTAATTTATCTTAAGTCAGAAAAACATTTTGACAATAAATACGGTTATTTATATTCAAATTTATGTGTTGTTGTGGGAACTGCCAATTATGTTACCAGAGTAAAATACGTGTTATAATAAAAGACCTTTCTGTTTTTTGGCTCAAAGTAAGTGGTGAGCCAATTATGTTTGGTTAAATAAATACAGATGTCAGAATTTCTGCAAATTTTACATGATAATGTATTACTAAATCGGATGCTTAATTTATAGCATTAGATGATGAAGAATAGATAGAATTTAATTTTATCATTGAAATTTGCTAATACATTTATCCTGCATAGGTAAGGGCTGGAGTTTTCTCATTAATAACATTTTTTTTTTTTTTTTGCTTAATAGATGTGATTATCACTGTCTTTAGAAAGTTGATACAGTAGGTATATATTAAGAAAATGCATTTTGTATACATGTTTTATGTAGCTTATTCTTTTGGTTCTTAACAATACTTATTGTAATCTTCTTTCCTTTAAATATGCAACAACATAAATCACAAAAAAGGCATACATTTATGTTAAATTATAAAATGTGCTGAAATGTGGATTTTTGGTGTCCTTAGGAAACCCAATAAATATCATCCCAGAACCCTTACAGTTTCTGAAAAAAGTTGGTATTTTGAAAGAAAAGGAAGTAAAGGAGTAGCCACCATGGGTGAAATAATCAATTTTGGTTAGACGTTCCTTGATGTGATGCCAGATGACATCCTAGGACCTTGGCCTTCTCCCTTCCTCTCTCCCCGCAGGGACAGAGCTGTCTCTGAGCCCTAGAGCCTAGTCTTGCCTCTCTGCAGGCAGGAAGATCTCTAGAGGAAGAAGGAAGGAACTAGCCAAGATGCTTCCTTCATTTTTCAGAAACAGAGAAAGTGAAGGGTTGGAGAGAGACCAGAGTGTCACATGAATTAAGTTCCCTTTACCTGGAAAAATATCAGAAGTAGGCAAGAAGTGTTCCTCATTGACATGGTTTATAAAGAATTCAGGTTGTAGAATTCTGGATATAATAGTTTCCACAATATTTTGCTTAGAAGTTGAGCTTTTAAAATATTTTATGGTATTTTGACACTATATCAGGAATTATCAGGGGAGTGTCTAATGCCCTGGCTGATCTATAGAGAGTATGGTCCATGAAATTCAGCTGATTTATGTATTGCAACTTTAAAATACCTCATTCTTCGTGTGCCCTCCCTACTCTCCACATTAGACTTTGACTGCCAATAATTGGATGGCCTTGTAAGTGGTGAGGATTGGACATAAAAGGGACAGTGTCAAAATCTGATTTCCCAAACCATATATAAATAATAATCCATGTGAGCTCTTATCTACAGCACTTTCTACCACAGTGTAGATAATTAGAGTTTGGTTGGCATTTAATGTTTTAACTTTTAATAGGAGCAAAAATGGACACCGTCAAGAAAGAAGAATAAAGTGAATTTCTAAGTAAATGTGATGTTTTATTTGACTCCGAGCATGACTACTCAACCTTAAAAAAGCTCACTTCTGGGCGCCTGGGTGGCTCAGTTGGTTAAGCGACTGCCTTCGGCTCAGGTCATGATCCTGGAGTCCCGGGATCAAGTCCCGCATCGGGCTCCCTGCTAGGCGGGGAGCCTGCTTCTCCCTCTGCCTCTGCCTCTCTCTCTCTCTCTCTGACTCTCATGAATAAATAAATAAAACATTAAAAAAAAAAAAAAGCTCACTTCTTAAAATAAATTTTATTCTTCTCTCTCAAATATTTTGTTTGGACTCTCAAACATTAGAGTAACCTAGCAGTCATTACCTTCAGAAATGCAGTAATTTAATTTCCAGGAAGAGCAACTTCTTTGGCAGCAAACCAAGTCTCCCAAATACAAAAAAAGCCAAAATTCAGTCTCCTATCTCTAATGCAGTCCTCGCTGGTACTGACTCTGTTTTTTGTTTTGTGTGTGTGTGTGTGTGTGTGTGTGTGTTTTGAGTCACTGGATAAGGAGGTAGAAAAGAGCTTCAGAAAAGCAGAAAGGTGAAATGGGCATCATCTGAAAAGTCTCAGAGACAGTAGAAATCATGTCATGTCTACCCAGGTCATGGAAGGTGGTGCAGGAATCCTGGGGCTTGTAGTGTGTGGATCAGACTGTTTGGTTAGAGTTGGGTTGCAAAAGAGTAATAAATATATTTAGGTGCATAAATATATTATGACACCTCTATCCAAAGGAACATTATACAGTTAGGAGTTATCTCTTCCAAAAAAGTGGGAAGTGTTCATCATACTGGAGGTTAAGAAGGTTAAGCAGAAAACTATATTGAATATGATACCCTGCACACATACCCACACACACACACACATACAAACATAAGAACATAGTGTTAATGACAAGGTTTCAAGTGTTTTGCTCTTTGTATATTATCTGCTCACCAAATACATAATTGTTTGGTATGTGTTACATCATTACACAGAAAAAAAGCATGCCTTTAAATTTTGAAAAGAATATTATATTTTTGCTTTGGGATAAATTTCATTAATTAGCTGAATGCCTGACTGAAATTAACATACATCCTTTGAGTGTATATTACATATATCCTGTTCAGTGCTACAACTAGAGTTTCTCTGTTTTTAAGTTTAAGAGATGTGTATTTTTTTTAAAGATTTTACTTATTTATTTGACAGAGAGAGACACACCGAGAGAGGGAACACAAGCAGGGTGAGTGGGAGAGGGAGAAGCAAGCTACATGGAAAGCTTGCTTTCCATGGAGCAGAGAGCCTGATGTGGGGCTCGATCCCAGGACCCTGGGACCATGACCTGAGCCAAAGGCAGATGCTTAATGACTGAGCCACCCAGGCGCCCCTAAATTTAAGAGATGTATTGAGTCGGTTTAGCAAGTTGGTATCTTTTTGAGAACTGTGCAGCGTATTAGTGAAATATTTTCTCTTTTTTTGAAAAATGTTTTATTCTTTTTTTTGTTTTCAAAAGTAATGCATGATCATTAAAAATTTGAAAATACAGGAATGATGAAAGGACGCTAAAGTTCATGCATGATCTGAAGTCACAGAAATGACTCTATTTTTAATAGAAATGCTAATCCATATACATTTTTAAATTTAGAAGATTCCTCATATTCTGTTTTGTTACTGTTTAAAATGTAAAGTGGCTTTTTTCATATAATTTGTATTCATTTTTAGTGTCTGTTTTCCATACCTTTATGTAACATCATTTACTTAAATAACTTCCTATTTTGGGAGATTGATGGCATTTTCATTTTTTGGTGGGATATATGATGCTGTGTTTAAAGCTAAATAGTTTTCATCAGCTATTTTCTGTAGATTACTTCATAGAACTGGATGTTTTCAAGGCTGTTGATATATGTTGTCAATTTGTCCTGCAGAAAGGTTATATAATTTACATTTCCTTCGGCGATAGAGGAGTGTGCCAATTTCTCCATGATTTCAACAACTGGGTATTATAATTAAAAAAAAAAAAAAAAAAGACAAAACCCAGGCAATACATTCCAATTAGGGGGAAAATTGTGTTTTCCTGTGATTTAATTTTCTTCTCTATGAATATGGCTGAGGTTAAATATTACACAAGTTTATGATGCACTCGTAATTCTTTTGTAAATTATCTTTTTGTATCTTCTGCATATTTCTCAACTGGTTTATGCCTCATTTCTTATTGATTTATATTATTTGTCTAAGGTAGTTGTATTACCCTTTGCCATGTTTTATCAGTTTATTCCTCATTTTATTCTTATTTTAAAAACATAATTCTAAAGCTTATAGTTAAACGTATTCCTTTTTCCTGGGGGGGAGGGGGGTCCTCTTTAAGGGCACATTCTCTTGTTTCCTGATTTTTGTGTCTCAGTAGTAAATATGGCAATGGAACAAATGGTGGAGGGAGTATGTAATAGTCGTATCCTGACTTGATTGAGTTCATACCTCAACTTTTCCATTTTTTTTTTCTTTCAGCAAGTGGATAAGTTACTATTGAGTGTCAATATTGATAATGGAGAGATAATTCCTGTGTTTTCAGGTTGTTTTGAAGGCAGATTAAGAGACTGTGGATCTCGGGGTGCCTGGGTGGCTCAGTCAGTTAAGCCTCCAGCTCTTGGTTTCGGCCCAGGTCATGATCTCAGGGTTGTGAGATCAAGCCCAACGTCGGGCTCCGTGCTTAGCATGGAGTCTGCTTGAGATTCGTTCCCTCTCCCTCCACCTCTGCCCCTTCCCCCACTTGCACACACGCACGCTCTTTCTCTCTAAAATAAATAAATAAAATCTTAAAAAAAAAAGAGACTATGGACCGCACCTACACGGCAGAGAACTTAGTATTGTGAACCTCAAACACCTTAGCTATTTCTACTGTTAAATAATAAATATGACATATCTTTTTCTCTAATTCTGGCATTTGCTTTCTCCTCAGGAAGCATAATTACACATCTGCACAGGCTCAGGGACCTACGTGTGACAGGCCAGGTGTTTGCTCTGTGTATGGTGGAAGCTCTGTGTATGCTACAGTCATTCTCCATGTGGCCTTGCTGAAGTATGTTTCAACTTGTTTGGGAAGAGTAAGTTAGGATGTCATTCTTAGGCAAAGATATGATTTTCTATTTCACAGATCCAATATAGATACATATATATATTTCTTTTTTAAAAAGATTATGTAGTTTAGAACGAGAGGGACAGGAGAGAGAGAGTGGGTGGGGGGACAGAGGGAGAAGAGAGAGAGAATTCTCAAGCAGACTCCCCACTGAGCGTAGAGCTCCATGCGGGGCTCGATCCCAGGACACTGAGATCATGACCTGAGTCAGATGTTTAACCGACGGAGCCACCCAGGCGCCCCCATACATATATTTCTATATCATATCCTATGTGTACCCCCTAGGTACATCATGTACCTTTCTCTCTGGTCACATAGGACCATGCATCTTTCCACCCCCACTCCATATTGGTCCTCTGTCTCTTAATCATGATCCTCAAATCCTAGGACAATAATTGGTACATAGTAAATACTCCATTAATCATTATGGGCCATACATACATTCTTGCTTTCATTGTCAAAACTGGTTCATGAGCTAGGGTTTGTTTGGTTGCTTTTGGTGCATTTTGGGTACTGGGCACTGTGGCATTCTGGAGGGAACGCTGAATTAGGATTCTGAATCCTGGGATCCAGATCATGAAATCATTTGCTTTCTCTTGTGACCTTGCACCTGGACCTATTTTGTCATTTGCTCGTTAGGATCAATCAACATTTACAGTATTTTTGTGAATGTGATATGATAATAAAAGTAAAAATGCTTTGGGAAGCATTATCATAACAAGCATTTAAGTGTAAAATAGATTCCCTGAAATTTGTGGTGTGCCTTAAAAGCAGGGTATTTTTTTTTTGGATAAGCTGGAGTCAAAAGATTTTCTTGTCTATAAAACTAAATCTCTGACCCATTATTAATATGGTTATGAAATGCTCAATCCTCTAATGGCTGTAAAGATACTGCTACATTCCATGCCATCGGGTATCACTTAGAGGAGGATTTCTCTTCTATCCATCACTGGAAGTAATTCCTATTATTTCCTTATACTACTTCAAAAATTGTGTCATACCAAATTGGCTCAAAAAAAGTTCTACTTTTTTCTTTTTGCACAGACATGTGCTGCTTGAAAGAGTAGTAAAAATGAAGCCCTATTGTTCCTCAGGGATTGAAGTCTGTAGAAATGTCCCCGGAATATTATTTTTTCTCCTGGTGGGCTGCCGAGTCTGGCGCCTGGAAGGCTTTATCAGAACAGTTTTAGAAGTGTGAACTGTAGCTGGCTTCCATTTTTTGAGCATATTTCCTTAAATACTTTGAAGAAAATTTCAGAGAATTCTTATCACTCTAACTGTAGGCTGCCAATAGGAAGAAATCGTGTGTAAAGTTATGAAAAAAGCTTTAATTTGTTCCCTATTCTCCAAACTTTTGAAGGAAGTGCAGAACGGAACTTCGTATCCCCTCAATGAATGTGTTACTTGGTGAGGAGTAAAGTTTTAGGGACTCAAGCAGAGATGCTAATCATGGTTTTGCTTGTACTTACAGCAACTTCAGAGACAGTTGTATTTTTTTTTTTAAATTTAGCTTAGGGCAGGTTGTCTGATGAATTGTACAGTGATTCTATGTTTCTAATTGTAGCAGTTGAGAAGTTCGTAGCTAGTACATATGAACCCCCTGAACGAAACAGAGTGTAAGAGATTTTGGGGCAAGAGGAAACTGACTTAGGTGACATCCCTCCTTCGTGCACACATATGGACGGTGGAGACAGAAGACTGTTTTGGTGACTTCTCATAGAGGGGTAAGGGCTAAGTAACGCCTGAGAGGAAGTGTAGAAATTTTAAGAAGTGAGAGGGAGCAGGAAGCTTAAACGAGTTTTGGCAACAGGAGTTTTTGACGCACTGGCCAACTGGTCATTGATGAATCCACTCAGTGAACACACTGGGCTGAGTATGAATTTTGAAGAAGTAATATGTTTTAAAGAGTCACAAGGTCAGGCTGCTCCAGGGCTGGATGGTCTGTCCCCCTCTGAGTGGTTGAGCCATTTTCTCCAGTTGAGGGGTACCTACATCTATCCTCTTCAAACTTGGATTTCAAGCTCAGGTTGCCACGCCCCTTGTTTCCTGTCACTTCTCTGAAATCCTTCCCTCATGTCCTGTGTGCCAACTCGGCTAAAATGCATTCTGTAATTGCAACGAAGACTCAAGATCTTTCACTACCGAACATAAATACCTTACATTTACATGGTGTAATAATATGAGTCTATGTTGCTTCCTGGTGGCTTGTCAGAATGTGCATTTTCTACCAGTGTTTATACCTCTAGAACGGCAGGTGAGAGAGCTGCAGGTGGGAGAGAGCAGGGTGACAGCCTGATGAAGTGCTATCTTGAGTTGAACAGGGTGTGGGAGGAAGTATAAGCAAAGCTATTCCTTTGAGCTTTATAGCATGTTAGTCATTACAAGGGCTTCCCCGTATTTTATCTTTTTAAAGCGTGGTTGAGAATTTTGAAAACAATGTAACAGATTTTAGAACCAATAGTAGATTTTGTCATTTTTGCTTATTCTCAGAAGCTCCTTAGGTGATATCCATCTGAGTTTCAATATACATGCTGTTCCTTGCTGTTATTCATTATGGGAGCTGGTTGAGATTTGGCGGATTCAGGATTTGGTGGCTAGAGGAATTTTTTTTTCTTTTTTTTTTAGCTTTGACCCGAAGAAGATGCTTTTGAACTCAGTTATTTTCAGTTTATGCTTACACAGCTGTGTTTGGTGCCCTTGCTTTTTTTCTTCTTACTTTTTACAACGAATCGCTTTGTGGACTATGAGGGATCATTTTGTTTCCTATTTGGTGTACCTGATTAGTTTTCAGTATGTATGCCCATGATTTACATTAAAAAGCTGCCTGTATACCATTTCTGCTTCCTAGTTTTCCTGTAAGCAGAGCATTGTTACCCATGTGTTTACCGCTCACGAATCTTTGAAGATCGGTGTCGTTAGGCATCTGGGAAGAGGTTGGATTGCTTCTACATCCATTACGAGGTAGAACAGTGCAGGTAGGTGGGTCGTCTATATGCAGGTGGTGTCCAGAATTTTGCAGTGATTCTCACAGCACCTGGAAAACATTGCCGTCATCATGGTAAGAAGCTAAGCTGCACGTGCATATGAAGCTAAAAAATACAGATGCAGTGTGAGATTTCAGGTGTTGTGGTATGGTATTATAGAGAATATTGTGATGTCAGAATTTGTGAAGCTGCTTGTGGTTCATCAGGAGAAAATGGTAGAACATTTTGGCGACGGGTCTGTAGGCGGCTCTGTAGCACTGAGTAGATGATGGGGTGCCATACGCAGTGGCCACAAATAGTACCTAAATCCAAATGTAAGGACATGCCATGTTCCCCTCCATCACAGAAGTTAGGGAAGACGTCCAATGGCTTGTCTGTTGTGATGGTGGAAGAACTTCACTAAATGAAAACACTACATGGGGCGGTCTTCGCTCGGGTTGCCCTAACAAAATACCATGAGCTGGGGGGCTTAAACGACAGACATTTATTTCTCACAGTTCTGGAGGCTGGGAGTCCAAGATCCAGATGCCCACTGCTTCGGTTCCTGTGAGAGCCCTCTTCCTGGCTTGTAGACAGCTGCAGTCTTTCCGTGTCTTCAGATGGCATTTCCTTGTGCGTGTATCTCTCTCTCTTCCTCTTCCCAGAAGATCTCCAAGCCCTTCAGGAGGACCTCCTCTCATGACCTAATCTAAGCCTAATTACCTCCAAAGCCCCAGCTCCAAATATCATCACATTAAAAGAGTAGGGCTTCCACATATGCATTTTGTGGGGACCCAAACTTTCCATCCATAACAGAGACCACAGGGTAAAACCAGCAAGATCCCAATGCCCAGGAAGGTCCACCTCTGGTGGAAGATTTGGGGTGTTTGATATTGAAGTAGTCCCTAAGTGAATGGGAATCACTGATAATCTGGGTCATTATTTAAGGTGTTTTAAATGATTTTTTTAGTTCACTTTAAGTGTTCTTCTTTGATTTATAAATTATAGAATGTGACACACAGAACAGTATGCTAGACAGAATACCTGGGTACAAATTTCCATATTTATTAACATATGGTATTCCAAAAGTCTTTTGTATAATATTTTAAAAAATTACATGGATGGTCCTCACCTTGGTTGAACCTTTCACTTCTTATCAATTCACTTTTAAAAATGCTGATCCCAGCCCCCATCACCTCTCACCAAGATTTCTGTAGCAGGCCTCTGGCTGGGCACCCTGCCTATCCTGTGCTTCTCTGAAGTTCATCACCATGGGCACCTGGGTGGCTTATTCAGTTGGGCGTCTGCCTTTGGCTTAGGTCATGATCCGGGGATTGAGCCCCGCGTCAGGCTCCCTGCTCACCGGGAAGCCTGCTTCTCCCTTTTCCTACCCCCTCTTCTGCTCTCTCTCACTCTCAAATAAATAAATAGAATCTTCCAGAAAAATAAATGAAGTTCGTCCCCACAGCAGCTGAAGAGCTCCCTCTGTATCCACTCATATCTTGCCTTTGCTTAGAACCCTGGCAATGACACAGAGAAAAAAATTCAACTCCTTCCTGTCTTATCTCACCTACATCCTCTCCCACTGGTTTATTTGATGGCAGCCACTTTGTCTATCTCTCTGTCTCTCGTACACATCTCGCTAAAGTTGATCCTTTCTCAGGTTTCTCACCTAATACTGACCCTGTTTTATTTTCTTCCCAGCATGTAAGAGAACTGGAAATCTTCTCATTTATTTATCGGTTTGCAGGTGTATTTTCCTGTCTTCCCCATTAGAATGCAGCCTCTTTGAAGGTTGGTCATTAAAAAGACTTAAAAATTCATCCTATACCGATGTACTAAAAGTAGGAACTCACCAGGATTAATGCCTACCTGGCTTCAAGTATGTAGCATCATGTTTAATATGCAATAATCATTGAATCATATTACAGATAATATGTTGAAACGGGAAGACAAGATAGAAGACAGATCATCTATCACTGAATGAATGTCAGAGACCAGTATGATGATTAGTTAGGAAGAGCTGATGCGTTTCCATGTGTGGATCTAATATAATGCTTTCACCTACCCGGTCAGCTGTCATGTGATCTCCTGGCATTCTCAAGTATAGCAGGCTGTTTTTCAAAGGCAGATTATCTCCTAGTAAATGGAACATAAATATGCCAGGAATTTTGTGGCATGAGAACATTAAACTTACTTTTAGAACAAAAAATAGAACTGTACAAAGTTTACTTTTTCACGGAACAATATTCATCATCTTAAATCAAGCAGAGAATATGAAACATGGGGCAATGTTGATTTAGAGGAGAACTTTCAGGATATTTGTTTGTTAAAGATATTATCTTAAGAAAATATTGATGAACGTAGGCAAAAATGGGAAAAATGATCATATATGATTATCAGAAGTAGATTTATTTTCTCAAGGGGAATTTATATTACATTCCCCATTATATTTAAATTGAAGATACCATCTATGATTTGGAATATTGTCAACCGAAAGAAAAGTAAATTATTATTATTATTATTTTTTAAAGATTTTATTTATTTATTTGAGAGAGAGAGACACAGCGAGAGAGGGAACACAAGCAGAGGGAGTGGAAAAGTAAATTATTTTAAATTATGACAACATTATCTAAATGTTACTCTTGGCATAAGCCTTGAATGATATATGTTGGAAATTTTGTGACTTGTTTAATAAAGGATATATGTTAGTGTGTCAGGGATATGAATTTTTTAAGCTGCTACATATTAAAATATCAGAAGCCAATTTATGTGACTTCAAGAGTGATATTTTCATAATTGCATATTTACTTTTATTTCATCTCATACAGGAAATGTCTGTAACTTGGAGTTAATATTAACAGAAATATCAGTTTTTGCTTTTATAAACTTTCATATCTCACATTTGGACTCTGCTATCACAAAATCCCCTTTTAATTTAGCTATGCCTTTAGTCAAATTATGTCTTTGAAAAATATAAATCCTCCACATAGAAAATTAGCTTAAAGTTACTAAACTAGTGTCATTAGATTGAGGAGTTTCCTCTTAACAGGAGTATTTTAAAGTTTTTTTTTTTTTATGTTTAAATTGTTGCTACCTACTTAAGCAAAAATATGGATTAAATTGTTTCTTATTGTATTGGCTACATATGTCTGCACCTTTTGAATCTGTAGCTTTTGAATCTGTATGTAAATCATGTCTGAAAGTAATTGACACAGTTTAGTCTTGGAGAGCAGTTTGGGGGTTTGTAACCAAAAAGGTGTCATCTGAGTGCATGCCCAGATGGTGGTCTCATCAGGAGCTCAGTGGAAGCGGCATTCTGGCTCCTTCTCACATGTTTACCTGTTGACAGTCAGCGTGCTAATAATTTCAGCTTTTGGTTTTGAGTCTCATTCAAGGAGAGAAATGGTACCTTCATCTGACTGTTTACCAAGGGTAGTACATGCCTTGAGAAGGTTTTTATTTATGAATCATTCTGGGAAATCCAGGCCTACATTGCTATATCCTTGAGAGTATTAGGTAGAACCATGTGAAATTGCTGACATGCAACTTTCTTTGACCTACAAAAATGGCAATTTTTTAAACCTAATCATTAATCTCATTAAGTGAGGAGCTAATTAATAATTGCTAAGTAACATGTATACTTTTTTCCTCTGCCATCCACCATTTAGTAGGTTAATAACAAATAAGAGATTCAAATTCTCTTGTGTTTTCAAGTACTAAGGGAGATGTGCCAACTCTTGGGTCATGGGGGAAACCACTGATTGGATTAAAGTTGGCAGGGCTGGAAAGAATTAACTTAAATCCCTGAGAAACTTACAGAACTGTCAGCTGGTGTGTTTGGCCCTGGGGAGTGGGATGCAGGCTGTCACTTTCTGCCATAGACAGTTACTGTTATCTTCATCAGTGATTCTATCTCTTCTGGGTTTTTTTTCTTGTTCTTGTTGTTTTTACTTCTGTTGTTGTTGGGGTTTAGCCTAGCTCTAAGCTTGTAATTTTGGTTTTTAAGCTATATAGGATTTATTTATTTATTTAAAGGACAACATAGATTAATGTTCTAATATTTTCATGAGACTCTTTTCTAAGTTTCAATGATTTTTTGTTCTTGAACTTTAAAATGTCATGTGATCATTCTAAATTATGTTAGAATTCATATAAAAATGCCATCGATTTATATAATTGAAGCTCCTGAGTCTTGTCCAAATGTTTACTTCAAACTGGATATGCTGGTAATACTAAATTGAGGGTATTAAAATATAATTTAGTTTCCAAGAATATAAGTAAGCAATTTATAAAAATTGTCAATTAAAAAAAATCCATCTTATACCCTTGATATGATGGCTTGAAAATGGTGCTTGACTTTTGTGACTTCTTCCCCAAAACCTGTAGTCCCAGTCTAATCATGTGAAAAAACATCAGGCAAGTCCCAAATGAAGGACATTGTACAAAATATCTAGTTCAGTATTCCTTAGAACTTTCAAAGTCATCAAAAACAGAGAAAATCTGAGACATGGTCAGAGCCAAGAGGAGCCCAAGGAGACATTAAGACTAAGTTCGGTATGGTGTCCTGGATGGGATCCTGGAATAGTAAAAGGACATTAGGGAAAAATTTAGTAAATCTGAATAAAGTATGGGCTTTTGTTAATAATAATGTATCAATACTGGCTCATTAGTTGTAACAAATATACTAATGTAAGATGTTCATAATAGGGGAAATCAGGTGTGGATGTATTCTCTTTACCATCTTCACAATTTTTATGTAAACCTAAAATGATCCTAAAACATAATGGTTGTTTTTCAAATCTAATTTTTAACACTGTAAGTTTTTAAAATACCTGCTCAAAGATTTCAATAAAGGAAAAGATGATTTGTTTGATTTTAATAGGCTTGGATGGTGTCCTAATATCTTGAAATTGTTATTCAAATTGATTTATTAACTATTAAATAGTAAATCAGCATAAAATGTTTTTTATCATCTATGTTGTGGATTTATGGTTAAGGTGAGGGAAGAGAGGGAGTTTATCAAAATTACAGAAAAAGAATAAAAAAGAAGACTTTATTTGATGATGGCTTACAGTCATAAGATATGGGTAACACAAAATTGGCAAAATGTCTCAGTGTATTTTGTTTAGTTTATGGCTTTTATAGAAGCTAATGGCACTGACATCATTTGTTTTGAAAATATTTTAACAAATGAAGATATTTTAACAAATATTTTAACAGGGAATCTTTGCTTCCTTCCACTTACAAAACCAGAAACAAATGTAATTAGTATTCATTTTATGAATTGTCTTACCGTTAACTTTAATGCCTTGTTCCTGGTCCTCTTATACAACCTACACAATCCCCAGGATGTACCTATGTACCTAGAGTTAGAGTTGCCAGATTTACCAAGTGAAAATACAGGATGCCTAGTAAAATACAAATTGCAGATAATTGGTAGTTTTGTTTTGTTTTGTTTTCAGTGTAAGTATGTCCTAAATATTGCATGGGACACACTTACACTAAAAAAAAAAATGTTGTTTTTCTGCAATTCAGATTCAACTGGACCTACCCAGGCAGAATCTGTTGGGCATGATAAGACCTGCAATTCTCTTGATTTAATAGTATTAACAATAATAATTATTATAGTTCTTGAGCCTTTAATAGATGTTTCAGACTCCCAACACTTTCCTTGTGATAGAAGACCTTCTTTCGGGTTTACTAATTCTTCCACGTTGCTATCTGTTTTTTTTTTTTTTTTTGAGAGAGCGAGCAAGAGAGATTGCATGCGTGAGTTGGGGGGAGGGGCAGAGAGAGAGGGAGAAAAAGAATCCTAAGCAGGCTCCATGCTCAGCGCAGAGCCTGACATGGGGCTGGATATCACGAACCTGAGATCATGACCCTAGCTGAAGTCAAGAGTTGGATGCTTAACTGACTGAGCCACCCAGGCATCCCTCAATGTTACTATCTTAAATCCACTTTCTTGTGCTAAGCCTTTTAGTCCTAAGCTCAACCCAAAGGGAACTCTTATAGAACTTTTGTTTTTCATTCACTATGGAATATTTCGTATTTTGTCTTTTATAGTAATCACCTGCTAACTTGTCAGACCATGACCTTGAAGAGAGAATCTGTCATAATTCCCTGGGCACCTCATACAAATGGGCATAATGTATTAAAATTTTTATGATTGAATAAGGAGGTTGTGTATTCATTAGGATAAACTCAGTTATGCTGCTTTAACAGACCGCACCCAAATTTCAGCAGCTTAAAAAGAGTAAAAGTTGGTACATCTTCAGCATGGGTTGGTGAAAGGTGAGAATGGAGGCTTGGATAATCCTAGGCACTCTGGGACCCAGGCCAATGGATCAGCATCTTAGTGAATTCTTCCATGATCATAGAGGTAAGGAAAGGGTAGTAGAAAATTGAGTCAGCTGTCACTCAGTCCTATATAATCAGGCAGAGTGAATTATGTGGACGTGCTCAAGTTTCAGTGCTGAGGGAAGCCAGTCCTACCATATGCCCTGAGGACAGAGAGAATTGGGATACTGGTGAACAGCCCTAAATACGGCATAGAAAAAAAATTTTGGCAGAGTCTTTGAAGGACAGTTGGACAGCTTAGAAATACTTTAATTTTAGGAGTTATCCATGAGCCTACAGCTTTTTATTGGTAAAACAATACATAAAATACATAAAATAAAAACAGGAATTTGTATAAAAGTAAGAAAAAAATAAGTGGCAAAGTCTCATTAATGGCACAGAATAGGGCGTGAGTCATGATTGGGAATAAATATTATGATAATGTGCTCAAATGAAATGGTAGCACACTCCAAAGTGGCCTTGCAGTTTTTCAATATTTCCATGAAAATTGACTTTTCTGGAAATGCTGTTCCCAGATGTTTAGAGAAGCCAGATCCAACTTTTCCTGTATATACATACATATGCACATGCACACATATATATGTATGTATATGCAAATGTATGTATATATAGTTTTTTAAAAATAAACTTGCAGACCTGATTTTTACATTTCATTTTGGTGGGAACATCAGAGACACTTGCCAGTTTTAAATGTCTCTCTGTCTCATCTGCGTTTGTTTTCTGTTGTGTACTGCCGCCCTGTCATTTCCCGGGGCGCCCCTGTCCTTGCTGGCACGTCTGTCTGTCCCGAGGACCCCTGGAGTGGGCGGTGGGGCGGTCAGGTTCCGCCTGCTCCACTCGGCTCGCGTCTGGCGCTCCCCTCCGTGCAGCAGCGTCTCCATGGAAACCGCAGGCTGCGGGGCGCGCAGCTCGGCGGGGCGGGGCGGGCTGGAGCTGGCAGAGGCAATCAAAGAGCAGGGAGGCCTTGAAGAGCCCTGGAAAAAGCTTCCAGTGTAATTGCGGAGACAGGACCGAAAAATGTTATTAATTTGAGACATCCAGGCTCGTGGCGAAAATCCCAGGGGGCCACGTCTCTGCTCACACCTTGCACAAGTGTGCGCCGCGTGCACTGGCTTCGGGCCCCTTGGGCTGGTGTTCTCTGTTGGGGTCTGAGGAAATTTGAAGAGGGCCGAGGGAGGCTCAGTGCGGGGCAGCGGCTCACATGGAGCGGACTGCCATGGCTTTTAAGAACTATTAATTTGGGAAAGATGTAGACACCGAATGTCCTGGTCAGTGGTTTTCAGGCTACAGACTTCAGCTCAGGGTTCTGCAAATAAGTTCTAGTCACTTTTGCAGGTTTACAAGCGTGGGAGGTTTCTGGTGGAATTGTACTATTTGAGATCTGGGTGGTAGAACACTGCCAAACATTTGCTTCTTCTGTCTTCTCGAAGCATCGCTCTACCCTGAAGATGGGAGGTAAACAGAAGTACAAATTCCTTCTGTTGCTTGGGTTGCAATGAATCCTGACCTACTTGGACCTGACCTTTTCTCCAGGGAGCTCATCCCCAGGACAAATGAGCAACCTTTTACAAGAAATACACATAGTGGTGTGGAGAGAGAACACAGAAGACAGGAAAGTCTTGAGGGAAGAGAACTGAGGAAAATATGTAATATTTATAATAGTTTTTTATAACTCTTATACCAAGTTTATTAATACACATTGATGTAGTTTTTCAAGTATAAAATGAAAAACAATTCAGAAAAAATAAAATGGCATTTTTGAGTGTCTCATTACTTCCAAAATTTCTGTTCCTTTGTGTGTGCCTGTGTGTGTGTGTGTAATATTGTTAAGCTCTTCTGTAAGGCGCTTTTAGAAGAAGAAAGCTTGGATAGAAGATAATTTTCTTCAGTACTTCTTTTCTTTTTCTTTTTTTTTTAAGATTTTATTTATTTATTTGTCAGAGAGAGAGAGAGTGGCAGGCAGAGGGAGAAGCAGGCTCCCCATTGAGCAAGGAGCCTGAGGCAGGACTCAATCCTAGGACCCTGAGATCATGACCCCAGCCGAAAGCAGATGCTTAACCAACTGATCCAGCCAGGTGTCCCCAGTATTTCTTTTCTTATATGCAAGATTCATTTATGTGATTCCACCATATGGAAAGACTCAGAAGTTTACATGCGGCTCTTTCGTGCTTACGTATTTTTAGTTATTAGGTGGATTTATATGTAGTTTTATTCTAATTTGATGTTTGTAATTTGAAATTGTATTTTTCTTGCCTTTTCCTATAGCACCTTTTCCCAAATGCAAGAAAGCATTAGTCCTTCTCATTTGCTTCTCTAGTGTCTTTGTCTTAAAGACCAGTGATACTCTCAAGAGAATATGATGGTAATAAGGAGGAAGAAGATCATCATTATTATTATTGAAAGTGAGGATTTTTTCCCCCAAACCTTTTATTTTCCAGCTGTGGATTGGGCAGTAATGTGAAATAAAAGCTTCTTAATAATAGATACTTTAAACATTGGAAATTATTTACAAACATATTCAAATATTGGTGATACAGTTTAAAAACTATCTTTTGAAATCTTTTACAAATTAAATATGGTTTATTTCTTAGATGCGTGATTTATAATGATAATTCAAAATTATTTTCAAACTTTTAACTTTGAGACATCATAATACATTTTGGAAAATGTAACTCAATGCCAATTAAAACAGCAAATAGCAAAATTCAAACAGTGTGGCTAGTGTAGGACATGCATTTAATGCATATATTAGAAAAGAAGAATAATTGATAATTAATGAGCTAAGCATTCATCTTAAGAAATTAGGAAAGAAAAGGCAGCGAATAAAATGAAAGAAAGCAGATACAAGCCAGCTATTATAAAAATGCATGCTACAGTCATTTCCTCAGTATGCTTTAGTGTTAGGAATCTGTTTTATCAGTCACACACCACTTACCTATTTACAACAGAGGCGATTTAATATAGGAGAATGGTTACATAGTTGAGAGAAAAGCCAAGAAGTCAAAGGAGGCAGGGAAGTAACTCAGAGACTTAGCCTCAAGGAGCATGACTCCCATTAGCACAACCAGGGACTGTGCGGTCCCTCTCCCCTACCAGGAGACACTTAGCAATCTTTGGAGATATTCTGATTATCAATCCCTGGGCGGGAGGTGCTAGTGGCATCTAGTATATAAAGGCCAGGGATGCTGCTAAACATTCTGTGATGCACAAGAGAGCCCATGTAACAAAGAACTGCCTGGCCGCAGATGGCCAGTAGTTCTGAGATTGAAAAACAGTGGCCTTGAGAGATAGGAGAAGGCAGTGCCACCAGGATCCAAGGCCTGGATTTCCCAGAGGGAGAGGACCATCCAGCAGGACGTAGAGCCATGGAGGGGATGTAGCTGCTGTCAGAGAGGCTGCTGGAGGCAAGAGGAAGGAAGAGTGATACTCTGTTTCTTGCCTCCTTCCTTCCATCCAGCCTCTTGGCAGGGCCTCCCAGTGGCTGAACTCAGCCAAAAGCCTGCTGTTACAGGTGCACAGAACACTGCCTGCAGGGCAAGCCCATGATGCTGGGCAGAATCAGGAAGGTGGAGTGGTGATTCCGAGGGCACAGGGGAGGTGCCAGCCAGCAATTCCTGTAATTCCCAGTATTAACAGATGGAGGAGAGACCAGTGATCATTTCAATCAGTGTTTAAAAAGTACCACATTTCCAAAATAGGCCGTAATTAATGCTTTGTAGTAAACTAAGAATTAGGGAATATTCTTAACCTAAATAATACTGAAATATCCTAGGTCTGTAGTATCATTTTCATCACAAAAACTAAAGAATATTTGCTCTCACCACTTCTGAGACCTCAGCTATCACAATAAGACAAGAAAAGACAAAAGAAGCAAGAGATTAGAAAAGAAGAGGAAACATTTAAAAGTTATTTGCAGATAATATGAATGTTTACATACAAATTCCAAAGGATTCTGAGGATTAACTATCGAAACTACAAAGATATTTCAGCAAGTTTTCTGGGTGAAATATCAGCATGTTAAGTATAGCTTCTTTCTTTCATGCTTGATTTATAGTGATAATTCAGATTACTTTTAAAAGTTAACTTTGAGACACCATAGTAAACTTAAGATAGTGTTTGTAACTCAGTACCAATTAAAATGGAAAAAGTGTGAAATAAAACAATGCTAGCTTTGAACGCTTGTTCAATCCATAGCATTATTGAATGCTCATGAATGTATGGTGTGTTTTTCAGATCACTTTTTATCCAAATCAGGCTTTTGGACTATTTCTCTCAGCTTTACTTCCCATGCAAAGTTATCTTTCTATTTTGTTTAAATCTTTATATGCATTTTAACATGTATATGTGTGTATGTATATACACACACACATGCACACATAGTTTGTTGAAGGAATATAATTATTTTGATTTTAGCTCTTTGATTAAGCATTAACCTTTTAGACTTTTAAATGGATTCTTCCCTATGAAATGCATTTGTAATCCAAGCTACCTTGTTGAAAGATTATGTATGCAATCTATAAATTCATAAATCCATATATTTATAAATATATCTTTATACATGTGACATAGTCTTTCTGTTCTTTCAGGGGAATAGAAATAACAAACTCTTGCCTATCTTGTCTTCTATTTCTTTATGTGAATAGCACCGAGTTAAGTATTTTATGTAACGTTATTCATGATATGGCTGTTATAAAAATGGAGAATTTATATACTTTAAGATTTGGTCTGTTTAATTTTTTATCAAGTATGGATCCCTTAAGACCATTGTGGAAGTGAAAACATACCTGACGGAGAGCCAGCATTTGGCTTTGATGATCTTGATTGCTTTCTTGCTAATGTTCATGGGTTGGAACCTCAATGTGCTAGTGATTCTAGTAAAACCCAGAGTCTGTTCAATTTGCTAACCCCAAGTGCTGAGGTGCTTTGGCAGCATTTTTTCTCTGCAAAGCCTTGAGGATTTTTGATTGAGTTATGTATTCTTAGAGCAAGTGTCCTTGCACAAGCTCAATAGTGAATTTAGGGGGTTAGGAAGTGAAAATTGAGGCTTCAGGGTAAAGGGTGTATTTGTGAAGCTGGAGAACTGGATACGACAGGAGGCTAAAAGCTGGTGTCTATCGAGTGCCTATCAGTAGAACATAGGTTTCTATCAGAATGATTTCACAATGTGGAAATCTTTGTTCCTAAATGGGTAAAGACTTAGCGGTTCTATAGGAAAATTATTTCCAAATTACCAAAATGAAAGATAAAGCCATGAATAGTGTAAGAGGTTAAAAATATTTTGTTTTCTACTTATGCAAACCCCTTTGGGATTTGATAATTTATAATTTTTTCAAACTTGTTTGGAAGTATCTACTTAATCACCACTACATACATACTTTTTCATATCTAACTTAAAAGGTGTCTGGGTTATACTTTACTTTGCAAATTAATGATGGGATTTACCTTTGATTTAGTACAGGTTATCTGGGTGAGAGATTGTAGTGCTAATTTCCTAAAGTAAATGTTATTACGCTTCACTGGCTCAGTGACATTTGATATTAATACCATGTTTTCATGCATTGTGGAGGTTATGATAAGTTTCTCACAAAGAGGTCATAAGAATGAGAGAATTTTATCATTAAAGGTTGCTGTTTTAACTTAGAAATAGGATAGGGCTTTAGTGTATGGTTAATTAATTCCAAAATTTGCTCCCCTCCCCTTTCCTCTTAAAGCAAGTCTATAAAAGTGCTTAACATTCTATTCAGCACTGACTAGCAGAGCTTGAAAATCTGTGTCAGTCATGATATGACTGTCACGAAAATGGAGAATTTATACATTTGTACACAAAAGGACAATTTAACCAAACTTGTGATCCTTTTCCCACAAGTAGGGAAAAAATAACTGAAGTTGTTCTCTTTCGGACCCTGATTTCGTCAGCAAAAATGAAAATGCAAGAAGTCTGCTTTTTATATTTAGAAGAAAATAGCACTGTCAAATGAAATGAGAAATGTGGGATCCTTTATGTAGTTCTTACACCTTGGCTATGAAAGTGTTTCCCTACAAAGAGAAGAGTCTTGTGTCATCACAAAATGCTGGGGAGTGCAGAGGGAAGGTAGGATGTAAGATAACCAATCTGGGTTAACAGTATGCACCTTGAATGTTAGCAAACACGAAGCTGATAGCTTGTAAAAAAACACACAAGATAGGGAAAAGAAAATAATTTTCATTTACATCAGAATTTAGTCTGCTTCTCCCTCTCCCTCTGCCTGCTGACCTCCCCCCCGCTTGTGCTCTCTCTGTGTGAAATAAATAAAATCTTAAAAAAAAAAGAATTTAAAACAATTAATGCATTAAATTCTAGTTTAAGAATTTAGTCTGAATAACAAATGTAAGACTAGTTATCAAATTTAAGACTAGCTATCAAGTTTAAGACTAGTTACTATTACCTGAATATTAAATTTAACCTGAATATAAAATTTAAGACCAGTTACTGTTACCATAGGTTTTTCCCCACATATAACACACACACTCAAAAATAATAAAACACCTTCATGTTCTTCAATCTAATTAGTGACGTATTTCTCTAGAAATCTGCAAATAAGTAGCTTTAAAATAGGAAGAATATCTTAAGGCGATGTTAGTTTTCCCATCTCTTCTGTTCCCCTGGAGGGGGTAATAGTAGATGTTCTCCTATGGGTGCTCTATTGCCTGTAGTTCTTCCTTTCCACCAGTGGGGGCGTCTCACCTGCTGGTTCTTCTAGGGGTGGAACAAGTTTTGTTGAAGGTAAATACTCCACACGAGGCTGCTGTCAAACTGCTCATGTTCTCCTTCTCCTCACCTTCCTCTTGGGCAGGTGTCACGGGGGTAGCCTCTGTTCCCGATCCTTGCCCAGTTGCTGGAAGTTGTGGAGGGGCTGGCTGTGGCCTCTGGTCTAAGGTGACCGTTCAGCTCTGGCAGCAGTAAAGCAGGGGGCTATATTTTTAATTCTATCCAGTCTTTCTTAATTGTTTCAGAATGGGGAGGTGACTTATATGCAACATGTTTATATTGATTTTAACTTTGTGATAAATTAGTAAGTTCATATATAGTGAGTAAAATCTCCGGTGACCCAATTCGCCTTGAAAGATATATAGGGATTAGTGAGAGGAAGCCTCCGCCCCCACCAGGATGCATCTCTGTCCTTGGCAGTGGGAGCAGACACACTACAGCTCACCTCCTGCTAGCTGCTGGTTTGTTTGGTTTGGAAAAGATGGCCACTTTTTAGAGTAACTGTTTCCATCTTAAAGTGTCAATTTAGGGCATTTCAGGCAGTATCATGATATTGATTAGCTTTTAATAGTTGTGCATGAGTGTCCTCAGCTTTAAACACTGTAAACATCTTGGAACTACCTTTTGCTTTTTTGATTATTGCATAGGAGCTTTGGACAGATATGTGAGACTGTTGAATAACTATTTTGGAATGAATAGGTTTCGGCAGAAATATCCAGAAATTATCAAATCAGACTGTGCTACTATTACTTTATCCATCCTCCCCAAAAATGTTTAATCATTTCTCCTTCCCAATAATAGAATGGGAATTTTCAAGTGAAAACTCTTACTTAGCTTAATTGTCTTTTATTTTTAGCTAATCTTACTGCTCAAAATGAATTGTGAAGAGTTGCTTCATTTTAAATTACTAAGATGTTAACAGCATCACAAGGAGGGACCACATAGTTTGTGGAGATCATGTAGACACACAAGTAAAGCCTCTAGAGGGTGCCAGAAAGTCTGTCTTTGGTACAGTTTATAAGATAAACTGTCAAATTAAGTTTCTAAGGATTTCACCATCTTTTTCTTTCTTGTAAAGAAATACAGTTAGTTGTAAATCTGATAGTCCTGAAAGAAATGAAACAGTAAACTGAAAGAAGGGAATCCATGAAATGAGACCATATTGAATTCATTTTGTGTAGGTTTGCTTCAAAGTGATAAAGGGAATGAGCTATTTGGAGGTTTTGAATGTAAATGTCACAGTCATGAAACCAACACTACAATCAAATGACTAACTTAGTCTAGTCCTATTACTTTATAGTGTCACATCCACTTTACTCACGGGTTTGAGAATAAAGGCTATTATTCGGGCATAAAACTTTAAGAGGTATTTGTTTGACATTGACAAGCTTAGTTAATTGTTTCAAATTACTGTGGTCTTAACTCTACTTGTTTATTACATGCGATATTAATATTTTTGATACAAAATGAAGAACATGGTTAATGTTAAAATATTTCTTTCCCCCAAGTTTTCAAATATTCTTTTCTTTCTTGGCAAGAACACTGTGAGTGTGGCATTGAATGTTCCGTTTCTGGCTACCCAACATTTTCATTTTAATATTGGCTACAAATAATCTTTGGGAACTTAGGCATCACATTCAACTTTTTGGGGGCCTCACATTCCTTTTCTCTAAAATGGTCCTGTTGGCTGCCTCTAACATTAAGTGCTATTTACAGTCTTTATTTTATTATTACAAATGTAGGACTTTTGATGTGCCAGGCATTATTTGTAGTCATTTACATAATTAATTCCTTGAATCCCCCTAACAACCTATGAGATAGACACTTTTTTATCCATCGTACAGATGGAGAACCTGGGACACAAGCTATAGAAACACGAGAGGTGGTGTTTTAGTTTGAGCTACTATAACAAACTACCACAGACTGTGTGGCTTAAGCAACAGACATTTATTTATCACAGTTCTGGAGGCTGGGAAGTTTAAGATCAAGGTGCCAGTAGATCCATTGCCTGATGAGAGCCAGTTTCCTGGTTCATAGATGTTTGTCTTTTTGTTGTGTCCTCACATGGCAGAAGGGCTGAGGGAGTTCTCTGGGGTTTCTTTATAAGCCCCCTCTATGAGGCCTCCACCTGCATGGCCTGATCACCTCCCAAAGGTCCTGCCTCCACATACCATCATATTGAGGGTTAGGATTTCAGCAGATGCAGTTTGGAGCGGGGGGATGCAAACTTCCAGTGCATTGTCAGAAGACTGAATTCTTGAGTTCATTTCCCACTAATTGATGTTAGGGAGCTCTGCCTTGACCAGAGTCAATAGTAAATTTTACCTCTGTACCTGACCCGGAATTTGTGGGTTTTCCCTCTTGGCACTAGCTTCCATTTTCCCGCCAATTCTTGCACGAGCATGTCCTGGGGCCAGCTCTGCAGGACTGGATTGAGTCAGCACAGGGGGAGGTAGCAACAAGGCAGGGAAAAACATCCTCTGCTCCTCACAGAGATGTGGAGGTGACAGATTTTTCTTGCTCTGCCTTGAAAAAGCAAGCTTAGCACACTTCATGCATTTTTAGCACTTCCTTTTTACAGGGAATTGAGCTCCTGGAACTTTTTGTTTATCATCAAGTTTATTTAAGTCAGGGACCTTTGCAAAAACATCTTCCTGGTTGGCAGCTCTGGGTCTCCAGTATTTCTGCCTGCACAGGGAGGTCATGAGTACTGCTGTCTTTCCATCTTCACAGAGAGAAATGAGCACCGAGGAGGGTTGGCTTTCACATGGAGCAGGGGTCTCCATCTCAGCACTGTTGTTACCATTGTGCGGGCTGTCTTGGGCACTATAGGATGCTGGGCAGCGGTTCTGGCCTCCACCCACTAGATGCCACTAGTACCCCACCCTGCCATTGTGACGAGCAGTAATATCTTTAGAGCTTGCTCCATGTCTCCTGGGGTGGAGGCAACACCCATGGAAGAGAACCAAGATGTAGATTAATGGGGCTTCCAGTGGACAAACCCCCCTTGGCCCTCCCAATGAGGCTGTTACAGGGGTGCAGCAGATTCTACCATGGCCACCTTCCTAGTACAGTCACCCTGTGTGTATTTGCCAGGTGGTTATTGTGGCCCATCAGGGTCTCCCCAGTGTTCTCACAGTGCAGGCATCTTGAGGTTTTCATCTCCAAAAGGATTAGCTGCTCTGCCAGAGAATTAAACCAATTTCCTGCTTCCTTTTTTTCTCATTTTGTTCCTCAAACGTCAGTGCCCCTCTTCAGGCACTAGAAAAAGGGAATATGCTTGTATTTGGCCCAAATTGCTTCATCTCTTCGCCCTCTGGTGCACCTCTTGGGCAAGATACTTTTTTAAAATACTCTTCTATTGTAAAATACATATAATATAAAATCTACCTTTTTGAGTATTTTTTTTTTTTTTAGTATTTTTAAATGTATAGTTAAGTGGCATCATGTATATTCACAGTGTTGTAGGACTATCATAACTATCCGTTTCCAGAACTTTTCATCCTTCTAAGTACAAGTTATGGACCCATGAAACAGTAACTCCCTCTGCCCTCCCCCTCCCTCTCTCTCCCTGCCAGCCGAGGGCACTCATCATTCAACTTTCTATCTCTGTGAATTTGGCTATTCTGGAACCATACAGTGCTTGTCCTATTGGGTCTGACTTATTTCATTTCACATGATGCATTCCAGGTTCATCCATGCTGTGGCATGCATCAGAAATCCATCCCTTTTTGTAGGTGAATAATAATATTCCGTTGCATACATAGACCATATTTTGTTTGTACATTCATCTGTTGATGGACACTTGGATTGTTTGCACCTGTTGGCTGTTGGGAATAGTGCTGCTATGAACATGGGTGTATCTTCTTGAGTCCTTGCTTTTAGTCACTTTGGGTATTGCGAGGAGTGGAGTTGCTGGATCATAGAGCAATTTTAACTTTTTGAGGAACTGCTGTGCTGTTTGACATAGTAGCTGTACCATTTTACAGTCCCATCAGCATCAGATGAGAGTTACAATCCTCACCAACACTTACTGCCCATTTTTTTAAATTATAGCAATCCTAATGGATATGACGTGTTATCTCATTGTGGTTTTGATTTGCATCTCCCTAAACAACAGCATGGTAAGCCTTGACATGAGTCATACTTTCCATTTTATGGTGAAAACTGAACTAAAATAGGGGTCATCCTAAGCATTTCTCATAAATGTGAGGGTGGCAGGATTTTCAAATGGAGGAACCCCATAAAGCTGGAAATCCTGTGAGAATGGAGGCAGCCCTTATGATATCGATGAGAAGAAAAGGATAATAATGGTGAAGTGACTCACGAGAGGTCACATGTGATCTTGAGTCTCAGAGCCAGTCCCCACCTCGGGACTGTGTCCATGCTGCTCCTCCTTCTGCACAGCTGGTGTTTCTGGGTCGATTAAAGATGGCACTGAGGCCCTGCTTATGGCGCCCATTCCATGATGATTGAGGAAAAGAATCTGAAAGGGGTAGATCATGAAACAAGAAATTTTAGATGTCCAGCACTGCATAGATTCAACCATTGTTTTTAATATATTTTTATAGTTTATAAAGAGTAGCTTATCTTCTGTAGCCACAATATAGGTTGGCATTTTAATAGGTATATTGATTGATCTGTGGAAGTTCATGTCTTAGGATCATAGCTCTGCTTCTGATTTGCTGGGTGATTCGGGGGTCTGTGTCTGAATCTTTGAGACCTGCACAGGCAGTATGGTTGAATGAATGCATACATGAGGAGTCTTTCTGTCTGTCACTAAGGGCAAAAGTGATTGGTTTTTCAAGTTATTCTCAGCTTTAATACAAAGGAATTATCAATGTGAAAATTGTGCATCTAGATGGTAACCTTTGGTAACCTTCATATTTCTGCCAGTGTGACGGAGCATCCTGTTAATGCAACAGAATTGGCATCTCCCTGGAGGAGAGAGAGAAAATCTTTTTTTTTTTTTAAAGATTTGTTTATTTGAGAGAGAGAGTGAGAGCATGGTGGCGGCAGGGGGGGGGGGCAGAGGGAGAGGGAGAGAGAGAATCTCAGGCAGACTCCCCATTGAGTGTGGAGCTCAACGCAGGGATTGATCTCATGACCCTGAGATCATGACCTGAGCCAAAATAAAGAGTCACTCAATTGACTGAGCCACCAGGCATCCCTGAGAGAGAGAAAATCTTAAACAACTCATTAAAGTTCTGATTGGCTGATTATAATAATCTGAGATGTTCTTCTTCATCTGTAATGTTTTCTGTGATTTATTATTTTCTTTCCCCAAATAAAAACAAAAACAGCAATTATTTCTTGCCTCAAATAATTATTGGACTTTTTCCTGAAATCAGTACAAAGTCTGAGCAAAGGGCAATTTTCCTGGCTAGAATCAACATGATATAAAATTAGCACTGCAGTCTCTAGCAAGTTCATTCTCCTCCAGAATAACTCAACTTGTTGAAACTACCCCTGGCTTCACCATATATTTTTGCGTGAGCCAACCAGCTGGATATTCTAGGCAAGGTCATTATGCCTTGGCAGTCCAGAAGGCATTAAAAAGAGAGCTTGAACCAGAATCATGTGGTATTACATACAGACTTGTGATATTAAAATGAAGCTGGGTAGAGAAAATATAATGCCATATCATCCATTTGTCACGATGATAGATGCACTTGCAGATATACAGAAAAATTGTTACAGCTTATCTACTGCTCCTGATAAGGTGTCAGGGAGGCAGAGACTCGGAGTGAGTTCATGATGACTGGAATCATGTATTGATCGGGACCACACAGAATAGCACGCAGTTATTGATCATTCTAAAGATTCTAAGAGAGGCCTAATGGCACATGATTTCTCTCTCTCCCTGTGCATTTTTCATGAGTGGTAGTATAACTTGCTATTAGGCCAGCACAGGAAATATTATTCCATTGTGGCAAAAGCTTTTCTATTTGTCCACAGGGAAAATGCGTAGAATGTCCATGATAAATACGTATTTAGCACTTAGGATGTGCCAAGCACTGTGCTGGACACTTATATATAAAATCTCCTTAAATTCTTCCAATGGGTCTCTGAGATGCTTTTGCTTTTTAATTTCCTGTGTCATAGAGGTCAGCTAGGGCCTCCTCACTTTCATATATGATTAACTTTGGCCCATATCCCCATTTATATGGCCATCGAGATACAGGCATCTTCCACTGTACAGTCTCTAATAAATTCTGGATTGGTCACTGGCTCAGGTTTCGCTGTAAGCCAAGCCCTGTGTCCTCGTGTGCTGTATCAGTTATAGCTGATTGTTAGTTTTCTGTTGCTCTTGTAGCAAATTACCATAACTTTAGTGGCTTAAAGCAACACAAATTCGTTCTCTTACAGTTCCGGAGGTTAGAAGTCCAACGTGGGTCTCCCTGGGCTAAAACGAAGGTGTCAGCAGGGCTTTGTTTCTTTCTGGAGGCTCCAGGGGAGAATCTATTTCTTGCTTCTTCTGGCTTTTCAAGGCCGCCCACATTCCTTGGCTTGTGGCCTCTTGTTCCAGCTTCAGAGCCAGCGACAGCAGGCCGAGTCCTCACATCACTGACCTTCGACTTCCCTTCCTGCTTCTTTGTTCCTTTTTCAGGACCCTGGTGATCACTTTGAAATGATCCAGGATAATTTCCCTATTTCAGGGTCAGCTGATTAACAATCTTAAATCTGTCTTCAACTTTCTTTTTTTTTTTACATGACATAAAATATTCACAGGTTCCAGGGATTAGGATGTAGACATCTCTAAGGGATATTGTACTGTCCCCACAGTGATTTAACCTGGAATGAAAATCTAAGTCCTTTGCTGGCCTCTATTAATAAGCCATTTATCTTAATTATAATTATCAGGAGTTTATTTAGTTTGTTGAGGGCTAAAGAAGTTGATGATTGTACTCCCTCTCTTCCTCTTTTTCTCTTTTCCCTTTCTGGTTTTATTGATAAATTACCCTCCTTTTTCTAACCAGATAGTTCTTCCCATCTCAGCTCCTGGAAATCTCCTTAGCCTTGTAGCAGATGACCTACAAAAGAAAAGAAAAGAAAGTATAAACTAAAATAAAGTATAAAATAAAATAAAATAAAAATAAAGGAAGTTCAGAACACTAGAGAATCTGTCCTGACAGAAACATTATCAGTATGCTTTTTCCCATCTCCTATTCATCCATTTTTCAGATTAACAACAACAACTGGGACTGGACAGATTAGTGATGCACCATAGACCAGTGGTTTTGAACTGGGGATGATTTTGCCCACAGGGCATACTCAGTACTGACTGGAGACATTTTGCTTGTCACTACTAGGAGGGGGGGGGGTGGTGGTGTTACCGGCATCTGGTTTGTAGAGTCTAGGGATGCTACTTGATCCTTCCACCCGCAGGAGAGCCGCTACAACAAAGAGTTACCTGATCCATACTGTTAGCGGCCCTGTGGTTGAGGAACTCTGCTGGAGACTGTTAGGACTACACGGTGGATCTGGGGAGGACTCCTGAGTGCCTGTCCCAGCTCTGCCAGGCAGCCATGGTTCCAGAGAAGAAAGATGACACTTTGTAGAACCTTCTAACTTTTCTTAGTTACAAGATTATTGCATCTGTTTGAAATGAATCATGTTTGGAAATATCCAGAATGCAATGTTTTGCCTATGTTTGGTGTGGCTTCCAGATTTCTTGGTAGTATGATGATGATTTCTTTGAAATAGCTGCAATAGACATTTCTTAGAAGAGCAGCATCAATTTTCTGCCTTTAAAGTTAAATGACTATTTGTCTCTCTGAATTAAGCCATCTTTCCTTGAATTAGAGGTCAGTGAAGGCCCTTGCTGGTGGTTGCCCTGGGTCAGCTCTTGGAGCCATACCTCTCATGTGGGAGGAGTGTCTTTCTGTGAATGATGAAGACAAATGAAGTCAAGAAATAATTAGGAAGCAGAAATGCTGACCTGAGCATTGCAATAAAAAAGAGCCAATATTCACGATCCATTTATAGTGAACCTAAAGAGAAGGCCCAAAGCAAGGAAAGAATTGAAAAATGTTTTAGGTGGACCTTAAAGTAAACCTTAGGTAAGTGGATTTTAGCCTTAGGTATACTTCTGCAGATCTCAAATGTCTTTCATACCTATTTCGAAGTGAATGTTGAAGGGAAGTCTGAAATTTAGAGTGTAAAACCATCTACTAGTCTCAGAAAAGCATAAATCTATCTTTCATTGTGTATTATCTTTTATATAATATGCTGCCTTCAAAAATGTGATTATGATATTCTCACATTCAGTTTGGACAGAAGTGGTGCTTGGATAGAAGAAGCAACGTATGGACAGAGATGACAATTGTATGCTGATTATACTTACAGCACATTAGTATTTACCTAGCGATTGTTAGGTTGAGCTTCCAGTGCTCAGATCTTGTTATTTTTGTAAAAATCGGCACTAAAATGAAAGATCCTCTCTCCCCTCCTGCTTTCTCCATGTAACACATACACAAGCACCTATTGTCCTAATAATTGAATTTACTGCTGGCAGTTATTAATAATTTCATTGTCCTAGTGGCATCCTTCCATGTCATGTTCTTACCAATCAAAAATAATTGGTGTGGAAGCTAGGGAAGCTATTGTGTGTGGGATCCCGTTGAGATATAACTGGCCCCATAATTTGATTTATGCCCTTTGAGTAAAATCCTTTGAGATCTATAACCCTCAAGTTGTGAAAGAGAATATTTTTCAAGATATATCATTTATGCTAGGAAACAGCAATTGTTTGGCAATCAAGAGTTTTATTGAATATCTCTTTGCATAACAGTGTGCTGGGTACTTTGGAGAGTGTGTGTGAACATCAATATATGATTTATTCTCTTTAAGAGAAAGCTTTCAGCTCTATTGGGGAGACATGATTTAAACATGAACATTTTCATATAAGTTCAGGGGTTAAATGAAATATGAGAAAATAGATGTGATCAGGTCGCATTGCTGAAATGGGGAGTGGTGGGCACTGCACGTCTGAGCTGTCTCATGGACTCTCATCTTTGTGCTTTATCTTAGCCCCAATCCTTCTATCAAATGGATACAGAAGACCTTTTATTCTTATCTTACGCATATTCACTCTGTGTCACTGATATTTCATTTTGATATTTAATACTGCCCTTGCTTGTGTCACCTGATATTTATTCAAAAATGGATTAACAGTAAGAAGAAGGGAGTTTGAGAATCATCAGGAAGCAAAAAAATGGAAGAGTTGGTTACATGTCAAAGGAAATAGGTTAAAGTATAAACAAGATACAGCATTCTAATGATCATGATAAAACGAAAACTCCTTTTTGAGGGAAAGGTGGGGAGTAAGAAAGAAGAGGAGGAGGCAGTAAAATGATTATTTTTTTAGTGACTCTTCAAAATGTCAACTAATTAGGATTTTAAGGTAACATGCTAAAACTTCTCTTTTGTAGTGGGGGGAAATTGGAGGGGGAGACGAACCATGAGAGACCATGGACTCTGAAAAACAAACAGGGTTCTAGAGGGGAGGGGGGTGGGAGGATGGGTTAGCCTGGTGGTGGGTATTGAGGAGGGCACATTCTGCATGGAGCACTGGGTGTTATGCACAAACAATGAATCATGGAGCACTACATCAAAAACTAATGATGTAATGTATGGTGATTGACGTAACAATAAAATTAAAAAATAAAATAAAATCAAATCTGTAGTCTTCAATGATCAAACTAGAGAAGAAAGATTGAAAATTGGTAAGCAAAGCACCTAACTTTAGGTATTATTAAAAACAGTAGTAAAAGGAATTCTTAATCTCAGGAAACAAACTGAGGGTTGCTGGAGTGGTGGGGGGTGGGAGGGATTCGGGAGGCTGGGTGATAGACACTGGGGAGGGTGTGTGCTATGGTGAGCGCTGTGAATTGTGCAAGACTGTTGAATCAAAGACCTGTACCTCTGAAACAAATAATACATTATATGTTAAAAAAAAAAGAAGAAGAAGAAGAAGAAGAAGATAACAGGAGGGGAAGAATGAAGGGCGGGATATCGGAGGGGGAGACGAACGATGAGAGACGATGGACTCTGAAAAACAAACTGAGGGTTCTAGAGGGGAGGGGGGTGGGAGGATGGGTGAGGCCGGTGATGGGTATTAAAGAGGGCACGTACTGCATGGAGCACTGGGTGTTATACGCAAACAGTGAATCACGGAACACTACATCAAAAACTAATGATGTAATGTATGGTGATTAACATAACATAATTAAAAAATTATGTAAAAAAATGGGTTGCAAAACAAAAAAAAATTTTTTTAAAGATTTATTTATTTGAGAGAGAGAGAAGGAGAGAGAGAGAGAGTGCACAAGTGGGGAGAAGAGCAGAGGGAGAGGGTCAAGCAGACTCCCCACTGAGCAGGGAGGCCATTGGGGCCTCTTCAGTTTCCTAATGCCCTACTTTACCAATGTGCTATCGGGGTGAGCTCTTTGAAGAGATGGAATATTAGTTTATTTCAAAACCACAGTGCCTTCAAAGTAGGAAAAGGTCACGTTAGTGAATACTTGGACAAATTCCATTATTTGAAAGGAAACCTCTCCAAGATGTAACCAATGGTCCTTAAAATACCATAGCAAACATGAATTACCTTAGCAAATATGAAGTACCTTCATATTTACTGGTTTATATTGGCTAAAATAGAACAGGCTTTGAGAAAAGTTTTGTAACGATTAGTCCATAGTTTTGTGATATAAATGTGGATATTTGGTTATATCAGTGGTTGGGAGAAATCTTAATTTTTATTTTCTGTTTAATCCCATTTCACCTAATTATAGAAAGTGATAAATGTTATGAAAAAACATAGAACAAGGTCAAAGGTTTTTGGGTATTAAAAGATAGGGTGCATTATCTGAAATTCTAAATAAGGTAGTCAAAGTAGGCTGCATTGTGAAGGTATCATTTGACCTGAAGTTTCAGGAAGATGGGGAGATGGCCTTGTGGATATCAGGGTGAATGAAAATCAGGAGACAGTTGATGAGGTCCCTAGGTGCGAGAATGCCTAATGTACTCAAAGAATAACAAGGAGGCCAATTGTGGCTACAGACCAGAAAGACAAATCATAGGAAGTGTAGTCATGACATCAGACTGGCAATGGGAGAACCCATCCAGCAATTTTATAGACCACGATGAGTGCACTTTGGCTTCCACTGTGCCGAGTTTTGAGAAGAGAAGTGACATGATTCAATTCACATTTTGAAAAGATTCTCTGATTGCCCTGCAAAATTGTGGAAGCAGGGAGCTCAGGTAGGAGGCTCTTGTGGGATCCAGACAAGAGATATTGGTGTGGACAATGGTGTAGAGATGGGGAGAGAAGTGATCATATTTGGGATATGTTCTGAAGGTCAGAGTACTTGCTGGTCCATTGGACAGGGGTGTAAGAAACAGAGGGATTAAAGATGACACAGCAACTGGAAGGATAGATGGAGTTGCCATCCGGTGAGAGGGGAGAGAGTGAAATTGGCAGGGAGAAGGTCAGTAGATCACTCATGTTATTATGTTGTGTTATGACATGTTATGTGGTAGCAGTTTATCAGACATAGAGGTGGAGGTGTCCAGTAGGGAGTAGATTATAGAAGTCTGGAGTGGAGCATGGAGGTCTAAGGGGGAACATAAAATGAAGCATGAGAGCATATGGTTGGTAATCATATTTTGTAGATATGGAAGTGGACTGCATGTGTGTTGCAAGTGTGTGTATGTGTGAGTGTGGTTTTCCATTCAAGTAGTTTTCTATGGTGTACAGCTTAGACGGCAATAACAGTAAGAATGTTCCAGTACCTTTTAGAATACTGTTCTTAAACAATGCTAGTTAGATTGTGCTTTGCAATAGAGAGGTTTCTGAAGAGTCTTTATTCTTTAGCAACAAAAAGAAACCTCACATTTTGTGGAGAGAAAAATTCTACTGTGGTAGTAAAATATAAATGACAATTTAGGCAGACTCATTGCCATGTTCTGTACTTAAATACTTACAGAGATGTCATGTTTTGTGTGAGATCTTGGATTAGTGGGGATTTGCCAATCTTCTTCAAGAACCATGCATTTAAATGCCACATTACAGTAGCTGAGGTCACTGCTTGAACTAAAATAAATTAAAAGTTCTAATTGGTTTCCAAACTACTTGGTTTAGTTTTTTATACATGTGTTATAAAATAAATTATAGCACTTGTTACAAAAATAAATAACCAAGCAACGTCTGGTTTCCATAAGATGTAATTGTTACAAGCAGTGAAGTTATGGGTATGTTTTTTGCTTTTCCCTATTTTGTAACTAGATCACATCTTATGTGCATTATGGAATTTTAGATGCAATTACCAAAAATCCAATAAGATGCTAGAACAGTAAAATTTACAGATGAGCTTAAAAGTACTTAGCTCTAATAGGGAATTAGTTATAAACCTCTGTGTTAAACATTACTGATCATGTATCTTTTGAAATGTTACCAAGTATGATATTAAAACCATAGCATTCACAATTGAGCTCTGAAATGTACTAAAAAGGGAGTTATCCAACAAATGTGATTACAGAATTGACTAGCGGTGAAAATATTAGTAAATCTGTTAGAAGTAGTTTCATAGCAGGAAGTGGGAGTGCTTTTTGCTTAGATTATGTAACACTTCTTACCAGAAGAATTGAACATGAGATTAAAATAGTTGTATAGCCAGTAAGTCTTGGTTACAAACCATTCTTATTTTAAAAAAATCTTTGTGTGTTATTACAGATACACCATCTATACATTCATGTTCACTAAGGATTCAAAAGTATCACCATGCTCTATAATACTTAATGAGATCACCTGCTAGTTAATTCCACTGTGAGTGAGCAAGTATAATAGAGTAAGAACACTGCTTTAAAAAAAAATAAGCTTTAGGGCCAGAATTGGTTGCAAGAGGTAGCAATTTTTTTTTTTATTCTCAGTACTTCTGCAATTTCTATTTTCATGGGAAATTGAAGTGGAAATGCTGAGATGCTGATAGAATCGTTGTTGCATTCAGGCATTTCCTGGCAGATTAGAAACCCAGGACATACAAAGCAGAGTCCAGGTTTTGAACTTCAGATTTACTGTCCAGTAAAATTGTTGAGTTTTTACGTCTTTTACTGTAGCAGAATCTGATTGAACCATAAATATTTTTAGAGACTTACCCTGGTTGATTGTGATTTATATGATGAACCAAATGTATGGTTGACATTTGTGTAAACATAGAGCAACAGTTCAAGCTAGATTGTTTTTTTTCCCCTTATTGTGATAGTTCCTTGTATATATGGCGAATAAAGGACTTGGGGAAAATCCGTTTGTCTATTTCTGGTAGTCTCTACACTGTGCTTACACTGTGGCAAGAGTAGGTACTGAGGACAGAGTGCTTAATATAAAACACATATGCCACCTGCCCTTGTGGTGCTTGGTAGGGGGAGGCAGATGGTTGATGAGAAAAAGGCTGAGTGGGGAAAGAAGCAGGATGCACATAATCATCAAGGGATGGAAAGTTCTGGAGAGAGCGTGTGCAAAGACTCTAAGAGAAAACTTGGACCCTTCCCTCGATTGGAAGAAGGCTGGCCAGTGAGAAGCAGGAAGGTGACCGACAGAGCCCTCCAGGGCCGTGTAGAGATTCAGGGGGGCCGGGTTGTGCCAGACCCTGTTTTCTCCTAAGAACTGGGAATTTACCCTTCCTGCAGTATCTTCATGATTGCTGGGTCTGGTGATGGAAGGAAGGATGTCTTAATTACTATGGGCATTGTTGTTGTTTAGTATATCTTGTTCTGTTTTTTCCAGACCTCTCGCCATCTGGAGGTCTGCACGTGGATCTTAGCTGGTGTGGAGTTGGTGTGAGTTGCAGGACCGGGCGCGATGTGTGAAGTGTGACACCTGTGACCCCGAAATGAACTGTGTCACTCATTTGCAGGACAGAGAAGTCAGCGGTTAAAGGAGAAGGAAGATTCCTTACAGGGAAGGAGTTGGGGCCGTGTCTCCACAGACAGTCCTGAAGGAGACGCTATTGCGGTGGATCCGAGTCTGAGTCTAGGGTCAGGTTGGATTCCCAGCCTGTTAGCTTGGCAACCTTGGGGACACCCTTCACTGTGGAACATCACAGAGCCTACTTCATTAGGTCTTTCTAGTAAATGAGATAATATGTGTAAAGCACTTAACCCTGGGGTGGCATACCTAAGCTGATTGAAATTATTAGCTCTCTTTGTTGCACCTACTACTTTTATTAGTTGATTAAGTTGGTAACAAGAAGGGTGGAGAGAATAATTAATGCCTTGGAGCTAAGAATCTGCATCCGTGAAAAATTGATCAGTAAGCAGGATTCACGATTCATGTAGAGCAATATGAGTTGATAAGATTAGAAAAATAGAACAAATATTGATATTTTATTGCTTATAACCTAACACTTGCAGACAGCAATTCTGGGTTTATTCACTCAACAAACACTTCATGTTCTCAGTGTCACCCAACCCTCCACCCCCTTACCCCCCTCCAGAAAAATAGGACAAATATTGATATTTTATTGCTTTATAACCTTACACTTGCAGACAGCAATTTTGGGTTTATTCACTCAACAAACACTTCATGTTCTCAGTGTCACCCAGCCCTCAGCCCCCTTACCCCCATCCTATCAACTGGACATTTAACCGTCTGTAAAATTGTGGGGATTTCCTTGTGTATATCTATAATGACATCCTTATAAGGAGGTATTCAATAGAACCAACCATGCCACCTGTTTCTGTATTGTTATTAGAGTTGAGAGTTGTTTTCATAAATGTCTAACAAGGCCTTTGAGGGATGCATTGGTAACTAAGAAGGTCAAATTAAACATGAAGACAAGTGTGAGAAACAAGCATGGGCAAATCTAGTATAAAGCTGAGTTTGAGCCACATTATCTGTGATTTCGTTCCATTCGAGTATAACTCTCGAATGAAGAGGGAATCAGTCCAGCCACCAAGTACACTCTGTAAGGAGTCCCAGACTTGCTGTGGGCCCCTAATAAAGGTGTTCCCAAAGAACCTGCAATGTGCAAATTTCCAGCAGGAGAGCTCTCTCTCCCTTTCAGCACTGTGCTGACCACCTTGTCAGCCTTTTGTGGATCCTGGTTGGAAGGTTTGTGTTGAAATCATAATACGTTACATTGTGTGTTCCTCCTTTTCCTATATGCTCATGTAGTATCTCAAAACACCTAAGAGGGCAGACAGGCATAATTTCTCTTACATGGAGGTGGTATTTTTTTCATTAATAGCACAGGTAGTGATTAAATACACACATTTGTAGCTTAGCTCAAATTTATTGAATATGACACTAAGTAGGTTAACCCATACTTAATGTATATTAGCTCTTCTGCTCATTGACCCCAAAGATCAAAGATACCCTTATGAGTCAAGAGCTTTTTACATTATTCTGGGTCCAGATGACAAGATTTGCATTATTCATTAGAACATAAGTATAAAACTTGTTGGCAGAGGGTAGTCAGATCATATTATTCTCCCTGGCAATTCTGTGTACTAGGAAGAGCATCTTCACCATGGCCAACAAGGACACGGCCCCTTTGACAGCTGGGCTCCAGCCACACTCGGCATTTTCTTGTTTCTCACACAGACCAGGTGTACCTCAGTGCTTTTGAATGTGTCACACATTCCCCCACAAACAGCTTTGACCGAATCGTATACCTGGATATGGTTGGCCCGTTCTTATCATCTTGGGCTTTATGCCATTGGAAGGCTCATTTCTGTATCTGTTTTCTTGTATGAGATTTCATCATATGAGAGTAGAGAACATTGACATGAAAACCGATGCTTTTTATATTTAGAATGAGCTCTCATATTTGGGAATTTAGGCCTGATGTCCGTAGTATGGGAGTGTTTTTTTAAGTATAACTCTTGAATGAAGAATGTGGAATTTTAAAAATGCACATTCTCACATCAATGAATTGGACATCGATGCATCTTTACTCACTGACTGATCTCAAGTCTATAAGCAGATGGTTTGGGAATTTGATAAATTTGAGAATAAATAGTCTCACATAATATGAAAGGGATTTCCATCATCATGTTTCCATTTTGGTTTGACCTTCTAAAGTACTGTGAATTCAGGTTTGTTCCTTGTGCCAGTAACTTACTTTATAAAGCTCACATGTCCTGCAGTCCGGACATACCTTCTAAATATGTTACACGTAGCTCAGCTTCAGCCACATTATCAGTAAATGCATCACGTCCCATGCCACATACGAGTTAAAGGAAGATATATTTTGGGGTGTGCTTCTTTGAGCCTGGGACTCTATTTGACTCACGCAGTAATTCATTCTGCAGATCTAGTCACTGCTGCTTTTTTATGCTCTCTCCTAACTATGCTTTGCAATTTTTACTCCCATCTCATGCTCCTCCCCTCTCTTCTCCGTACGGGTTGCCTGCTCTTCCGGTCTCTCTTTGGTCTCTTTCCTCTCTGAGACTCAGATTGCTGCTAACTATCATCCAGAGCCAGGCTTGGTGGATGTAGAGAAACCCAGCCTTTCTCAAAACCCCAATGACTGTCCAGAGAAGGTAATAAAGACCAATTCCTCCTGGCGACACTCAAGTCCCCATTACGTGTCCAGCCTCCTCCCTACCAACATCCCTTGTTACCTCCTTTTCTGCCACCATACCTGACCAGCTGTGGCTATCATCATTCCGTGTGCGCTTATCTTCCAGAACGGGGCTCACTTTTTCCTAATTTGTCACGGCAGGAGCTACGTTCGGCTTTGTATTTTTCTTAGCCTTCCCGGGTCTGAATACCTCATGATATTACAAACTCCCAGGGGTCGAGGTCAGTCCATGTGTTAACCTTTCTACCTCTCCTGGTTTACAGCATGGTGGCTGACACATAGTTATTGCTGGGTAGATCCTTGTGAGTTGAAGATCTCGTGTGCTGCCAAGCCAAATACTATTTCTCAGTGAACACCGTGTTCACTCAGTGTTTTCTAAAGATATTTTCTTGCAACCAAACACTATCAATTCATCACTTAACTAAAGCATTGAAGAGTCAAGTTCGATTCTCCATCAATATCTTTTCTCTCTTGGGAGTTGGTGGCTGAAGGCAGGGGTTCTCCAACTTTGGCTCATGCCCCCAGCATCTGGGGGCTTGTAATTCAGATTGCTGGGTCCCAGACCCACAGTTTCTGATTCAGTTGGTCGGGGCTGAGGCCCAAGAATGTGTATGTCTGACACATTACCAGGTGATGGGTATTTCCGTGCTGAAGCAACTGAGTCAGAGAATGCTCGCTCAGTGGAAAACCTCAATGTTTGAGTGAAACATTGGCACTGAGTTGTTTACATTTCATAGACCCCTTTGCCTTTAGGTTTTATCTTTCCACCTAACAAGAGAAGGTGCTTCCCCACTGCCTCTCCACTGGCCTTTGTGTAATTGGCAAGGAAAATGCTTTAATCTACTGGATGCATATATTGAACTGAGTTTTGTTTGTTTGCCTCTGCTTGTTGCCCAAAAGAAGTGCTGGTGAGCACAGGTTGTCTTAGTGCCCCACAGGTAGTGGCTCATTTAAATCTCACAGTAAACCTAGAGATTGTCTTCATTTTTCCGATGCGAGGCGGTTAGGCAGGTGGTGTGAGGCCATATACACAGTGAAGGTGGGCGAACCAGGGGTTGAACCCAGGAGGTCTGGCTCCATGGCCTGGGCACTTCACCACTGTCCTCTGGTCTCTCTCTAGGTAAAAAAAAAATGCTGCTCTTGTCCTGGTTTCAACATGGGACTTGATGCCTTCTCCACAAATCCCTTTGGCATCTCCAGTTAGTCCCTGGTTTAAGATTGCCTTCTGGGCATCAGAGGATTTTTACACTCGAATGGGAAAACCTTAGTAACCATCACTCTTTAAGGGCCCGTGTCTTAATCAGATTTATTTTGGTCTGTGATTGCAGCTGCACATTACAATCACAGTATATTTTTATCACTTGCTTTATAAAAAAAATGACAGCACACAGCCAGTAGCCCAGTTCAGAAGGGAATAGTGGGTCCTCTTATCATATGATCTTGCACTTCTGATTTTATAGTCTTACATGCATCATCATATTTGGTGTTAAGCGTAAAAGCAACAACAAGAAGCCATGAGACATTATCCTGATTTTACAGAGAAGGAACTGAGTCGCAGGGAGGTTGAAGAAATTCAACACCAAATTGCAAGACTGGGATCCAGGCTCAGCTCTGGGCTTTTAATTCTCAGTTCAGTATTGGTTTCACTACATATTAAGAATTTATATTAAATTGAATTTACGTTAAATTTTGCAAATTTTAGGTGAGGTTTTGCAAGTATTGAGTATAATATTTAGGTTAGATTTTTGAGTATTCACTTATTCAACAAGTGTTTACTGAGCCTTTTGTTTGAGCTAGGCATTCTTCTAGGTGCATAGAATATATTAGCAAACACAACACAGAGACAGCTGTTACTGTGGTGTTTATACCATGTTGGTAGGAGACAGTAATAAGCAGTGAACATAAATGAGTAAATTTATTGTATTTTAGAAGCTGACAAGTGCTATAGAAAATAAAAGAAAAGTAAAGCAAGGCAGGGAAGAAAAGAGAGCAGGGAGAGGTTGTCATTGAAATTTTACATTGGGTAGTTAGGCAGAGGAGCAGTTAAGCAAGAAGAAGAGGAGGTGAGGGCCCATGGACCTGGCTGGGAGAAGACTGGTCCAGGTGCAGAGAGCCATAGGCGGGACAAGGGGCCACGTATGGGAGTGGGCTTCAGGAATGGCAGGAAGGACGATATGGCCATGGGGAGAATAACAGGGGGATACTTTTGAGAACTGATGCTCACACAGATTTTCTAGGGCCCCATATGCCATTGAAGATGTTGAGCTAAGGATTGGCATGATCTGACGTAGACCTAGTCTGGTTTTCTATTAAAAATAGACTGTAGGGATATACAGTGGAGACTGTATCAAGCCAAGTGAGTGATGATGTGCACTCAGGCTAAGGACAGAGAACAGTAGAGGTATGAGAGGGGATCAGCTAGATATACCTGGGAAATTGAGACAAGTGAATTACCTGATGGACTGTGTGTGAGGTGGGAGAGAAAAAGCTGAGTCAAGAGTGATTCCCAAGACTTTTGACCTGAACAATTGTGGAGGATGGAGTTGGCACCGAATGAGAAACAGAAGAATGTGGGTGGAGTAGGCTTGAGAGGTAGTTAAGCTTAAGAGATCAGTCTTGAGTTCCCTTTGGATGCCTCTTGGCATCCAAATGTCAGTGTTGCAAAGACAGGGGGTGGGGGGATATGCGTGGGGTCCTGGCGGAGTATGTTGACTTGAGATTCTTCAGCATCTGTTGCTATTTAAAGCCCCCAGGATGAGATCCCCAAGGAAGTGAGTGTAATAGAGAAGAGGATGTAGGACCACCGAGCCCTGATACAGGTGTTATTAGGGGGTCAGGGAGAAGAGGTAATTAATGCCAGTGAAGTAGGAGGAAAACCAGCAGAGTATGATGTCCATGAAGCCAGACAAGAAGATTAGTCAAGACTTTGGTGGTAAAGAAACCTGAAAATGCTGTAAAGGCAGTGCTGAGTATTGCCATGAGTTTAGCAAAGGGATGGTAACGGGAGCAAGAACTGCATGGGGTATTTTCCGTAAAATGGGAAAATATGGGAGATGTTGGGGAACAAGTGGATACTTCAAGAAGTTGACTCAGTTCTCAAATTTGAGATGCTTTAAGTTTCCTAGGTTGGAAATTGATTTGATGATGTTCAATAGGAAAACAAGTTCAAAAAGAAAAAGGTTCAAAAAGAAAAAAAGGAAGGCATTGCAAGAAAGATGTAGAGAAACAGATGAAACAAAGGGAAAAGAAAGGAGAGACATGGCAGGGACTCTCAGAGAGATTACGGGGACCGTCATCCGTGAGAGACAGACACATGATCAAATAAGTTTCCTGTTCATTTCCAGCTGTCTCTTTTCTTTCTGATGAGTAATTAATTGGGTCTTCTGTGAACAAGTAATCACAATACGTGTTTTGTAGCCCTCCATTACATTTCTTAGCTGCCTGTGTTTCAGAGCTATCCCATGAGCTGTTTCCAGAGAGGGTCAGTGCAATTCCAAGATCTAGGAAAGAAAGTTTTCAAACTCCATTTAAGCAAAAATTTTGAAGGTTTTAATTTAAATATATAGTATCTTTTCACTAACTGTACATTTTGAACTCGATCATGTTTGTGTCACCCCAGGGTATGTGGAGTTTCTCCCGTAGCTTCTCTGAGCTGAGATACTGTAACAGGCTCCTTCAGGACAGGGAGCTCTCAGCCCTTTTCTCTGCACGATGCTGCATACCTGGAAATGCCCCATGTTTACTCAAAGAAGTTTCTCACATGGGCTTCTCAGTTCTCTATTGATTCTTGTTATTGTTCTTTATTGCATTAGACCATCACTTAGTGTCAAGGGAGGAAAATAATGGTTCAGAATTGTACGGATCAAGTGTTGTCTGTACTGTTCAACAAGGATTCCATTATGGTTTTTTTCCCTAACTTGAAGAATGCACTTTTCTTTTTAATGCCTTTTGGACTTTTATAATTATAATCACCTTTGATTATAATGAGTGGCTTTACAGGGAGCATATTGAGGTTAGTTGCTGGGTGACATTCTTGGGCTGAGCCTGGGGGTCATTGCCTTTGGTGGGCACTGCAGAATATGTAGTTAATGACTGAAAGCTAATGAATCAAAGAGGTAAAGGAAAGAGGGACTAATAACAACGAATAACACTGGATACAATTAAGGAGAGAGCAGGGTCAAGGTATGCAAGCTAATTCTTAATGTGGAGAGGGAGAACAGCCAGAGATGGGGAGGGAAAGAAAGCTTATGGCTAACTTGAGGTGGGAGAAGACATGCTATGACGGTCTAACTAGGAATCATACTCACTCAAAATATTTACTTGTCCTTTCTGGAAATCATGGAATGTGTTCAGCTGCCCTCTGTCCTAAGCAATTACATACCGCTGATTAAAATATAAATAGCTTGTTCTGGTTAGGCTTTTGGGTATGAAGACTTAGATTTTTGAGATTACTTTTATGATCAGCACTCTATGAAACATACTGTGTTTACCAAAATCACAAATGGAGTTGTCCACTGCCAAAATGAAGACTTGGCAGCAACATGTAGGCCAAGCAAACTCCCAGAAATATAAACACTATTGCTGGTTGATTCAGTACTACAAGCAGAATATAGCCCTTCTGTGAGAAGGTCCTGGTTAGACTGTGTTGAATGACTTCAAAAGTGGGATCACCACACAGGCTCCGTGTTGATTAACAAGGCAGCAGAAAGTGAACTGCTCCTGTTGACTGTGGATGGATGAAGCCAGTTACCATCAGGCTCCAGAGTACAGTTAGGAAATTCCTTTAAGAAATAACTAGAGCTGAGGAAACAGAGCACCATTTCTTTCAATCATGTAAAGACTTTTCTTCTCCTGAAAGGTAGAGTTTAAGCCAGGATCTTTCTGATGGCATTTAAATATTGTAATAAATCTGCTCCATGATGAACCACGTGTACAGATATTTGTTATATTTTATCCTTAAAGGTGTACATTGTCATTGGTAAATGTATTAGGGTTCTCCTGAGAAACAACACACACACACACACACACACACACACACAGAATTGACCCTTGAACATCATGGGGGTTAGGGGCACCAACCCCCTTGCAGTCAAAAATTCTCATAGTATGAAGATGTAGGTGGTAATTTATTTTCCTAAACAGTATCATCAAACACACTGTACTGATGCTGTGAATTTGAATTTTATTTATTGTGGTTTATTTTATAGTTTTAAAATTTATATCTGTAATTGCTGTAAATTTAGGAACAGTTAGACTAGTTGTATATTGTCTGTGTTTAGGGAAGTTTACAATACATGTATTTAAAATTGGAGGTCCTTGGGCGCCTGGGTGGCTCAGTCGTTAAGCATCTGCCTTCGGCTCAGGTCATGATCCCAGGGTCCTGGGATCGAGTCCCACATCGGGCTCCCTGCTCTGCGGGAAGCCTGCTTCTCCCTCTCCCACTCCCCCTGCTTGTGTTCCTGCTCTCGCTGTGTCTTTCTCTGTCAAATAAATAAATAAAATCTTTAAAAAAAAAAAAAAGGGAGGTCCTTTTTTCTTTTTATTTTTTAAAGACATGCCATTTTAGACTATGTCATGTTTTTTTCTCACATTGAACCTAACAGAGTTTGAACACAAGGGAGAAGTTTGGTGAATATTTTACCATTCATTTTTGACCAAAAGAAATTAAAGGTAGAAAGGACAGAGGCAGAATTTTGCCTTGTACAGGATGAAATCTGTGAAAATTATGTGTAGAAGTATAGAAAAGTTCTTATCACTAGAAGAATCTTAAATTCTCTTTGGTATCTTAAAATATATTAAAGATAAGCATTAAATAACAGAATTCTTCACAATGGCCCAATTTTAATATAATTAATATTGTTATTGAAAGTTGTTTTTTAGTATATCACTTGTAATGTAGAAGTAATTCATTGAGGCAGGTATCTATGGATATGTTGGCATAGTTATGCTTTTCATTTAAAACCTTCAGTAACTGTTTCCACATTGTTTATTTCTGATTACCCTTTAAAGACACAGCAACTTTGCCTTCTGCACAGCATGAGGCAGAAATTTGATAAATCCTTCTTTGAAATGTTAAAAAATTTTTGTCATTGTACTTGCATTTTTTCTCAAGCTGACAACATATGGCGTATTTCTAATTTTTCTACTAGGATTTCTTTTTTAGTGACTGACATACTTGATTTAAAAAAAAATCACAAAATTCTTCCAGTAAAAATGGTAAAAGAAATAGTTGCTTTTTATATAAACCTATTTCCAGTTCAGTTCTTAGCATTTTATTAAGCATGTTCACCTATCTGCTGCTGTATTTTGAATTATACTTCTCTGTATTAGCCATTCATTCATTCATTAAACAAATCATTATGGTTTATGGCCATAATGTTGCTAGGCTGTTTTTTAGGTACTGGGGAATGTGTCAATGTACAAAATGAAGTTTCTTTTTTCAGAAGGCTTTATGTTCTAGATGTTCTCATTTAATTTAGTTGATCATCTGTTTATGCTTATCTAAATACAGACTAGATGCAATATTTAGGGATCTAAACATTAAATATAGAGATAAACACCCCTTAAATTTTTCTCGCCTTTCATATTCTATTGAATTTATTCATATTTAGATTTTTCCATATTTAAAGTGTCAAGTCATAGGTTGTGTTGGTTACTGTATTAGTTTGTATTAGTATTATAGGGTTGCTGTAACAATTATACAGACTGGGTGGCTTAAATAACAAATTTATTATCTCACACTTCTGGAGGCTAGAAGTCTGAGGTCCAGGTGTCCTTCTGAGGGCTGTGAGGGAGAATCTGTTCCACACCTCTTCTAACTGCTGTGGTTGCTGGCAATCTTTGGCTTTCCTTTGCTTCTACTACATCACCCCCATATCTGCCTTCACTGTCACATGACGTTCTCTGTGTATGCATGCCTTTTCTAATGGTGTTTCTTTTTGAAGGACACCAGTCACATTGCATTAGAGGCTCACCCTACTCCAGTGTGACCTCGTCTTAACTAATTACATCTACAGTGACCCTATTTCCATATAAGGTCACATTCTGAGGTACTGAAGGTTAAGATATCAACATGGGAATTTGCAGGGGGAGGGGACACAGTTTGGTCCCTAACAGTCACCATGGAGTGGATGAGAACTTTTTATTTATCGAACTGATATTTATTATGTACCTACTAAATTGTAGCATTGTGCTACAGATAAGCGATGGCAGCAGTTATCTTTTCTATTTATTTTTTTAAAGATTTTATTTATTCATTTGAGACACAGAGATACAGAGTGACAGAGAGAGAAAGCATGAGCAGGGAGAGAGGCAGAGGGAGAGGGAGAAGCAGGCTCCTCGCTGAGCCAGGAGCCCGATGCGGGGCTTGATCCCAGGACCCCGGGATCATGACCTGAGCCGAAGGCAGACGCTTAACAACTGAGCCACCCTGGCGCCCCAGCAGTTATCTCTTTTTAAAGACATGTTAAGGCCCTGATTTTATAAAGCAGACTGGCAGGTCATAATTACAGTGGTAGGAAGACCAGTTGTCAACGACCCTGGTTATTTCACGTACTAAAAGTTGGGACAGAAAGCTGGTTTCCATCTCGGAACTGCTCTCCCAACACAGCAGTGACTCCTTTGCAAATCCTTAGCCATCAAACCATTGGAGAGTCAGGTCTTTGCCATGCCCCATTAGGTGACCCAGTTCTGGGCACATTCCAGCTCTGGTTTGCCAAGGCAGTAGCTCCCTGGGCACTCAGGTATAGGATAGCTCATCTCACCTGCCTGTCTGCAATGCAAATTGTGACATGCAAGTTGGACACTTCCCATGTAGCTTGAGTGAGACACTAGTAAGACTTACCATACATGAGGTTTAGTGGTGAAAAAGTAGCTTCCTAGGTGAATATAATGATTAATAAGAAAACGGACTTAGCTCTTGGGATTTTTTTTTTTTTTTTTTTAAGGAACCATCAATGCATCAAAAGGCTGGCAACAGGATAAACATGGGATCTCTGAAATCGCTGGGATTAAAGTAAACAACAGGTGCTCCATGAATCCATCAGTTCTATAATTAAAAACAAAGTGATACAGACATTCTGGGTTACGCTGCTTTATGCTAAAACAGATTTCCCAATTTTCAGAATGAGTGAAATAATTGTAGCTGGGAGGTTGCTTTCATTTTAATGGGAATCTGCAAATGCAAATCCTAATTTGCTTCAGGAGTTGCATTATTAAACTTTAAAATCTGGCAAGGAATGTTCTGCACGTGTGTGTGTGTGTGTGTCTGTGTATGTGTGTGTTTCAGTCTATCCATTCCTTAGGAGGATTCATAATGCTTTCAAGAGAGATGGCTTTATAAATTTTATTTTATTTTATTTATTTTTTTATTTATTTGAGAGAGAGAGAATGAGAGACAGAGAGCATGAGAGGGAGGAAGGTCAGAGGGAGAAGCAGACTCCCTGCCGAGCAGGGAGCCCGACGCGGGACTCGATCCCGGGACTCCAGGATCATGACCTGAGCCGAAGGCAGTCGCTCAACCAACTGAGCCACCCAGGCGCCCGGCTTTATAAATTTTAAAAGTCTTTGGGGAACTGTTACACATCCTTCTTAGAAATATGTATTTAAAATATTTTTATGGGGATGTTCTTAAATAATCACCTAGGTTTTATTTGGATAAATGTGGGTTTTCTTTGGTTAAATAGGTAGTCTTATTTTTTCCCTCTCCATTTACATAGAAATATGGAAAGTTAGAGCCAGGAGGAGAATGCAGTACAACATCAATGCCCTATTTAGGCTCTGAGCCAATGGAAATCTCAATAATTTGACCATGATGAGACTAGGACTCAGATGGAGTTCTCTAGCTTCTAAATCGAAATGAAACAGCAGTGTATGAACCACTTTGGGTTATAGGTATTTCATAATTTGAAGATAGATCAAACTACTCTTCAGATTCTGTGTCAGATCAAATAATATATTCTTTTTTTTTTTTTTTGCCTTCAAAAACCTGGTTCTATTAAAACCAACCAAACGACCCTTGAAAAAATTTACTTTTTGAGATTTTATTGATCCACATAGGGTCAGAGTTCATCTCTTAGGACTACAAATAATCATTTAGCATTTGTAATGGGTATCCAGAAGATGAACTACTTAGAACTAGTGAAATGTGAACCCAAATTTCATCACTTTACATTGGAATCAAGATCAGGTAGTTATTTTCTTTGCTATTATCCGCAATATCATAATGGTGAGATAGATATTTTTTGCTGAACTGTGTTGTCAGTCTTGATTATATGTTGTTGGGATCAGTACTATGGACACAGAGAAGCTTCACTTATTTATTTTTTCCTTCTGCAATACTGATGCAGCCTGGCTGGATACATTGACAGTCTCAACATGGCAATATTTGTTCTAATAGACGATGTGTAATTTGTCCATGAGGACATTTAGCAAGGGTAAGTGGCATCTTCAGGAAAGTGTTCATCTGCAATCAAGGATGTCAGTTCTTCTGCTCATGTTATTGCCTGGACTTCCACCCCACCAATCATTCTCTAAAGAGAAAATAAAATGAACTGCTGTAATTTTTCTCTGGAGAAAAAGAGAGTGTATTGGGAACTGCTCATGAGACAATGTTTTTTGATAGGTAGTTAGGTGTTCTTGTTTCTTTTTCATCACAGTATTTTCAGATTATTTTGTAAGACAAGAAATACAACCTTTTCATGACTCTCAGATTCAGTGATGAATGCATGGAAGTGATAGCATTCCCTACTGGGCATTTTGGAAAACGAGGAGAAGATTCTTTGCTTGCCCTTGATCATGTAACAACATTAAGGCCTGGTTGTAATCCTTGGTTTCAGACTGAGCCAAGTTATTCTCTCATACAGTGGGGCTCCACATTTTTATAAGAACTACCTGCCTACTCTGGTTGTCTCTAAAGAAGTACTGTCCAGTAGAAATAAAATGGGAGCCACACGGGCAATTTAAAATTTTTCTAGTAGCCATGTTAAAAAATGCAAATAGAAACAGGATAAATTAATTTTGGATTTGAATTAAACCAACACATCCAACATATTATTTCAATATATTAAATATAAACAACTATTAAAGGGATACTTCACAGTCTTAAGCTGAGTGAGATAAGTCAGACAGAGAAAGACAAATACTGTATGATCTCACTTATATGTGGGATCTGGGGAAGAAAAAACAACAAACCAAACCACCCAAAACCAAGCTTGTAGATACAGAGAACAGATTGATGGCTGCTAGAGTGGGGGATCAGAGGTGGGTAAAATGAGTGAAAGGAGTCAAAAGGTATAAGCTTCCAGTTATAAGTAGGTCATGGGATATAAAAAAAAGAAATATTGTGTCTATTGCATAAGAGTATTTACTATTTGAACACCCTTCTTACATTAAAAAGAAGAGAGCAGACCTTGCTTTTAGAGGGGAAAGATTCATAAGGGAATGCAGCATGGTGATAGACTGTTATCTCGGTTCCACTGGAATCAGAGAGTCTTTGGATTAGCCAGTGGCATAAACTTTTCACTGTAAGGCTTACTTCTGAATAAAAGGCTGACTTCCGAGTTCTGTGACTCAGTGTTCGAAGGTCCATTCAATGCCATTCTAGGCCAATCCCTAATTTTACAGATCAGGAAACTTGGACATGAAGAAGGTATGTGATTTGTCCAGGGAAAGCAGGCCAGTTTCAAGTCAAGCTGTAATGTGTAATGTCACCTCTGCTGAAATGTCACCAACCCAACGAGGCCTCTCCTGCCAGGGTCTCTACTCAACTTGTCTTCCTTCATTTCCTTTTTTAACCACTGTGACTTGACTTTGCTATTTGTTCCATCTACCTCAACCTCTAGCATTGAAGCTCCAAGAGGACAGGCACTTGTCGTTTTATTTCTTTTGTCCTGGAGCCTGCCACACGGTGTCTGGTCAGAAAATATTTTTACTGATTTAATCAATTCAAGGCTGAAATCCAGTGATCCATATTCCAGGTTTAATTGGCGCTTTCACTACAGTACCTTCTGGGGCTGGTGGGTGGGGGTGTGCAGTGTCTCATTAGTTTCTTGTTATTTTGTCTGGGATGAATTAATACTAATCTGGGAGTCAGATGTCCTATAAGGCTGATGGTCATGCTGAAACTTGGTAAGGAAGTGGCACGAGAAGAAAGGGGTTTCTAAAGTGAACTATCAAGAAATGAGAGGGTGAAGGTCGCATGTTGGAAGGTTGTTGCTCCTTTTCTTTCATTGTTGATGTTGTGAGGAGCTGAGTCCAAATTAGAGAATCATCTGCCCACTTAATGTTTGTTTCATTGAAAAATATCAAGCGTATAGAGCATATTTATTGTTTTGATTATTCAAGTCAGTAGGCCTCACATTTCTCTAGATGCAGTCCATAGATAAGAAAACCATCCAGTGGGCGCCTGGGTGGCTCAGTTGGTTGAGCGACTGCCTTCGGCTCAGGTCATGATCCTGGAGTCCCTAGATCGAGTCCCGCTTCGGGGTCCCTGCTTGGCGAGGAGCCTGCTTCTCCCTCTAACCCTCCCCCCTCTCATGTACTCTCTCTCTCTCTCATTCTCTCATTCTCGCTCTCTCAAATAAATAAATAAATCTTTAAAAAAAAAAAAAAAGAAAACCATCCAGTAACCTGAGATAATTAATTTCGAGGGACACCTATCCTTTCACAATGCATTTTAAAAATGATCTTGAACACATGGTAGTAAACAATGAATACTTCATAAAGAAATATTATTTATGATTTTTAAGCAATTTTGTTGAGAGGTTTTTGTATTGATCCAGTTGGTGTTTAGGAAAGACATGCATTGTGTATCTCTGAGTTGTTGGTTTTTTTGTTTGTTTTTTTTAGGTTGTTTAGAGTTCTGTTTGTCTCAGCAGATAACTTATATGTAGTTACTTTTTTCCTACTAATCAAAAATATTACAGTAACTTTTATAACTTTTTTAAGAATAAAGATAAGAGATTTTTCAGTGGTTAATTTTCCCAGTAGAGATTATTTAAAGTGGAAGACTTGACCTTAGTGTTCAGAGAATGATAACTTGTATTTACAATTCCTCTTTCCCAAATGTCCATCGACTGATGAGTGGGTAAAGATGTGGTATATATACACAGTGGAATATTACTCAACCATCAAAAAAGAATGAAATCTTGCCATTTGCAACGACATGGATGGAGCTAGAGTGTATTATGCTAAGTGAAACAAGGCAGTCAGAGAAAGACAAATACCATATGATTTCACTCATATGTGGAATTTAAGAAACAAATGAACAGATGATCATAGGGGAAGGGGGAAAAAAAGAGAGGAAGGCAAACCATAAGAGACTCTTCACTATAGAGAATAAACTGAGGGTTGCTGGAGGGTAGATGGGTGGGGCATGGGCTTAGATGGGTGATGGACGTTAAGGAGGGCATTTGTGATGAGCACTGGGTGTTACGTAAGTGTTAAGTCACTAAATTCTACTCCCGAAACCAATATTACACTGTATGTTAACGGACCAGAATTTAAGTAAAAACTTGAAATAAACAAACATAAATAAATAAGATTCCTCTCTTTGTGGCAGTTTTAAAACATATCCACAAATTTAGTTATTTTTTTCTTGAATAGAGACTGGCTTTAGTGACTCAATTCTAACAAATATGTTGTAGCAGAATCATCACTACCTAGGCTAGATCATAAAGAGCTTTCCATAGGCTCTCTGTGTTTGTTTGTCTCTCTTTCTCTTTCTGTCCCTGGAGACACCTACCTTTGGAGCCTTGAGCCTGCATGTTAGAAATCTGACTAGCCTGAAGACACCATCTTGGAGAGACCTCATGAACAGGCCACATAGATCAAGAGAGGTGCCCCAGGAGTCCAAATGTTCCAGCTCCCAGCTGTCTGTGTCTTCCCATCCTAGGCATCAAATTTGTAAGAGGCTTCTAGACACAGTCACTCAAGATCTGACTGCAACCCCCTCTAAGAACCTGAATGAACTCCACCTAGTTGAGCCCAAGTAACCCTTGGAGCCATGATAGATAGTAATAATTTAAAGAATCATCATTGATTTATATCACTTAGTCTGGAGTAGTTTGTGACACAGAAATAGACAACTCTGGAACACTGTTTTCTGAAAGGTTCTCATGAGGTGACTACAAGTCAAGAAATCCAAAACTGGAATGTGGTCTATGCCCCACCCTTCCATGCTCTTAACAGACCACGTTGACTTTTGGGAGGAAAGACTTCACTTCTCCAGGTGATTAGATATTAGATCACCATGATATTTGTTCTTCTTTTATACTTTTATATGTTAATATTCTGGACTGAATTAAATCAGATCTTTTAATATTGTATCATACCAATACCTTATTTCTGTAATATTAATTGAATTGTAACTTTCAACTTTGAATTAGAGTAGGATTTTCTTATTTTTAAATGTTTAATTTTAAGATGCCCTATTCAGTGCTAATATGACAGAAAAGATGCCGGCAAACATTTTTAAAATACAGATTTTAAAGTATAATCCCATATCAAAGACATTAAAGGGTGAAAAAGTATATCTCATAAATGGATGCAATATAATATTTAATATTGATAGTCTCTAGCAAAGAATATTAAAAATAAACAAAATTTCAAGATAGGCTCAGGAAGTGGGGCATGAGTTGGGTCAGTCTGTTCCAGGGCCTGATTTTTTCCTACAACATAGGACTTAAGTAGTAATTTACTCTAAACTTTCTGAGGTAGCTGAGTCATAGTACCCCAGATCCATCGCAGGCTCTTTCAAATGTCCCCATGTATCAGAATCTTAGCTGGAAGAACTGATAAATCATAAAAAAAGGCAGATGTTCATGTAAAGGGCCTGGGTCTCTGCATTTTCACCGAAACCCCTGCTGACTCTGATACACACCTGTTTGAGAACCAGTACTCTCGGACAGGTTTTCCTTCACGCCTGGCAGAGAAAATGCTAAATAAATATGCCTGCTTGTCAAAATCCTGCAGGGACAGCTAGGGGAATCTAAAAATGTGGAGCTGGCAGAAAAGGAATCCCAAGAAGCATGAGTGAATCCCAGGAATTATGATGTTGGTGGAAGCAAAGGCCTGAGGTGCGGAGAAGCTCGAGGCTCCTCTGTGGGGAGAGGAGGATGTAGGAGATCTGAGGCTCCATCTGGGGTGGTGGGAAGTGCAGGTTCACTGCGAAGGCAACGTGAGGATACAAGGGTGAGGAAGCACAAGGAACATGAGTGGTGGTCTCAGGGCAGAAGCTGTGTGTAAAACTGATGGTCCCTCTGTGAGGGACCCGGGTCAGGAAGAGCAGGAAGTGCCTGGAGGTAGCCCTGGGGGCTGAAGGCGGTGAGAGGCGGTCACAGACGGGGGCCATTGTAATGCACAAGAGCATTGTCAGGCTAGTCAGGGCCTGGAATTATGACTAAGAGCAAAAGTCTATACATCTGACGGTTTTCAGAATTGATTTCTTCCTGAAATATGACCTGAAATGCCAGTAACCAACTGGACTCTGAGGATATTCGTGACCAGAAATTGTGTACATTATTTTCTCACACTAGAACTGGTTCTTGAGTTTTTGAGCTGAAAAAACAGATTCAAGGAAAGATGAAAATTCTTTGAGAAAAGCGGAAAAGCTTCCTACTTCTTGTCCAAAGGATCTGATTGGTGCCCCAAAGATCCTTGTACTCAAAAAAAAGCTGAGGAAACAGGGCAGATCCAGTCACATAAAACCCAGCAGGGAGGTCGGCGGCATAACTGTTGGGCTCTTCATTGAGATTCCAGATTGCCCCCTCTTCTAGTGACCAGTCTTCCCTCCCTTCTCATCTGCTGGTTAACACAAAACATAAATAACCTAGTTTGCTAAAAATTCCATACAAGCGCAAAGGTCATGAGGTGTTATCAGTTTCATTCCTCAAATATTGATCACTGGAAAAAATGTCCCTGCTGCATATTTACAATTTAAAAAGCATTTTGGAAAGAAGCCGGTCTTAAAAGGTTACCCATTGTTTGGCTCCATTTCTGTGGTATTTATGAGAGGCTAAAACTGTGACAGAAAACTGGTCAGCGGGCACCAGTGGTTAAGGGCGAGAGAGAAGGGGGTTCGACCAAGGGACGAGGGCATTTATTGGGTGGTGAGTATGTTCTTTGTCTTTATTGTGGGTGGTGGTGGCTACACGAACTTATACATGTGTTAGAATTTGTAGAACTGTACATAAAAAGTTAATTTAAAAAAATGTGAAACCTAAAAGGGAGAAGGTAGACTAATGGCAAAAGTTACACAAAAACTTACGGTACAGAGGGGATCAGGGTTCCTCAGGGGAAACCCACAACAGTGAATTTCCAGACTTCTCTGGACTTACAAAAACAGTGTATCATATGTGTGTGTGTGTGTGTGTGTGTGTGTAGAATATTTACGTATAAATATGCATGTATGTATGTACACATGTGTATATGTATTTATAGTTGAGTTACAGTTGATAAAAAGGTATGTGACTTCTGAAAGTGAAAATTGTACAATCAGTATCATCTAAAGAAACATCTCATAACACTTCTGACAGGATCACCTGCTCTGCTAATAGATACAGTTCATATGTTGTTTTCTAAGAATGAATCTGTGGCGTGAAATGCGCTGTATTCCATGGTCAGTACAAGGAGTAAGTGCCTCAGATATTCTAGCAACTGGTTTTGATTTTACTTCTACGGAAGTCCATAAGCTATTCTTCACTGGTGTCTATCTTAAATATTAGATTAACTTAATTTAATTTAAATGAGCTCCTATTAGATACTCTGTCAGAACAATTGGCTGGAAATGAATCCTTTTAAACAGGTAAATTGATTTATCTTTCAGGGGTGGTGTTGTCTTTTTATTATTATCAATTACTGATATTAAATTGCCATTTATTATGTTTAGTGTGCACTGTGTATTGAGCAGATTCTGTGAGTGGGACAGCCTCGCTGGAGGGCAAGGAAGTTCGGTGGTGGGGGCAGGAAGGATGAGTGGGGCCCTGTGCATAGGGTAGGGTAAGCCCAGAGCCCAGCCCAGAGAAGGCGCTCAGTACATTCTTGTTCTTCTTCCTCTCCTCATCCATCTATGCTAAAATGCCCGTTAGCTCTGTTTCCTACAGGGAGCTCACCTGAAAAGGGGGCAAGTTGAAAGACCTGTGAAATGAGGAGATTTGGGAGGTCCTGCCACCTGTATTTGTAGTTCTGGTTCCCAGGGTGGGAGTCAGAATTTCTTTCTCTGTGATGTAATGAGAGGTCCCTCACAATGGTATTCATCCCAAGGCTGTGGGGGACAGGGGTTCATGTATTCCAGTTTGACTTAGGCCTTTCCAGTCACTGGTTGTCTTATATTCAGAAATCAACACTGGACAGTTACTTATTTGGGCTTCTCATGGTATCCAGGGGAGAAAAATGAGAAGGCACAGGAAAAATCAGTAGATACTGGGGCTCGCAGGTGTTGTAGGTAGAAGTAAACATGGGTGACATGGGAGGGAGAGAAGTGGAGGGAGAAATCATGGTGTTATTTTGTAAAGCATTTATTTTCAAATGCATAGGTTTACTAAGGGGGCTGTCGTAATATTTTTGCAAGCATTTTGGTGGTGCAAATATTAAGATTGTTAGTTTTTTGTCACTGTGCCTTATTTTATTCCCCAAAGTCGCTCTTTTTCTTAGATTTTACCTCAGGCTACTCCCTGGCTGCTCCAAGAGCAAACTATGCCCTTCCCTCCTCCAGGCATCTCCTCTCCCACAGATGTTTAGTTTGTGCTGCCTAAGCCCTTTTGATCTGCCATGTGATTAATATTTTTTAAAACTCAAGTGTGTTTCAGGATACATTGAGGATGTGGTATATAACCTACATACAATAAAACTCTTATTTTTAGGTTTAAATCCAGTGAAGTTTGACAAATGTGTACAGCCTCCACCCAAAGTTGGATATGAAACTGTTATTCCACAAAGCTCTGTCTTGCCCCATTGGAGTCATCCCCCCTTTCCATCCCCAACCCCTGGCGACCTCATCTGATTTCTGTTCCTGTAATTTTGCCTTTTTCAAAGTGTCAGGGAAGAGATTCATACTATGTACATACAACCTTTCATGTCAGGCTTCTTTCACTCAGCTTAATGTATTTGAGTTCTGTTGTGTTGTATCTTGCATCAAGCAAGTTCTTTTGTGTTGTATCTTGCAATACAAAATTGCTGCATAGAATTCTTTATGGATGTCGTCAATAGTTTGTCTACTCACTCACTAGTTAATGGACTTGCACATTGTTTCCAGTTATTAACTATAATGAATACATTTGCTGTAAACTTTTGCATGCAGATATCAGACATACGTTTTTGTTTCTTGAGTAGATAGATGCCAAGGAGTGGGATTTTTGGGTCACATGCTTGAGTGTGTTTTAATTTTTTTAAAAAACCCACCAAACTCTTCCAGAATTGCTGTGCACTTTTCCATTCCCACCACCAGTGTATGAAGATTCCCATTTCTTCTCGTCCTCGTCAGCACTCTGTAGTTTCAATTTATTTCTATTTTATCCATTTTAGTAGGTAGGTAGTGGGATTTCACTCTGGGTTTACTTTGCATTTCCCTAATAGCTACTGATGTTGCCCTCGGCATTGATTGCTTCTTTGGTCAAATGTCCATTCACATCTTTTGGCCAGCTTTTTAGTTGTATTGTTCTGCTTTCCAGCAGTAAGAGCTTCTAACTCCTGGATACAAGTCTCTTATCAGTTATGTATTTTGGAAATATCTTCTTGTTCTTCATGTTCTTGACAGTATATCTCAGAATGGGACATTTATATTTTAATGAAGTTATGTTTTTTTACTTTTTCTCTTTGCTCACTCATAACTTTTGTGTCATTTGTTTGAAATCTTTGCCTAGCTCAGGGCTCTAAAGGCTTTCTCTTATATTTTCTTCTAGGATTTTCACACATTAAGTTTTACAGTAAGTTTGTGATCCTTTTAAGTCGATGTTTTATGTATGGTGTGAGATTCTTTTCATGCTTGTGTTTAACAGTCTGTCCGGTTTCAGCATCAGGTGTCAAGAAGACACCCTATCTCCAGTGAGTTATGTTGGCACATTTGTCAAAAAGCAATTGACCCACAAATGTGAGTGGTCATATTTCTGAATTCTCTTCTACTCACTCATTCTCTGTTTCTGTTATTATGTCAAAAAGACATGGCCCTGATTATTCTAGCCTCACCTGAGTTCTTGAATGAGATAGTGTAAGTCCTCCACCTTTACTCTTCTTTTTCAGTTTTTTTTTTAAATTAATCTTGGTCCTTCTGTTTACCATGCAAAATTTAGTGTCAGCCTTTCAATTTCTACAGCCGTGATTGCAGACATTTTGATTAGGATTGCATTGAATTTAAAGATTAATTTGGAGACATATAATATTGTGTCTTCCAATCCATGAAAAAAATATACCTTTTAAAAAATTCCCCACATCATTGCTTTATAATTTTCACTGCATAAATCTTGAAATTATTTTATGACATTTATCCCTACATATTTCATATACTTTGATATTATAAATGGGATTTTTAATTTCAATTTCCAATTGTTCATTGTAAATATATATATATATATATATTTTTTTTTTTTCTATATTAAGCAGAGTCCTGCTCTTTTCACTTACTAGTTCTAGTAAGCTTTATGTAGTTTCTTTGGGAATAGGTACATAACCAGTGATGTTGTCTGTGAATAATTACTGTTTCAATTTCTGTCTTTTGAAACAATGTATCCTTTATTTATTTTTCTTCTTTATTTTACTGGCTAGACTCTCCAGGACAATGTTAAATAAAAGTGGTGAGAGTGTACATTCTTACTGTACATTCACTCTTAGGGGAAATCATCAAGCCTTTATTTTTTTTTAAGATTTATTTATTTATTTGACAGAGAGAGATAGCGAGAGCAGGAACACAAACAGGGGGAGTGGGAGAGGGTGAAGCAAGTTTCCCGCCAAGCAGGGAGCCTGATGAGGGGCTCGATCCTAGGGCCCTGGGATCATGACCTGAGCTGAAGGCAGATGCTTAATGACTGAGCCACCCAGGCGCCCCATCAAGTCTTTAATTATTAAGAGTGATTTTGGCTATAAGCTTTTTTCTAGATCTTTGTCAGATTGAGATTGTTCCCCTCTATTCTTAGTCTGCAAAAATTTTATTATGATGTTGAATTTGGTCAAGTGCTTTTTTATCATCGGCTTCCTGCTGATGGTAGGATGGAGGGTTACATTGTCTGTGACCAACTTCCAACTTCCAATTCACCAGATGAATCAGAAAGGGAAGAACGTGTGAGAATTTAGGAAATTTTGTGTGCTGACACGTTTGTCACGAAGGACATTCCAGATTTATGAGGCATTTGAGACACTAAATGGTCTGGGTCAATACTGCCTTAATGAGAACACTTGTGCATTCTCACAATTGTTTCCTTTCCCTCTCCATTTTGGTGACCAATAATACTACTGTAAATTTGTGTGTTTTTTGGCAGTTCACAGGGTATTAATATGTTGGAATACTATGTAAATTTAAAGAAGTCATAAGCAGCATTTATTACGTTGGTATATCATACTGGTCTCATTGCTGTTCCTTCACAGTTACGCGGTTTTCTGTCTCCCTTCTCACCTCCCACAGTCTGGCATCCTCTAACCATTACCTCACAGCAGCACTATGCTTCGTCCCCATCTCTTAAAAAAAAAAGACTTTTTGTTTCTAGGACTGCCACCCACCACCCCTCCATCCAACCTGGAGTGAAAGCATTTGCTGACCTTCCTGCAATGCTTTTGCTTCCTGTGTGAAAAGTCTGGGGATGAGGGATGTGTTGAATGCATATCGATTGAATTTTTAACTGTGGTACTAAGGACATTTATGGAGTGACTTCCCATTGGTAGAACAGTACTTATGGATAACTCAATTCCGTTCAAGTCTGGATGGATCCTGAGAGACCTGGTGACAAGAGCGTTTGTCTAATAATATTTTTTATTTAAAAAATTATCATTATTTATGAATATGTTTTCTGAAATTCCAAATATATATGTATTCTAAAATTCTCTGTCTATATATAATTGTGACATTATACAAAATATGTAAGACTGTTAAAACTTACAAGGAGATGTATTTATCACCTGAGCATTCCTTTTTCCTTGTGTCTAAGGGCAGTGTAACTTCTTCCTTGAAGTTACACAGCTTCTTTCCCTTCCTTATGTGTTCCGAACTCTCCACCAAGCTAACCTGACATATTTTATATTTCTCTGATGCAGCAGCTTTAAACACCTTTCATGTACTTCTCTATCAACAAAATCAGTGTTTTAAAAATTTATCATTTTAAGCATTATTTAAACCATTTAGTCCTACTTGCTGTACTTCGAGATAATAATTATAACTCACCAATTAATTGTCTAAAACAGGCAGATAGTCAAGCAATACAAACAAAAAACTCACTAGTGCCTTTCTGTCAGTGTGTCAAGTAGAGGGACTCTACACTTAGCTTGTTTTGCTAAGTATCCAGGTTGGAATAGGAATGCTTGATGGCTTAGTAATTTTCTTTTTGATGATACCAAAATTTATTTAAATTGCCAGTACTGTTTTTATTATTTTGCTATTGATGTTATTGTGAAAGTGCTTAAGAGTGCAAAACTGTCCTTATTCCACTTTGTTTAACTTTATTCTCATGCGTGTATCCATACTAATAAAGAGATCTGTGATGAGGATGCTGGTGACAGATCATAGCTATGTAATCTTTGGAATTTAGTATTTAGAAATGCCTCACACAGTGCATTACACTTTTCACGTAAGCATTTCCCTGGACGTCATTCATAATTTCTACCGAAGATTTAATTTTTGAAGTGCCATCATATAATATGGCACTAAACTAGTACCAAATAGCCTAGAAGCCCTTTATATTTTATTATGAATTATGCCTTCATCCAAATTTATCACTGGTATGAGAAGACTATTCTACCTTAATGAAATTAAATATATAACTTTAATTTGGTTAATGAAAATGAGCCGTATAACAGCTAAAAAATTTCAGTGGTTTTATAATGACTGGTATTTATACTTTCATTTTTATTCTCTTCAGATATGAAAATATCCTCAGTGATTAATAATTTGGGTAGGCTACTAGTGTGTTTCAGTAACCATGGCTGAAATGCTTTAGAAGTAAGCTAAAAAATAAATAATGAGATATGTTCTTTGAAAATATTTGAGAACCAGATTGAGTTAGTAAAATTCCTGACTGTAATAATCCTCCTAATGTAACTCAGCCCAAACTCAAAAACACAGTAATTGGGGAAAATTGCATGCTTCATTAGTGGTTTTCCTTAATTTGATCTTTTCATCTTCCTTTTGCAGGGCACTAAGCATCAAAGTTTGAAATCGTCACCATGTGTAGCTCTTTAATCCTTCTCATATTAATTAATGTTTTACTTTTGAACATAATCCCCATTAATTTAGTTCAATATATATTTGAATTGTTGATAAAAGTATTAAAATTATGCTTAGGTTATGGATTCAGGGAAATGAGAATTAAATATAATTATCAGTAGTTAGAATAATTGACTTGTTTAACAGCAGTATTGCCTGTATCATTATCTATTGTTTTATAACAAAAAATGCAAAACTTAGCAGCTTACAGCAATATACATTCATCATCTTATGGTTTCCGTGGGTAAGGAACTGGGCATGGCTTAGATGGGCCCTCTGTTTCATAGTCTTTCACAAGACCTGAATCGTGATCTGCAGTTTCATCTGAAGGGTTTACTGGGGAAGGATGCACATCCATTCTCAATCATTAGTTCTTCGTAGCATTGAGGTCCTTGCAAGTGTCAGATTGAGGTCTTCATATCCTTGTTGGCTTTTGGCTAGTGACTTCCCTCAGTCCCTTAACATGTTGGCCTGTCCAGAATGGCAGCTTGCTTCATCACTGTGTGCAAGCAAAGAAGCAGTAGAGTCTACTAGCAATATAAATTCACAATCTTTAGCCTGTTCATGGAAATGATATCCAATCCATGTTGTCTGTTGTTGGTTAGAGGAAAGTTATTCATAGGGCAGGAATTACACAAGACCATGAATACCAAGGCGTGGGGCCCATCATAGAGGCCACCTACTATATTGAAATTAATCATTTGTTACACAAACCAGGTATTATTTGAATCTTTTGTTAGACTGAAATTCTTTATCCTAGAATTAAGTTGATTTGAAGAATTTGAAAATCAAACACTGTTTATCTTTTTTTTTATCATGTCACCAGAATTTGTTCTCAGTCAAATTTCTTCTCAATTCAAATTGTACAATAATTTATGACATCCGTCCAAAACATAGTGTTAGAAATACAAATCTAGACAGTTATTAGGAACTTAATGGAAGAGGTATAACATAGAGGTCAAGGTATGACTTTATTCATATTCTCTTTCTGCCAGTTACTACACATCTCTGAGACTCATTTCTTCTCTTTCAAATGGAGTTAACAGTGCCATCCTATTTACTAGTTTTTAAAGTTTACATAAAATAATAAATATAAAGCACTCAATGTAGTATTGGTTCACATTAGGTGCTACATGAATGGGCTTTATCAGTAATATGTATATCATTACTTAAAGAATGAGGAATCCTTCCTGTTGAGGAAAACTATTAGCTCACCCTTAGTAAACTCAATTTGTTGTTTTCTTATTTTGGGTCACATATTTATTTAAAGTTGTATTTGAGTGAAAATAGAATTTAAATGACTATTAGCTACTGAATTGTGGTCTACAAAGGAGCCATATTTTATGGAGAAGCTTCCATAGATCAATCACTGTGGTCATATATTTAAATTTAATACTGTTAAGATGTCCACACTATCCAAAGTGATCTACAGTTTCAGTGCAATCCCTATAAGTATCCCAGTTGCATTTTTTGCAAACACAGAAAAAAATCCTGAAATTTCTGTGGGCTCACAAAAGACTCTGAACAGCCAGAGGAATCTTGAGAAGTAAGGCAAAAGAGGGAGGCATCCCATTACCTGATTTCAAACTATATTACAAAACTATAGTAAGTAGAACAGTATGGTACTGGCATAGAAACAGATGAATAGACCAATGGAACAAAACAGCCCAGAAATAAACTCATACTTAAAAAGTCAACTAATCTTTGACAAAAGTATCAAGAACACCCAATGGGGAAAGGAAGTCTCTTCAATAAAAGGTGTTGGGAAAACTGGATATCTGCATGCAAAAGAATGAATTGGACCTCGTCTTACACCCTATGCAAAGATCAACTCAAATGGATTAAAGACTTGAATTTAAGACCTGAAACCGTAAAACTCTTAGAAGAAAACATAGGGAGGAAGCTTTTTGACATTGGCTTGACAATGACTTTTTGTATGTGGCACAGAATCACATGCAACACAAGCAAAAATAAACAAGTGGGACTATATCACTCTAAAAAATTTTGTACATCAAAGGAAACTGAGAATAGAACTGTGGTTACCCGCGGCTGGCTGGCAGGAGGGAGAGATGCAGAGATGCTGGTCAGAGGCTACCAACATTCAGTTACAAGAGGAATAAGTTCTGGAGATGTATGTATATAGTATGGTGACTATAGTTAATAAAAATATATACTTGAAATTTGCAAGTAGATCTTATGTGTTTTCACCACACACACAAAAAGAGGCATATATAGAAAAAGAGATGGTTTAATTCAGACATAATCTTTGTCTGAATTTCTTGCTGTTAATGGAGACAAAGTGAAATAATAAAGTAACTTACAATAAAGAAAAAGTAAGTTGTGGATGTTAAGTACACTTATTCACTATATATTTAAATACTTGTCAACTAGTGTTTAATGCTAGTTGCATACCATCAAGTAGAGCTTAGTATTTCTTTATGGTTCTTTCTTAGGTAAAAGTTACATAAAATGACATGAATAAACAAGTGTCCCATTCAGTAAGTTCTCTCTCTCTCTCTCGCTCTCTTTTTTTTTTAAGATTTTTAAGTAATCTCCACACCCAACTGGGGCTTGAACCCACAACCCCGAGATCAAGAGTCTCGAATGCTCCACTGATTGAGCCAGCCAGGTGCCCCCAACTCAGTAAGTTCCTACAAATGAATTTTAGGCCTTTAGTTTGTATGTTACATATATTTTTTTAAATCAGTATGAAAATAATAGAGAACAGTATTTTGACAACTGACCAAAATTATATTATCCACAAAAAATCTCATATGACTTAAAGGTATAGATAGAGATTTTATTTTTATAATATGTGCAAAACATTGTGAGAGAATATCACAGACATTAGTATTTTGCCCAATAAATGGTGGTTTATTTGTGAATTGTAAATCCCTCTGAAAGCTTAATTTACCATGGAGGATAATTTCTGTTACTGTGGTAATCCTGGGGCTGTCAGACTATTGCCAAATAGCTCATGAATGAACTGAACCTGGCATTTAGTGCGAGTTCAGAGAGAGAGCATCTTTTAAAACCCACCTCATACAATGCCTTGAAGTTTTGAGTAATTTCCTCAGCTTATTTAATAAAAATACAGCAACTATCTTAGTGAATGCCCCATTCACAGAAGACTTTATATCAAAGTAGCACATTGATTTAGAGGCCATGTAAAAAAAAAATCCAAGTGAGAGCAATTCTGTAAATTGAGAAGGTAAATCCTGTGGGTAGGTTAGATGGTCAAGAGAATTTCATTTGAATATCTGAAAGCCTTTATGAGCACATCTTAGTTGGGACTGTTGTCCTTTTATATTAATTTACCATGGTGTTTTGTAAATACAGGCTATGCTATTAATTTTGGGACAGAACATATGTCATATGGGTAATATTTTACAAGTATAAAAGTAATGCATTTTAATTTCTTTAAATTTTTTTATTGGGGGGAAGGGCAGAGGGAGAGAGAGAATGTTAAGCACTCAGGGCTCAGTCTCACGACCCATGAGATCACAACATGAGGTGAAATCAAAAGTCAAACGCTTAACTGACTGAGCCACCCAGACTCCCCAGTGCATTTTAATTTCTACCTGCAGACTTGCTCCATTCCACTATTCTCCTTCTGTTTGGGCATTAAGATTTATAGTTCTAGGGAAAGAGATATTAGATATTACCCAGAATGGAGAGTCAGTTTTGGCTTTCAAGTTGACTTCCTTGACCTTTTAGCATGATAGAGTCCTGAATGTCATGGGATGCATAGACATAAAAGAATTTTCCGTGTCTTTAATCCCCTGTAACATATCAATAACCAGGACAGGCAGGTTAGACTGTAGGGTTTCATGTCTGAGTCTGGATCAGATGAGAAACGGGAGCTCACATTTTCTGCCTTGGTGGGTGTAGGAAAGAGGCGAGGCAAAAGTAGGGGGAGCAGGCCGCCAGACATGTGGTCCTGTGTCCCCTCTTCCAACCAGAAGTTCTGAAGGAAGGAGACATATTAGATAAATGTAGGACATTTAGCAATAAGAGAAGCGCTAGCTTTTCATGTTACCAAGTGAGAACAGTCTCATCAAAGTAAATTGTGAGGCTCTTTTCAGAGTGCAGGCTTGTTTATAGCTCTCCCATGTCACCGTGAGATCCCCATAGCAGGGCATAAGTCAGAAGCTGCCATGACAGGGCCCAGGAGCCTGTTGAGACTTTTGCTAGACAGTTTGCCAAAGGTGTTGCCAAGACCAGGCAAAGGGGCCAGGTGATCGAGGAGCCAACAAAGATTGCTTTGGTCTGGATTCATCCAAACCTCAAGAGGATTGAGAACACCTGTTGATTTACCTGAGTCTGTAGGGAAGGGAATTGACCCTTCCTAACCGGAGACTGAGAAGAGACTGTGACGTTTCCCCAGTCTCCAGCTTCTGTAGCAAAACCTGACAGAATGCCGAAGGAGAGCACCAGCAACCCTCCAGCTCTTCATCTGGTGAATAGCCCAGAGCAGGAACCATCAGAGCATTTGGAGAGTCCGTATCCCTGTCCTTGCACCCAGGTCACATACCAATCGGGCACCATCTTGGGAAGGAACAGGGGAAGACCAGACCCCGATATACTGAGTATTGATTATAAGCATACAGGTAAAGACTGCATTCGAGTATTTAAATTATTTAATCTGGCTAGAGTCACCTCATTATAGTAAAATTTAATTTTCCACCAACTGATGGCTTCAGCTCAGGAAAATAAAAATAGTTATGGAGAAATAGGAGATATACATGTTTTTAGGCTGGCATATGTGAGTACATCTGAGACCTCACTCTAGTATTTTTCTTTGTCATTTCGGTAGTTAAATTATTCAAAGTATATTTATTGTAATGTGATAAAAACTGTAGCCAGTAGGCTACATGGATATACCAAAAGTCTGTAAGAAACAAGGAAAATCCTTTTGAATTCTTTTTTTTAAGGATTTATTTATTTTAGAGAGAGAGAGCATGAGTGGGGGGAGGGATGGTGGGGGGAGAGAGAGAGAGAAGCAGACTCCCCACCGGGCACGGAGCCCAGTGCAGGGCTTGATGTCAGGACCCTGAGGTCATGACCTGAGCTGCAATCAGGAGTCGGGCGCTTAACTGAGCCCCCCGGTGCCCCTCCTTTTGAATTCTTTGCTTCACTTCTCCCCACTTCTCTGTAAGTCTTCAGAAAGACTCTGATGGGGAAGAAAGTAGTAAAAACTTGCTAGTTGCTGCCTCGGAGCTACAGAACCCTGAACGCTCCTGGATCCCCTAGAACTCAGGTAATTCCCCAAAAGTACCAGCAAAGAAAATTACTTGAGGTTCTGCATTTCTTTTTCTTAAGAAAATGAAAGACAGGTTTTGGTTTCTTTAAAATTCTGTATTCCCTTTTTTTCTCTCATATTCACAAAGCCTGGTTTAACACTATTAGATAAATATTTATTGAACTCCTGCTGTACAGACATTGTTTGAAGTAGGATCTCGGAGTAATGCCCAGCCCTAGCCCACAAGCAACCAACCGTCTAGGAGGCAAGAAAAAACTTAAGCTCCTTTATAAGCCTCTGCACAGGTTCTAAAAAGAAAAATAGGTCTTGGAAACAAATTGTATCTCCTTCCCTCTGCCAATCACCTCCTCATCTACAGTTACCTGCTGAGGAGAGAAAACACGCTCTACCAAATCTCTGGCATCTTCATTTGTATGTTGACTCTGTGTGTACTCCCAGTTAAGGCTTTGTTTTAGCTGGCATATGAGCTTTCCCTTTCTGATGTGCATGACACACATACACAGACCCCCCCCCCCCCCGCCACACACATACGCATACACACACACACACACACACACACACTCTTTGGTACACTCTTATTTTGTTAAACTTCCTTATTCTGGTACGTTCTTGCCACTTCAACCCAACAGGGCTTTGAGGTTAAGAATGCAGACGCTGCAGCCAGTTGGCTTGGTTCGCATGAGATCCCCCCACTTTCTAGCTGTGGGAACCAAACACTGGCTCGTGGGACTCAGACACAGTTGAAGGAATTAATAAATTTAGTTAGTGAATTAATGAATTCATAGGCATCCCTGTGTTAATGCTAAAGCCCTTGCAATCATGTCTAGACACATCATAATCAATACATTTCCTTATTTCCATCTATCCATCTTTCCCTCCTTTTCATGATTGTTAATTGATTTCCATGTTGTTTAATTAGTCAGCATGTGTTTAAGAACCATGATCACCTATGAAATTCATGATGCTCCTATCCTCTGAAAGGAAACATCACGTACGGTTTTGATACTGGATGGAGGAGAAGTGGAAAAAAGAAAGTCCCATAATATATATCTTTCTTTAAACAAATTTTGAAACTTTCCTGAGATTTTTTTGAATGAGTTATAGTATAGCTTCTTCCCAAGCATTAATTTTCTTATTTTATAGTAGTGTTTTTAAGTGTAAAGAATGTGTTTCCACTGTTATGCTACACTTAAGGCCCTAGCCCTGTTCGAGAGGAATCGTGGTATCCAATGTAGTGAATGGCTCATATCCCCACAGTTAGAGCAGGTGCCCCTCTGTAGCCTGTGCCCTCCAGCACGTCCTGTGGAATCCCCTGACCTCTCTGTGGAGACATAGCATGGAGATTCCCAGTCCCTTTCAGATAGAGAAGCTGTCTGATTTTATTTTTTTATTTAAAAAAATTTTTTTAAAGATTTTATTTATTTATTTGACAGAGAGAGCAAGAGAGCACAAGCAGGGGGAGCGGCAGAGGGAGAGGGAGAAGCAGGCTCCCCACTGAGCAGGAAACCTGATGTGGGGCTCGATCCCAGGATCCCAGGCTCGATCCCATGACCTGAGCCGAAGGCAGGTGCTTAACTGACTGAGCCACGCAGGCGCCCCAGAAGCTGTCTGATTCTAATAACCACACACAATTTTCATGTTTTAAGTCCAGCTTGATTCTGAATATCTGTCATAGCTACAGGTCGGATCTCCCCGCTGCCCTGACCAATGGGATGGGGTTGGCTGTCCGCTGCCTCCTTCTCACTCTCTGTGCTCTTGGCTTCTGCAGTGCTGGGCCCCTGGGAGAAGGCCCTAGGGGCAGAGTCGTTGTATTAATACTGGCCAGCTCCGGGCCTCTGGTATGGCAGGCATCCCAAAGGCTAGTTCTGCATGAACCCCTGGCCCCTGTAGTTTTCATGGGTGACACACTTATGAGCTCCTGGGATTCTCTCCTCTCACTAAGCTGCGTCTGTGCACAAAAGACCCCTGGGCACATCTTATTTCTGTAGTCTCCTTGCCTCTGCACTCAGCCTGTGGGGCAAGATGCCACCAAAAGGCTCAGGCTCAGTTAACTTTTGTTTTCTTCAGGAAGCTGATGGGAACTTCACACTTACTTTTCTCACCAAAGTGAGAAAATCTATTCTTGCCCTCTCTCCTTACCCTGCCCATGATGGGTGCTCCACGCTGTATATGTTTTCAGATTTCTCCAGACACAAGGCATATGCCAGCCCCCAGGTGCATGTGTGGCCCCCAGGCCCAGGGACACCTGCCAGGCCCTCAGAGCATCTGTACGCGAGTACCAGGGTGGACTGCTGGGCTCATGCAGCTTAGTGGCCAGCAGTGGGCAAGGCGAGGCGTGCAGACCCCATCAGTGGTATGAGGAGTAGGAGGGGAGACCTCCTCTCTGCTCTCCCACAGTTAGGACACCCCATCCCTTAGCTAGTCTTGGAGCAGGCTGATGGCAGCTCTTTTCAGCTACTCTCCTTAGAAAAGCTGCTCTGGGCTTTTGCTGAAATGCCCAGAGAGTATTAACAGATTGCTGGCACGAGCCCCGTTACCTGAATGGCATACTTGATTTGGTTTTAATTAACATTTCATGTTAATTTTAATTCATTGGTACAGAAACTTCACATTTTTTCTATGGTTTTGAATTAATTGAAATTTCATTTTCATTTTCATTTCATTCATGGCAATGTTCATGCCATATCTACATCTGGCTCTATATCACTCCTTAGTGATCTCTGTCCTCTCTTAATGAACTTCATTTTGTAGGGATTTGGGTTTTTATATATAACTCACAGGCATAATTCCTTTAGCAAGTAGGATCCTGGCATCCACAAAATTCTCATTAATGACAATCCTACAAAATGAGAGAAGAGCTTAAAAATAAGTTCTCAAATAATGTTTACTTTTTATAATATAAATCTGCCCTGGTCAATTATAGCTTAGCTCCAGTTGATCATAATAGTAGAAGCACCAACTTACTCATCTTGTTAGAAATCTTAAGTATAAATCTACATTGTAATCTCACACCCAGATTATAGTAATGTTGCTGCTATACTTCCGTTTGGTATTTTACTTTATTTTGATCAAGTGGAGAACGTTCTCTTTATATTTGGGCTGCATTGCAGAGTCCTTTTTAGAATGAGACCTCGGGATTTCTAGCAAGATCCTTGACATTTGTCCATTAAAACTACAGCTTGGATATGATTCAAAGTAGCTTAGCCTCAGCCAGCAGTAGCTCATCATCTGCTGTGTAGCTTCCTCTTTTCACCTGGCTGAGTGCCATTTCCTTTGCTTTTCCACATGTACTATGCAGTTCTCCATCCCACGAACCTGCGGTACTGTCACCGTAAGATAAATTTTAGACAGGTCTGCCTTCCTGTCATAGAACTGTTTAAATTAGCCATCCATTATAGTGTTCATACATCCATCAGTGATATCCCACCCATGTGGACTTGAACTACCATCATCTACCACGTCTTTTAATTAAATGCGTGTCCACTGGGAACTCAGTGTTCTGCAAGATGTCTTCCTTCTTATATATGAGGTTTCTGGTTGCTCTCTGCAGGTACACAATAATGCATTCTGTTTCAAAGTATAGACGCATTTTATACACATTTTAAAATTGTCACTGGCGTGATTTTAAGTGTTTTAGGTAGCACCTAACTGAACTTTGAAATAGTTGACTTTCATCTGTGTTAAAATGACATAAACCGGAATCATAGATATACAAAATAAATAAAATACATAGATGATGAAAAAAATTGGGGTACATAGCAAGCATAAATAAAAAAAATCCAAAAATTATAACAGTAGCATAATTCTATTAGCAATTTTATGGTAGTTGTAATAGATTATACTTCTCAAATAATTATTCAAATTATTATGGGATTTACCTGGAGCAATGAATAAGTGTGCCCATCAGTGACTTGTGGGAAAGCATGCAAATTAGAACTTCATTTTAAAGCCTTGTTAACATTTTGACTTAAATGTTTGTTCTAAAACAGATGTGGACTATTCTAAAAAGTGGATGCTGACATAAAATGAGGTATATGCATCACCAAAAATATCAGTTGCTAGGGAAGTATTTGGATATGCATGTCAGTTCATACAAGACCCAGTTAACAGCAGAAATAGTTGAATATACTTCTGTAACAAGTGGTGGGGGATGAGAATTATTCAGACTATTAAAATGATAAAGAGGATACTTCAGATTGTGAAGACATTCCAGGGTTAGGGTGGCTAAGGCAGAGCTATGCTATTTCATTTTATTCTAGAAGAATGTAGTACAAATGAGATTCTAAAAAAAGCCCAATTATAAGGCTTTATCAAGATGTACATCTGAGTGTGTGTGTACCTTTTTTTTTTTTTTTTTTTGTAGTGGGGAGATGGCAGTTCAGGTTGCTTTGGCCCTATAAAGCAGGAAAAACTCCACTCAGAATTAAGTAATCCTAGGAATTTATTGTTTGACATATCTGAAAAGTCTACTGGTGTGGGTTTCAAGCGTGGTTTGATCAGGGCTCCATAACGTGTCAATGTGATTGCCTTCACTTTTCCTCTTCTAAGAGGGAGCTTGATTCCAGGCACCTTCCATTATCATAAAACAAAGGCTACCACAGTTCTGAATGTCACATTTCCAAATCTGTCTACTGGAGAAAGGAACCTTCTTTTTCTTGATCACCAAACAAAAGTACCCTGCTTTGCTTTTATTTTTCGATCTTAAGTTTTGCCCACATGTGAGTTGTTCACTGAGGTCAGTGAAATGACCTGCTTGGGTTAGCTTAGACCTGGGTTACTGACCAGTTAATTACCCCAGTTTTGTCACAGTGTGGTGATCAAGTCAATTCAACACAAAAGCCATGGCCACTGAAAAATGGACTAGGAAAGGAATAAATGCTGGAGAGAACCCTACAAGATCTGCTCTTGGGGAGAACGTGAAATAGGAAACTGGAAAGATAAATAGGGATCATGTCAGCCTCAGGATAGGTTCCATGCTTGCAGTTATGGAAGGAAAGAAGGGATTTGGTCTGTTTCCAAATTGACCTCTAAACTAAAGAATATGTTTTTCACAGAATTAAGAAATGTTCTGATAGAACCTAAGAATAGAAATTGGGCTGGAATTGCAAGGATTGCAAATACAGAGTAATGATAATGACATGCAGTTCTAATTAATGTAATTAATTTGATTCCTGCCCCTCAGGTGCCTTCTCATCTTTATTCAGATGCTGGTGATCTCAGGGAGGACATCTTGCTCCACTCCATTTAAGAGAGCAGCGTCTCACTCCGCAATTCCAATTCACTTTCTCTGCTTGGTTTCTCCTATACAGCTGGACATCTCTCATGTACTAGTTTATTTCAGTGTTTAGTGTTCCTTTCTCTCTTGTAGAAGATATGCTCCACAGAGGATAGGGATATTGGACTGTTTTAAACATTTGATTGTAATAGTGCTTCCATTTAGTAGGTGTTTAATAAATACATCAAGTATAGATACATGACCATGTAGTGTTTTATTATGTTGCAGTAGCACTTCAAGTTTATGAGGATGACCATCTTGCTGAAGAGTTTTAAAGAAGATAATGGAAAGGAAAGCACCCACATATCTTTCTGAGGATGCCATGTCTGATGCTGTTCCTCATCTAAGACACTACCAACTTTCTTCTGTTCATCCAAGGACAGTATGTTAGTTGACTCTGGCAGCTATAACAAAATACCACAGACTGGGAGGCTTAAACCAGAGAAATTTATTTTGTCCAAGTTCTGGAGGCTGGAAGTCCAAGATCAAGGTTCTGGTCAACTCAGTTCCTGGTGAGGACTCTCTTCCTGACTTGCCCATGGCCACCTTCTTGCTGTGTCCTCACATAGCCTTTCCTCCATGCATGGGAGCAGAGAGAGAGAGAGAGAGAGAAGGGGGAGAGAGAGAGAGAGTGCAAGTGAGCACATGTGAGCTGGCTGTCTGGTATGTCTTCCATTAAGGACACTGATCCTATCAAGCCAGGGCCCCATTCTTTGGACCTCATTTAATCTTAATTATTTCTTTCTTTCCTCCGAATACAGCCACCCTGGGTTAGGGATCAACATACAAATTTGGGATGGAGAGTTGGGAGGCACAAACAGTCCATAACCAGACAGCTTACCTGTAGATCCAGTGTCTAGAAAGAAACTGGGCTATCAAGCCTTAAATTATATGTGATTTTACTAATCAAACCCTCTCATTATTCAAATGGGAGAATTCACGAATACTTATTCCCCTTTATCTTTAAATGCCAAAATGAAAATAGATCAGAAGCTTAATTGACTTTTTAGCACTTAAGCAATGCATAATATAAAACTAGGACTCACTTGGACCCTGTCCCACAAATTGAAATTGGGTGGATCTAGTGTTTAAAAGCACAAAATGGAAGCATTTGCCACTTAGCAAAGAGAACTTCTGACAGCCTATTACATTTATTTGTGTTAATGTATCATCTTATTTCATAACAGTCTTTTTTAAAAAAAAAAAAAATCTAGTGTAGGATCAGTCAGTTCTGCTACATATGTGCAATCAGGATGGCAATGAAATGGCCAAATCCTATCAGCAATTATACCGACCCATTAAACCTAGCATTGGAGATAGCGTTGTAAGTTCTCCAAGTAGTATTTAACTACCTTCTCTGTAGTTAACACTATCTACTCAGTTGTCAGTTAAGCAGCCTTGTTGTGCGGTGGAGTGAGCATGGCATGTGGAGGTGGAAGGCCAAGGTCAGATTTTAGCTCAGCTGTCAACTGTGTGTGGAAGTTCATACATGTGGTTCAGTTTCCTCCATTTCTCAGACCCCAAGGGTGCCCGGTTCCTAGGAAATCCAGCAAGTATTTGTTGGCTGACTGTAAAATCCTCATATATTTCTAGTAATGTTTTTTAAATGCAAACTCTTCACTTTTAAGATGATTTCTTATGGCTTTTAATGTATAATGAGTACCTCTAACTCAACGTAAACTGTGGTAAAGCTCAGATGATCCATACAAAATAGAATGCTATTTGGATACAGATCTAAGAGCCATTTTTACCACTGCATGTCACAAAGTATGTTTTTCTTTAAAAATAGGTCCTGAAGTACGGACTCCAGGTGTTGGCTAATTTTACCCTAGGATTTTAGGCTCACATTTAAAGTGGAATGACAATACTTAATTAGCTGATTTAAGAGGTTTATTGCTTTTCATTTTAATCAATAGCATACCTGTATACACACATACACCCACATGCACACACCAGTAATTTGGTTGCTCTCCAAATTACAATCATGCCTTAGAACAAGCATTAGAAACAAAGTTGTTTTTCACGTTAATGATTTTTCTGACACAACACAATTGATGTAATTGCAAATTATATTTTAGAGTAAATGAAAAAATGCTCAGTTTTAATTTAGAAATCAACATTTGTTAAAAGTAGCAATCCACATTTAAAAATTTAATGCCATGCACATTTAATTTTCAAAACATTGCTTCAGGCAGTGGCTTGACATTTCTTACAATTTATCAGATTGCTTTTCAAAATTAAGCTAAAAATTAATTTACTATAGTAAATCCTTGAAAAAATTACGAATATCATCCCAAACTCCACAACCATCCTTAATGAGGTCCTTTCTTATTTTTCATCATCAGTGTCATACTTATTCTTAATTGCTTTTTAAGCTTATGTCATAATCTTAGCAATTTAACTAAATTAACATGATAGCTCAGATGGCAGCCTTAGCAGATGCTCAGGAAATGTACATAATACCATTTAAAACTAGTGTGCTGGATACTAGATATGGATTTTCTGTATAAGACATAGTATATTATATGCAAATATTTCACGTAGTAAAAAATACGAAGTTCCACTTGGGTACATATGGTGTTACATTCAGTTCTTATATTTAGGATGCTAAGTTTCTCTGGACACATGATTTTCTCAATACTTAAAAAGTAGGGTACTGTCAGGTTCCATGTTTTTGCTTCAGAGACTGATACTTTCTTTGATTCATTTCCTGCATCATTAATGCCAGTGTTTATGGCTGATACTGTTTAAGTTCTACTCTTCCATTGAGAACTAGTGCAAGTTCTTCCCCCGCTGATGACAGTGATTTCCCTCATACCCTGCACTCTTCAACCATTATTGATTGCACCATGCATACATTTGACAAAAGATGCCATTAGTTGTTTACAGTTGTTTTTAGTTGTCCCCAACTAATTGTGAGCCTTCTTCAACGAGATGTGATCCGTTCCTGTATGTCGGTATAGAAGAGAGTCTCCTTTACCCTTGTGTACACCTGGTGATAAGTCAATATTTGGTGATGACAACAAAATGTCACTTGAAGTTGAAGACCTGAGTCTACCCTGCCTCAGTTACTTGTGCCTCCTTTCTTTGGAATAAGATATGCATTTCTATCATGCTTGCTCTTTGTCATTTGTTAGATTTATGCTGTAGCGGTATACAAAGGAGTTGAGTCAATTCAGAGTTAGGTAATGAAATTAGGAGCATGTTCCTTGATTTCTTGAAATAACCTTCTTAGTATAAAGTCTAAGAAAAGATGACTAAGTTTTTTTTTTATGTTATGTTAGTCACCATACAGTACATCATTAGTTTTTGATGTAGTGTTCCATGATTCATTGTTTGCGTATAACACCCAGTGCTCCATGCAGTACATGCCCTCTTTAATACCCATCACTAGGCTAACCCATCCCCCCACCCCCCTCCCCTCTAAAACCCTCAGTTAGTTTCTCGGAGTCCATAGTCTGTCATGGTTTGTCTCCCCCTCTTCTTTTCCCCCATTCATTTTTCCCTCCCTTCTCCTAATGTCCTCCATGCTATTCCTTATGTTCCACAAATAAATGAAACCATATGATAATTGACTGTCTCTGCTTGACTTATTTCACTTAGCATAATCCCCTCCAGTTCCATCCATGTCGATGTAAATGGTGTGTATTCATCCTTTCTGATGGCTGAGTCATATTCCATTGTATATATGGACCACATCTTCTTTATCCATTTGCACAATAGCCAAACTGTGGAAAGAGCCAAGATGCCCTTCAAAAGATGGCTAAGTTTGAATCCTGCCAGTTTACTGTGTGACACACATATACTTCTAGAATTCAGACTGTCCTGAAAATTCATCTTTTATGTTTGATTGTGTTACATATGGGTTTCCATCACTTTGAAAGTGATGTGATTCCATGGGATGTTAGAATAAGGAGATAGCCCATTTAGAATTCAGTTGTGGTAAAAGGCTTAAAATAAGGTTGCCATAGTTAAAAACCTGATCATGGAACGTCAGATTTCCCGTCTTATCACCGAAAGTTTGTGCTTTCACAGTTTGCATAAACATTTAGAAATTAGCTCAGGTCTCAACCTGTATCATTCCCAGGGAGTTAAATTCTGGGAATCCTCCTTCCGTGAAAACCACCGACTGAAGTGTTCCCAAGCAGTCTCTGTGGTGATAATGCCAACAACCTTCCCTTCTTATTGGACTTGGGCCATCAGTGGCTCAAGTTAATTCCCTTTGAATCTTTTTGGATGTTTCATTGGTGATAGTCGTCAGTGCTCTCCTTCCCGCTTTCAACGTCTTTTGTAATAATACATATGATGCAATTTGTAACCACTGAGCTTCTGGTCACGTACGTGTGATGAAAATACGCTTTGTATTTCAGTATGAATCAGTTCTGCTGAAGTGTTTGTAAACCGTGGTCCAATGGATCCATGTTCTGAAGGGTTGGAATAAATAACTGAGGAAGGGTGAAATCATTTAGAGAAATCTCAGGATCAGAGTTGGCATCTGTAGGTGATCATTCAAGGACCAACGGGTCTGATGAGTGCAAGTTCTCAGTACCTTCCCTGTGATCTGGAGACGTACTGGGCTCTGAAAACCAAAGGTTCTTTCATGGGCTCACAGAAAAGTCATCAGGGACAACATCTCATGTGGACTGATGCACAGTTAAATGTAGCCATTGTTTGTCCCACTTAATGTGAATGCTCACATTTTGGCTCAGAAATATCAACAGGTTTGGTTATGAGTACTACTCCAGACCTTGCTGGGAGTGGTAGATAAAAATGGTAGATGCATGTTTCTAAAGGCAAAAGCAAATAACATGGAAACACATCCAATTCTAAGGATACAGATAACCAGCAAGGGAGCCTGTAAAAGATGGAGGTTAATAATTGGTTCTCCTAAGAAAATGATGGGGTCATGATCAGGTGTACAAAATGTCACTGTGGTTAGGGAAATGCAGAGATGTTGGTTCCTGTTGCTAACTGCAGGAAATGGCTGTGATTTAGATTTTCCTTAGTGTTAATACCTTTAATAGAGGGATGAAAGAAACCAGTGCAGGGTGGTGGACAGACCAGTGAGGAGGGGAAAATATTAAGGAAGAACGTGCCTAATTATAACAGAAATCAACTTCTTGTAGCTCTGGAAAGCGCCACACAACAGTTGGCACGAAACTGTTTGAAGGCCCAGAGCTGCAGAAAAGTCCTGAGAGGATCCCGATTCTAAATTAAAGAATTCCCAGTGAAAGTTAGGGTTAGTTTAAGCAGTGATTGATCTTAGTACTTATTGCTCAGCATTATTATTGCCTGTTTATAACTCTGTGCCCCGCTGGACCGTGAACTCTGAGCATAGCAGTTTCCATCTCTGTTGTTGAGGGAGGGGTTCTCAGCTCCTGGCACATGGCCTGCCAGGTGGTGGGTGTTCAGGAAATGCTTGGAAATAAGTGAATGAAATATGTTATGTTATGTTCCAGTAACTGTAAGTCTGCACATTATGTTTTAAATCTATGATATTTAATGTGGTGCAGTAGAGAGGAGAAGGGAGAAAAGTGGCCACGTGTTTCTAGAATCCCTTTGGACAGAGAGGTGGGATTTATTTTCAGACTGCAGTGCTTATGCTGTCCCATCTGAATTCTAATATGGCATGGTACCCCACATCTGATGCGAATTTCCGCTGTAAGGAGCCACTATTACTAATGGAATATTTCCTATTTTTCTTTTGTACTAAAGTGAAACATAAGGGTTAGAACCACTGTAGAAAGCAGCATATAACCTCAGACACAGCCATGAATAATACAAGTTAATTTATAGGCTTAGCAGTTCTAATAATAATGGCTGTGTTAATATGTATTTGATAGGAAAAACATGGCATGGATTTCCCTTTGGTTAAGTAAGCCCATGGGAATATGCAGACAATACTAGAATGCCTTTGTTCCTGGGTCTTGATGCATGCCAATTGCAGACTGAGTCCCAACGGGATACATAAAATGTTCTACATTTGGCTTTGCACACGCAAATCTATAATGATCACACGGTTGACAATTCTAAAGTTGTATTAGAGATTAAGTCTGCACTTTCCTGGATTTCCAATCAATTCTCCATGTAGATTATAACTCTGAACTGTATGCTGTATATCCTCATTCGTCTGGACTTGGTAACCTCAGTACCGTCTTTGTTGAAGTAATACTGGGCAACATTGATGGCAGTCCATTTTTTTGGAGCACTTCTTTATTTTCTGGCACTACAAGATGCTCCAGCCTCATCTTCTACTGTCCCTCCTGCAGTCCTTAGAATCAGCCATGTCACCAGAGAACTCCCCCTACCCCGTTCCTTTCATTGGAGAATGGTGTGTGCTCAGTGCTCCTGGGGTACCCTTGTTTTAGGCCCTTTCTGCTGACTGGACAAGGAAGTATTTGTGTGTATACTGAGTATATATACCTATCTATAAGTGGTTCCATATGTGACAGTCTGTATCTGTCTGAAACTATACATTAGCTCCCTTTTTGTCTACAGCTCTATTCCCTAAACACACGGATAATTCTACTTTCCTTGCTTATGTGTAACTTCCCACTCCAAGTATGAGAAATCCTCCAAACCATCTGCCATCCATTTACTTAATTGTTCAGTTACAGTTTACATTTACAGCAGGAGCAGAATGGTTAGCCTGTAGCCCTGTGGAAAACAACAGCTAGATTACAGTGCTTCCGGACAGTTGATTTTCCCGTTAGTCTTGCAGTCTCCACGTGCTTCCAAAGTTACTTAGGTCACCATGTCTTCACCCTGCTGCCTTCAGTGGGACTATTCCACATCTGTAAACCCGGTAGATTGCTTTGTCACATTCTGCATTCCGCTCTTAGATTCCCCGATCTCCTCAATGAGTTTTAAACTTTGCACATGCTAAGTATCCCTCTTGTGCTGTAGAGTTCTGTGGGTTTTTAGAAATGAATATTATCACATCTCTGCCATCACAGTTTCCTAGAGAAAGTGCTTTAAAATGTCCCCTCTGTTGCACTGTGTAGCCATGTTTTCTTTCCTCAGCATCCTTGGCAACCACTGATTTCTTTACCATCCCTATAGTTTTCCTTTTATGAATATCATATACAGATCTTCCTCAACTTATGATGGGGTCACATCCTGATAAACCCATCATAAGTTCAAAATATCCTCAGTTGAAAATACATTTAATACGCCTAACCTACTGAACACCACAGCTTAGCCTATTCTACCTTAAACGTGCTCGGAATTCTTCCGTTACCCTACAGTTGGGCAAGAGCATTGAACTCAAAGCCTGTATTATAACAAAATTTTGACTATCCATGTAATTTACTGAATATTCTACTGAAAGTGAAAAGGAGAATGTTTGGTTGGGTGCAGATGGTTGTCAGTATATCAGTTGTTGGCCCTCATGATCACGTGAGTGGCTCACCGCCACTGCCCAGCATCGTGTTAGCTTGGGAAACGATCAAAATTCCAAATTCAAAGTTTGGTTTCTCCTGAATCCGTATTGCTTTTGCACCATAGTAAAGTGTAAAAATTGTAAGTCAAACCATCATAAGTTGGGACCGTCAGTGTTTAGAATCAAAGTACGAAACCTTTTCAGACTGGCTTTTTTCCTGTAACAATAGGCATTTAAGATTCATCCATCTCTTTTCATGGCATTGTAGCTCATTTCTTTTTATTGCTGAATAGTAGTTCATTCTGTGGATACTCCAGTTTGTTTATTCATTCACCTACTGAAGGAAACTTCGGTTGCTTCCAGTTTTGGTAACAATGAATGAGGCTGCTATAAACATTCACATGCAGCTTTACTGAGATACAGTTGACATATAACATCGTATGAATTTAATGTATACGATGTGATGATTGGACATGTTTTCAGATCCTTTGCGTAGGTGACTAGGAGTGTGATTGCTGGGTAGTATAGGAAGACTGTGTGTAGCTGCCAAATTATCTTCCAAAGTGGCTGAATTTTTTACATTCCCATCAGCAATGAACGAGAGTTAGGTTGTTCTAGATCTCTAAAAGCAATTGCTTTTATTAATTTTTAAGCCATTCTAATAGAAGTATAGTCACATCTCATTTTTGTTTTAATTTGTAATGTATTTTTTAAAAGGAGCTATGGCTTTTACTTAAAATAGCATCTATCCCTGAATCAGAGTCTTGGGCAGTCTTACCCCGGAAAGTATGAAGACTTTGAAAAAGTGGAGAGCTCATGAGAATCTTCAGCATAAAAATAAGCGGTAAAAATTTGGTAAGATTTTTTTTTTTATGGGCTGGATTGGAGCAGAAAAAAAATGTGTAAGAAAAATATAGCAGGATCAAATATGAGGAAGAGTGGACACTGGCCATAAAATGTTGAATTCTAAAAGGACTGGTATAAAATTGCATGAGCCCTGAGATCCTGTAACAGGAACAGGATGGGAATGGGAAATAAACTCATCTCGTATTGGAAGGACACTGGACAATGACAGCCAGCGACAAGCTGTGGGAGTCACATGCAACAGAAAAGGGTTATTTCCATAATGTTTCACTAGCCTTCATGTGGGTGGCTCTTTCTCTCACCCTTCAGCCACTGAGTCACCAAGAAGTCCTGCTGAGCCCACCTCTGAAATATCATTTAGCACCCAGTCGGTAACTGGATGATGGCAACAGCCTGTTTACTCAGTCTTGTACTTCTTAGGTCCTTTCCCCCATTGGAACCAAAATAACCTTTCAAAAACAAAAAATCATGTTGCTCAGTGGCTCTTCAATCTGTGAATGTTGGGATGTCTTAATTTGACTAAAAGCCTTGTGTGAACTCATAGCCTTCCTTATAAACCTTTTGTATATTAGAATTCCATCTTCCTTCTCTTTATGTTCTAAGTGTCTTGAACTGTGTCAAGGTACCTTGTATTTGGTGCTTCAGAGCAAATCAGGGCCACTACACTATAAGTTTTTGAGAGCAAAGAATGCATTTAATATGTAATTGCCCATGCTAAGACTCAAACAAAGATTGCTAGTTGAATGAATACATATTTGATAAAGTGATATTCATTACAATACAATTAATAATAAAAAGCAAAATCATCCAAATAACCAATCATAGGAAGTTGTTAAATAAGTTAGGATAGAGCAGTGGACTACTGTGTACTGTTAAAATTATGTTTGGGTTGTACCCAACCTGGTAAAGTGTATCACTTTAACAAACAATAAATAAAGCTATTTATATGGTATTCTGGTATCAGACACATGTGGATGTAGAGATGAGTTAGGAAAAAAAGTGTTAAAACATCAACACATTCACATCTCATGAGGGTCAGGATTATTTTCCTTTTTGTGCTTTTTCTAAATATTCTATAATCAATCATGGAATTGTTTATTTTTTCAAAATTTGTTATAAAATATATTTTTATTATTTAGAACACTAGGTTCAGCTCAGAATAACTGATTATTGTTTGGTGATTTGATATCATAAGATTACTTTTTAACTTTGACAATAGGAGAGTGCTAGTTTAGAATAAAAGTTTCACTTCTAAATATACAATACAGTTAAGGGTATATAAGCAGATGTGAAAACCCAAAAAGCCAAAAAATAATTGCTGCCTATGGAGATAACCCAATTATATACTTGGAATGTGTCAGCCATTCTCATTCCAAATGCTTTTAGATACAATGTCCCCCCAGAAGCCTTGCAAAAATGGAAACTAATTGCTGAATTATCATAGGTACAGCTAGCACTGAATTTAGACATCCCTGTACCTGCTCAAATTAGGTTTTTCACAAGTGAGCAAAAGCCCGGGTTTTGTTATTAAACACAGAGCCAAAAACAGATGTGAGATTTAAAAGAGATCCAAAAGCAACTGTATCATCAATTCAATGCTTTGTACTTAGTAAATGCAGTTATCGCTGTTCCTCACCCTACGTGAGCAAGAGTTTGCTCATTATTACATTTGTTCTGTATTGGCTCAGAAAATAAAACCACTGTGCACACTTACACAAAAGCCGCATGCTTAACTGGTACCTATCAGCTACCAAGACATTTTGCCAGTGTGCTGTTTAACTCAGGGAACAACAACAATGAAAGAATGTGTTCACTTTGGGAGATAAAATAGTAAAAGATAATTATGGAAGAACACCCTTGAAAGTGTCTAAACCATGTATTATTCCTGTAGGAAATTAGTTTCTTAAGTACCTTCTTTCTTTTTAGCACTGGTAGATACAAAGAACACTCTCATGAAAAACAGTCACAAAACACTGTTCTTTCTCATTAGGTAATTAGTGTATTACCACTACTAGTCAACAACTGTATTTTCTGAGAGTCAGGAAAGTACAAGAAGGGAATTCCAAAATGTGTTTTATGATTTATAAATACTATACAGCGGATACTTCTTTATCTTTGAGCTATAAATATAATACTCAATTTTAAATAAGAACAATCAGGCTTTCTATTAGCTGAAGGTATTATGACAGTGCTATTCTGCTTGTTCTGCCTGATTATCTCAGTGTATTCCATTTTTTATCAATCATTTCATATATCGAAGAAGAGTCATGTGAAAATACTGTCATAAAAGCTTCTTTAGGTGACTGAAGGATATGTCATTTTCTCCACTGTAACCCAGAAACACAGCACAGTGTCTGGAACACAGTAGGACCATAGCAAATGTCTGATGTGTGGATGAATAAACTGAGGAAATTATGCTGGTCAGTTTTTTCTTATTGTGTTAATTAGATCATCAGGCTCAATAACATCCTTAATGTATACTATGTGATTCTGTGATTACAGTACTTACTGTGTCCTATCTAGATTGAATTTTGAAGTGTATGTCTCTAGGTGTTTTATGTCATTAAGATTTTGAACCACACAGATAGTATCCAATATTAGGAGCCCAGATATCTTTATGTCATACCACACTGATTCATCTTTGCCTTCAGCTCTGCTCAAGAATTCCATATTTGCTACTAGGTGGCTACATAGGGAGAGCCCAAACTGATACTCTGTAATGTGAGTCATTATTTGAAGATTTAAATTCCATTCAACATTTACTCAGCATCTATTATGTATCAGGCATTTCTCACCTACTTTATATCATTAAGTCATCTCAATAGCCAATAAAGTTGATATTATTACTTAAATTTTGGGGAACATATTACTGAGGATAAGAAAAATGAATTCAGTTGACTTACTAAGTAGCTGAGTGTATAGCCACTCCAAGATTCTTTAATATTAAACTCTACCACCCTGGTCTATCCCTCTTGGAAATAATTTAAGATGGAGTTTAGGGTAGTAAAATATGTATGTAGTGTTTTGATATGAGTCTGAATCCCTGCTTTGCTGTTCACTCTATGACTGTGAGTGAATTACATAAACTTTCTCAGCCTCATTTTCTTCATCTGCAAACCATACCTTGACTGGCACAATTTAAGTGTCACATAAGTAGTGTCTGTTACTATCTATACCGTTAGGACATTGTTTCATGATAAAGTATCACTAGCACATAAACAACATCATCAGTGTTGTTTATTATCATGTCATAAACATAAACAACATGATCCTGGGGTCCTGGGATCGAGCCCCGTGTGGGACTCCCCACTCAGTGGGGAGCCTGCTTCTCCCTCTCCCTCTGTGCTCCCCCTGCTTGTGCTCGCTCACTCTCTCTCTCTCTCTCTGTCAAATAAATAAAATCTTAAAAAAAAAAAAGAGATTAAAGATAGAAACACAGAATGGGAAGCAAAATCAGTGAAGTAGAAGATAAAGTCATGATACCCCTGGAAAATATGGGAAAACATTAAAAAGATAGAACAAGTATGTGACAGATAATGTAGGATCTGAAGGAAAAAGCACAGAAGTCTAAACTGGATATACTGGTTTCCGAAGTGACAGAACATATGTCACATACTACATTGCTAAATATTTTCAAGGTGAAAAGAGGAATTGAGTTTTCAATTGGAGGGACATTATAGAGTCCTAAGGAAAAAAAAAACACAAACCAGTACAAAGAGAATTTTTCAAACATTTTTCAAACATTTAAATTTACAAACATTAGGAGACCATTAGTATATGGTATGAATTGAAAAGTGTGCAGTGTGCATAAATCAACTATTTTGATTGTTTTCCTAAGTAACTGAAAGGTGTGATATACCTATTATTAATATATATGTATTATGTATTTCACTAAGTGATGCATACATATATAAGTATTAGTACATATAAATATGTATACGTAAATACATATTTACATATATATACATTCCAATATTATTTTACTGATGTTATAAAAATGAAAAATTTACCTAAATGTTTCTCCACAGATTCAGGACCACTCTTATTCTTGAGTGGAAGGCGGTGGTCTTGCTGTGGAAATATAGGAATGATGACAATTCGTGATCTAGGCTGCTTTTACAAAGACACCATTCATTATATAAGCATCTGGGGGAATAAGTGAAATACTTAACGATGAAACAAAACCATAATTTAGCAGTATCTTAAATGTTAATGCTCAACAGTAAGTCCGTCTCATCATAAGAAAAAAAAAGGTGAATATTCAACGTGCTACGGATTGAATGTTTGTGTCCTCCCCGAATGCCTGTGTTGGAACCCTGTTTCCCCAGGGTGATGGTATTTGGAGGTGGGGCGTGGGGCCTTTGGGTGGTGGTTGGGATTAGATGGAGTCCTGGGGCGGAGCCCTCATGAAAGGGATTGGTGCCTTTGTAAGAGTCGTGAGAGATCTTGCAGCTCTTTGCTCTCCACCATGTGAGGAAACAGCAAAACACAGAAGCCAGGAGGCAGGCTTTCTCCGGACATTGGATCTGCTGGCACCTGGTTCTGGGACTTGAAGCCTCCAGAACCGTGAGCTGTAAATGTTCCTTTAAGCCACTGTGTGGCACTTCATTACAGCTGCGGGCACTGACCAGGACAGTCACTAGAAGCGATTTGATAGTGGCATAAAACAGCACACAACTTCTTCTGCATGATCCACTATGGAGTCATGTGCTGACTTAGTAGAGGTGTTCTGTGAAGGAAGGAAAGACAACTCGTTCACAGTGACTAAAATGTGAAGTCATTGGTAATAAACTTTAATCCAGTGGGACATGTGATTTACTTTAAGAAAACTAAGACATTCTATTTGAAAATATGTGTATTCTTCTGTTTTGTTTTGTTTTTCTGGTGATCATACTACTTGTACTTGTACACAGGTATACTGTACTCTTACTATGTGTCTTGGAGAAAAGCTACAACGTTGTGCTTTAGGAAATATTTCCTGACTGCATGAATGATGGCTCTGAAGCAAGATCCGTCTCTCCTGTGGATGACATTTCTGTTCCAAACTGCATGGGTTCATTCATCTCTGAATTCCTTGGAACATGTTTACTTGTAGCATGCATTTAGCTAATTCAAGAAACTAGTTGTTGTAGTTGCTATTAAAGTATCCTCCTTAATAATAATGATAAAATTATAAGTACCTCTGTTTAGGAAAGTGAAACATAATGGATATCTCACATATTTAAATCTTAAAATATGAATTGTGTTGAAACCTAGGCTTGCTTTCTAGGGAAGAATTGCATCTTCACTGTGAATGTAATCACCTTGAAATGTGCAATAATAGTTTCAATGTGAATAGTTCTAAGTTCCTTAGGGAACAGTGATAAAAGTAAAATGCATGAGGGGAAGCTAACAAATTCAGATTTGAGTGCTGCTATTAATATTTTAGGAGAAAGTTTGTTTTCAGTGGTTTAATAGTATATCAGTTTTAAAAAACTTTTTTGAAGATAAGCTTATTTTTCTGTGACAGTGCATTTCGAAAATGTAAGCAAGTTTGAAAATGTGTTGTCTAACATTTCAGAAATATCTACCATAAATTGAAGACTACTTGTGTTGGATTTTATTTAAGAAAAGTATGTTTTTATTTACCTGTTTTCTTTTTTAAAGATTTTTAAAATTTTAATTCCAGTCTAGTTAACATACAGTGTTATACTACTTTTAGGTGTACAATATAGTGATGCCGTGGTTTCATATATTACTTAGTGCTCATCATGTTAAGTGTACTTTTTTTTAAAGATGTTTTTATTATTTTAGAGAGAGAGTGGGTGCGTGAGAGGGAGGGGCAGAGGGAGAGAGAGAAACCTGAAGCAGACTCCCCAGTGAGCCTGGAGCCTGATGGGGGGGCTCGATCCCAGGGCCCTGAGATCATGACCTGAGCTGAAACCAAGAGTCAGACACTTAACTGACTGCGCCACCGAGGTGCCCTGTGATAAGTGTACTCTTAATCCCCTTCACCTATTTCACCCATCCCCCCACCCACCTCCCTTCTGGTAACTATCTGATTGTTCTCTGTATTTAAGAGTCTGTTTTTTTGGTTTGTCTCTCTCTCTTTTTTTCTTTTGTTCGTTTTCTTTCTTAAATTCCACATATGAGTAAGATCAAATGGTATTTGTCTTTCTCTGACTGGCTTATTTCACTTAGCATTATACTCTCTAGATCCATCTATGTTGTTGGAAACAGCAAGTTTCGTTCTTTTTTATGGCTGAATAATGTTCCATTGTGTGTGTGTGTATATATACACACACACACACACACACAAATTTACCACATCTTAATTCATTAATCTATGGATGGACACTTGGGCTGCTTCCACTGTTTGGCTATTGTTGATAATCCTTCAGTAAACCAAGGGGTGCATCTATCTCTTCTAATTAGTGCTTTCTGTTTCTTTGGGTAAATACCCAGTAGTGCAATTACTGGTAGTTCTATTTTTAATTTTTTGAGGAACCTCCATATTGTCTTCCACAGTGGCTGCACCAGTTTGCATTCTCACCAGTAATGTAAAAGGGTTCCTTTTTCTCCACATCCTCGCCATCACTTGTTGTTTCTTGAGTGTTTGATTTTAGTCATTCTTACAGGTGTGATGTGATATTTCATTGTGGTTTTGATTTGTATTTCCCTGATGATGAGTGATGTTGAACATCTTTTCACGTGTCTGTTGGCCATCTGGATGTCTTCTTTGGAGACATATCTGTTTATGTCTTTTGCCCATTTTTCATTGGATTATATATTTTTTAGGTGTTGAGTTGTATAACTTCTTTATATATTTTAGATACTAACCCCTTATAGGATATGTCATTTGTAAATATCTTCTCCCATTCAGGAGGTTGTCTTTTAGCTTTGCTGGTTGTTTCCTTTGCTGTGCAGTAGCTTTTTATTTTGATGTAGTCTCAATAGTGTATTTTATTTTATTTTTTAAAGACTTTATTTACTTGAGAGAGAGAGATAGAGAGAGAAGGTGTGAGCAAAGGGAGGGGAAGAAGTGGAGGGAGGGAGAATCCCAAACCGATTCCACACTGAGTGCAGAGCCTGATGTGGGCATGACCCTGAGATCAGGACCTGAGCTGAAACCAAGAGTCAGACGCTTAACCAACTGAGCCACCCAGGCACCCCACCCAATAGTTTATTTTTGCTTTTGTTTCCCTTGCCTCAGGAATCATATCTAGAAAGATGTTGCTACTGCCAATGTCAGAGAAATTACTGCCTGTTTTCTCTTCTAGGATATTTATGGTTTTAGGTCTCACATTTAGGACTTTAATCCATTTTGAGTTTATTTTTGCATATGTGTCAGAAAGTAGTCCAGTTTCATTCTTTTGCATGTAGCTGTCCAGTTTTCCCAACACCATTTGTTGAAGAAACTGTCTTTTTCCCATTGCAACTTTTTGCCTCCTATGTCAAAGATTAATTGACCATATAACTGTGAGTTTATTTCTGGGCATTCTCTTCTGTTCCATTGATCTATGTGTCTATTTATGTGCCAGTACCATACTGTTTTGATGATGACAGTTTTGTAATATAACTTGAAGTCTGGAATTGTGATACCTCCAGCTTTGCTTTTCTTTTTCAAGGTTTCTTTGACTATTCAGGCAGGGTCTTTTGTGATTCTGTACAAATTTTTAAATTGTTTGTTCTAGTTCTGTGAAAACTGCTATTGGTCTTTTGATAGGGATCGCATTAAATCTGTAGATTGCTTTGGATAGTATAGACATTTTAACAATATTTGTTCTTCCAATCCATGAGCATGGAATCTCATATATATTTTTAATTTGATCTCTTCCTCTGAGCTATTCTCTGAAATCCTATACTTTAAAATAAATAGCTTATCCACATTCTTCTGGGTAAGTAATTTATATGCTAGCCTGCTCATTTGCCATTTGAATCTCCATCCAAATTTCTTTTTCCCATATTTGTCAGTGATATTCTAATTAGTGCCCATATTTAAGATGAATTGTTTCATGAAAATATTGAATCATAAGCATAATTTCTTATTTAATATTTTAGGATAATATATTTCATAATTTATATTAGCTAGTAATGCTCCCTTGCAATGGTTTTACATTATTATTCAAATTTACAAATAAATGGGAGTACATTAAAGATTTTACAAATGAGTAAATTGAGGTTTATAGAGGTTAACTTACTCAACACTCAGCAAGGAAAAAATATTGGAAATGCAAGAACCAACCAGGTATTTCTGATTTTTGAGACAGCATTCTTGTCTATGACTGAAACTGCCTGTTACCGCCTTTAAATTCTGCAGATTAAAATACCAATTATTTATACTGTCAGAGGTATGAATATATTCTGTGATTTATACTATATTTTATATGCTGCAATGAATGTATTCAGTATGTTTTTTTTTAAATATTTTATTTATTTATTTGACAGAGACACAGCGAGAGAGGGAACACAAGTGGGGGAGTGGGAGAGGGAGAAGCAGGCTTCCCGCCGAGCAGGGAGCCTGATGCGGGGCTCGATCCCAGGACCCTGGGATCATGACCTGAGCCGAAGGCAGACGCTTAACGACTGAGCCACCCAGGCGCACCTGTACTCAGTATGTTTTAATGCAAAACCTTTCAAAGCAAAACTTTTCTGCTGTATACTTATTGCAGAAAGATGTTTGCAACCATACAAACCCTCTGTATTTGTAGAAAATGTAATTAAAACAGGTGGTTGCTGGAGTGGGGGGGGTGGGAGGGATGGGGTGGCTGGGTGATAGACATTGGGGAGGGTATGTGCTATGGTGAGCACTGTGAATTGTGCAAGACTGTTGAATCACAGATCTGTACCTCTGAAACAAATAATGCAACATATGTTAAGAAAAAAAAAGAAGGGGCGCCTGGGTGGCTCAGTCGTTAAGCGTCTGCCTTCGGCTCAGGTCATGATCCCAGGGTCCTGGGATCGAGCCCTGCATCGGGCTCCCTGCTCAGTGGGAAGCCTGCTTCTCCCTCTCCCACTCTCCCTGCTTGTTTCCTCTCTCGCTGTGTCTCTCTCTATCAAATAAAATCTTAAAAAAAAAAAGAAGATAGCAGGAGGGGAAGAATGAAGGGGGGAAATCGGAGGGGGAGATGAACCATGAGAGATGATGGACTCTGAAAAACAAACTGAGGGTTCTAGAGGGGAGGGGGGTGGGAGGATGGGTTAGCCTGGTGATGGGTATTAAAGAGGGCACGTTGTGCATGGAGCACTGGGTGTTATGCACAAACAATGAATCATGGAACACTACATCAAAAACTAATGATGTAATGTATGGTGATTAACACAACAATAAAAAATTAAAAAAAGAATTAAAAAAATACAGGTGGTGTGAGTTTACACACACACACACACACACACACAACCAGAGACAAGTGGTTGTCACAGGAACAGAAGGATTCTAACATACAAGAAAATAAAATAGTTCCCAGTAAAAGAAAATAGCATTTAAAATATTTAAAAGAAATAAGTTAATATCTGCATTATTTTCTGGAAGCTCTACTGGAGAATGTGGTTCCCTGCCTTTTCTAGCTCCTAGATGCTGCCCACATTTTCAGTGGCTTCTCATTGCTCTTGGATAAAATTGCATCCACTTCAAGCATGGTAAATCTTACTTCCAGACTTTCATTCTTTCCCTGTGGTTTGTGTCCTCACCTGTTAGTTTGGTGACTGTTGTTCTGTTCAGCGTTCGGCTTAAATGTCACTTCCTCCAGAGACCTTCTTGACTCTCTAAATAAAGATGACCTTCGCATTCATTACTTCTGTCTAATTTTCCAGAATGGTGGGCATTAGGTTTATGTGGGCACTCCTAGATCACAGCCCGTAGGACATTGTCTAGCACAGTAGGATCACTCTGTCTTTGCTTCAAAATTGAATGAGTTATTGAAATAATAAGTGAACATTTATTCTCCTTGAAGGGTATTTGTTTTTTTGTTTTTTTTCACCCAGTTGAATGAGTTTGTCAAAAGAGAGAAGTCAAAGATACGTGAGCAAATATGAGACTGCTGAAATATATGAAATATCATGTTTGGAAAGAGAATAATAGTGAATTTGTTTTCTCTGGGGCTAAAGACATGAGTTTTCCTGCATTGAGCCTACTAATAATGAATACAGATGTTTAAGCCATTACACATGCAAAAGGGCACCCAAGTAGATATTCTTTACCCAGAAAGACTTGGGGGCCACGTAGATGGGGAAAACCCATCTGCTTGGGTCCTAACATTTATTTCCTTTCCTGTCAATCATGCATACACTGGAGAAAGATGGGATAAAATCTAATTTTGTAAAGGACTGGTGTTTATAATTCTTGCTCTCCCTACTGGTTTTCAATTTATCATCTTCAATCCTGTTGAAAAATCAGCATCCCTTGTGGACAAAGATGTTTAAGTACTTGCTTCCATATTGTAATTAATTCTAAATACTTTTAAGATATTCTGAATAGAGATGAGTCTACAGATGACAAAGCAAACCAAAGAGAGAAATACATCCTCACATGGCAAGACTCGAGTCCTCTGGCATACTCTTCATTGATCTAGGCTCCTCTGATCTGTTTTAGCATGTAACATCTCTGTGCACAATTTAGCACCTAATTACTCCGTGCCTTGTACCCATAGCTGTTGTATTTCTGGTTCACAACCTATATTTTTTTTTTTCTGTTTAGCTCAGTTACTCAAATCTCAACAGACTGATTAAAAAATATATAAATCCAATGGATGTATTAAAATACAGCGAGAAGTGATAGTGCTTAATAACTTTGAGGACTTTATTTGGCTTGTTTGCTCATTCCTATTTGAGAAGGAAAACTCTTTGGGAAACAGAATTAATACTGAAAATTTGGCTCTGAATACAGACGAGTAGGGTCTCAGGTGGATTCGTGAAAGCACAGTCTCCCAGAGATGGGATTGCCTGGGGTGTTGACCTGCAGTGGGAGAATAGGCTTCCCTGTTGTCCGCCAGTGACAGTGAGGGATCTAAAACAATAAGCTACACACCTTTTTATCATATTTCTGATCTGTCAATTTAGAGTAAGTATTGGAATTAAGGTGAAACTAATACTATTTCAATGAAAACTTCCTCATGGGAAGTAAAATCTAGGAATAACCCTAGTACTTGAAAAAGAAGATTTGCAAGTAATTTTATAGGAATGTGGAGCCAATGGGATTAGCTGATGGATTGAATACTCTTGGTTTGCTAGGCCACTGGAACAAAGTACCACATAGTAGGTGACTTCAAACAACAGACATTTCTTTTCCTTTTTTTTTTTAATATATTTTATTTATTTGACAGAGAGAGAGCACAAGTAGGCAGAGCTGCAGATAGAGGGAGAGGGAGAAGCAGGCCCCCCGCAGAGCAGGGAGCCCGACACGGGGCTCAATCCCAGGACGCTGGGATCATGACTGAGCCAAAGGCAGACGCTTAACCAACTGAGCCACCCAGGTGCCCCAACAGACATTTATTTTCTCACAGTTTTGGAAGCTAGATGTCTAAAATCAAGGTGTAACCAGGGCTGTGCTCCCTCTGAAGTATCTGGGAAGGATTTGTTCCAGGCTTCTCTCCCAGCTTCTGGTAGTTCCTTGGCTGATGGCAGAATTATTCCAGTGTTCACATGGCATTGTTCCTGTGTGTGTGTGTGTGAGTGTGTGTGTGTGAGTGTGTGTCTGTGTGTGTGAGTGTGTGTCTGTGTCTGTGTCCACTTTCCCCTTTTTGTAAGGACCCCAGTTACATTGGATTGGAGGCTCACGCTACTCCAGTATGACCTCATCTTAACTAATTACATCTACACTTGACCCTGTGTCCAGATAAGGCTGCATTCTGAGATATTGGGGGTGAGAAACTCAACATCTGAATTTTGGGGAGGGATACGATTTAAGCCATAACCAGTTAACAGTGTGTGAAATAAGAGTCAAGAGTGAGTCTGGGCTTTTCGGACTGGGCAACTAGAAGAATGGAATTTGCCATTCATGTGAAAGGAGAGACGGAGAAGAGCAGGTGGATGGGCAAAATCAGATGTGGGGCCTCGTAAAGATAGATTTCGATGAGTCCTTGTGAAGAGTGTACGTTGAGTGAGGATCAAGGGTCCCCTACCCCAATGAAACAAGAAATCACAAAATTGTTGTCTCATTCTCTATCTCTGGAAATTTGTATCAGTAAATCACTGTGGGGAAAAAAATATATTGATTGCATAAAATAATTTTTAACTATCCAAAGCATTTATAATTTTTTTTAAATGCATCATGCATTAATCATGATATGTGTTAAAGAGTTCTGAAAATGCGGACCTTTTTCCCCCCCTAAGTAAATGGAGCTTGTGCATTTTACCCCTGAGTTAGTTTATCATTTCAAGTCTTGGTTGGCAAGAGTGAATGGGATCTGGCCAGGAACCTTTCCTTAGGGAATGAGGAAATGGAAGCACAAAAGGAGCATTGTGCACTGCTAGAATATTCTTCTCTTAAGAGGACATTGCTGTTTTATTGGTGGAAGTAACCATGGAATTTGATAATTAAAAGAAAGAATAAGCAAAATTCCAGGCGACAAGAAGTGAGAATTTTATAAAAAGCCATGTCAAGCATGAATAATATCTTGAATACTCAATTCATTGGCCTTGATATGCTTCCTCTTAGACCCCTGCTATAATTATATTTAAATTTCTGAAAGCTTTCACGCTTGTACAAAAATATACAGGGAAGAAGTGTCTCAGGACTTTTTCTCTCAGAGTTGCATACCATGTGATAATAAAATATTCATGTTTTCATTGAGTTAACTGCTATTTTTGAATTATTTGAAAATGGAAAGCAAAATACATGTCAGAACTAATTTGATAGTGCCAGGTTTCTGCTAATAATCATTAATAATGGATTTTTTAATAGATACACATTTAGACAATTAAAAAATCTGTGCATATATGTTTTAAAGAAAATTGAATGTTGGTTTAAGTCGATCGGCATTGTCCTACAATTTTTGAGGGTAGAACAGTGCAATAATTATTATCTGTTCTTCCTAACTATGCAATTAGAGCATTGAGTTTGGCAGGAGTTCTCTTACTTAAATTGATTATCATTGGAGAATAAAAACTTTGAGACTACATGGTCCGGAGAAAACTGATGGTGAGAAATTCTGGTTTCATTCCCAGATTTAGAATTGTTCCATCATATGACTCGGAGAGCAAGTCAATTAATTCTATTTGTAGAACGTTAAATGCAGTCACCCACTTTCTTGGCATGCTGTGTACATCTTTGATCCCGTTTGACCAGAGTGAAACCAGCATGACTGCATTTTGCTTCTCTAGAGTGTCTGATCAGATATGCTAATGATCAGTTTAGTTTTCATCATCGATTATAAAATAGGGAGTGATGAGGAAGATGAAATTCTGAAGGTTGAGATTGGCACTATCCAAGAAATTCCAGATCGGAAACTTTGGCAGTAATGAATTGATAGGACAAATGAGAATTTGGGAGCCTCAGTGCCCACAAGATGCTTTTTCATGTACCATGTTTGTGGCAAAGTTATATTGGAGATTATGACCTGTTTAAGGTTGCTGTGCCCCAGGAAGTTGTGTTTCTTTGGCAATGTTTGTTAAACACATCATCAAATATATTCTATCCGTTAAAATTGTTCCTGTTACCCAGTGAATTAATGAGCATCTGATATAATTTTAGTTACTCTGGACTACAGTTTGCCATTATGGCATAAATGGTTGTATTCTCTGCCCCCTTCTAGCCATTTCCCCTTTTGTTCTGTTTGATGCACCATTCAGATCATGTTCCTATTTTTGCCCTAGCTCAGCTCACATTTGACTTAAAATCAACATTTTCTTGCTGTTGGTGCTGTGCCATCTTCTTCTTGGTTTATTCCATCGACAGACTGAATCTCCAAGTCATTCCCTGATTCTGATCCACAAGACACCCCTGGGGTACCATTACAAAGTAAGTGCAGCTATGTGGCTTTAAACAACGGAAGTTTATTATCTTAAAGTTCTGCAGCCTGGAAGTCTATAAATAGGTTTTGGCAAAGGCTCTCTCGGAAGTTCTAAAGAAGGATCCTTTCTTGTCTCTTGCAGCTTCTGGTAGCCCCAAGTCTTCCTTGGCCATAGACGCATCACTCTATTCTCTGCCTCTGTCATCACCTGGTGTTCTCTCTGTGTGCCGTGGTGTTCACATCACCTTTTCTGTTTTTATAAAGACACTGGTCATATTGGATTAAGAGCCCCCCTTACTCCATTGTGTCCTCATCTTAGCTAATTATATCTGCAAATAACCTATTTCTAAATAAGGCCACATTCACAAGTACTGGAAGGGATAAGTTCCCAACATATGCTTTGCGGGGTGTACAGTTCAACCCAGAACAATTGCCTACTTTGGCTGTGGGCTCTACCACATGGTTTTCATTCCCTCCACTGCCCTAGGATCTGAATCTATTTTCTGGCACCACTTTATTCTCATAAGACTACCAGGAAGCTTTCTTTGATGAGTGATATTTGTGCATTTCCTATGTCAACCCTATGCATCACTTGACATGCAAAGATCAAGACTGACATATTCAAAGAAAAATGTCTGTTTATGTCTACATTCATCAAAAAACCAAGATCGACATTATTTATAGAAAACCTTGTATATATCAGATACTCTGTGAGCATTAACTATCCAGCCCTTATAGCATCATGCAGAATAAGTATAGCCATCCACTTTACAGAGGAGAATATGGATCTCAATTCACATAGTAAGAGACTACATCAGATCTGACTCAAAAAATGGTGCTCATTCTGCAACTTTGACATTGCCATTCAAACCAGAGGGCTTCAGGACTGCATATTAAAATGTTCTTTGAACAGGCAGTGATAAGCATATGGTGGGCACTAAGTGGGTGAAACATAATCTGGGCGGGGGAGAATGAGAAGGCTGGCAAGCCAGTGACAATGTAACTTGAGTTGGTTAACCAAAGAAAGATTATTTTAAAAAAATTTAATTTTATATAAGCAATATGGGACCCCGATACCCACACCAGAAATGGAAAACAGTAATTATAGCTCAGCTTCACTTTTAAGCATTGGAGCAAAAATCCTAAATAAAATTCAATCATATAAGTATAAAATAATCATACAAAAGTGAGTTTTATTTCAGTATGCAAGGATGGCTTAACATTAAAAAACTAAAGAAATCTAATATATTAATATTAATCATAAGAAAAACTTATGGCCATCTCCCCAGATGCCTAAAATATACTTGAAAAAGTTACCCAATCATAATTAAAAGACAGTTCTCTTACAGCTTTCAGTTATGGAATGAACAAGTTACAGGAATAAAAGGCACAGCATAGTTAATATAGTCAATGATACTGTACAAGCATTGTATGACGACAGATGGTAGCTACACTTGGGGTGGGTATAGCATACCATACAGAGATGTCAAATCACTGTGTTATACACCTGAAACCAGTGTAACATTGTGTGTCACCTATGCTTAAATAAAAAAAATTACAAATGAATACAAATTCCTAAAACAAAAATCTCTTAGCAGAACATAAGAGGGACACACATTCTTTAATTTCTCAAGGAGTTACTGGTAAGAAATATCATATTTAGGAGTGTAATATTAAAAACACTTCCAGTAAAATCAGAAATTTTATACCTTATTTCACCTGTAATATGCAAAATTATACTTGAGATATTAGGCAATCCTAAACATAGGGGATAAAAGAGGGGGAGAAACAAGAGATACGCCAGTATTTGTAGACTTCACAATTATACACCCAAAATACACAAGGGAATAACTGACAAGCTGTTATAACTCATAGAACGAGTCCATTAAGATATCCAGATCCAATCTCAAAACACAAAAATCCATAGCTTTCCTGTATACCAGCCGTAAATGACTAGAAAATATGAAAAGAAATGCAGTCCCATCTATAAAAGCAATAAAATGATAAAGATACATTGAGTAAAATTCTCACACAAAAATATGCAAAATATTTTGGGAGAAAAATACTAAATTTTATACAAGCTCAAAATGACCAGAGGGAAAAGAGACATGTATTGAGCTCATGAGTGCGAAGGCTCACTATTGAAGCCTGTGTATGAAGGAAAGAATGCCTCCCAATATATGCATTTAATGCTCTTCCATTCAGAAACTTCAATAAGATTTTTCAGGAGTGGCAAAAAATTGATTCAGAAAATCACATGTAAATATAAATAGACAAAACAATGCAAGACAATTACCAAGATCATTATAATAATGATAAGACAGCATGCACAAGCACTATGCTGTTTTTTTTAACATAAATTACCTTAAAATAATAATATAAGCACTAGAAATAGACTCATACATGTATAAGAATTTCATATTTGTGAGGGATAGACAAGAGATTTTTTAGTTAGTGCTATTGTGTGAGTGTTATATCATTGGCTGTCTATATGGAAAAATGAAGTAAAATTAAATTTCTGTCTGCACACCATAAACAAATTCTGAGTTGAATAAAGGTCTAGATGTTTTAAGAGTCTAAAAATTAAGTAAAGTTATGGAAATGTTTATTAATTTTGTATATTTAATGTCTTTATGGACAACAAAATAAAGTTTGAGAAATTTGATCATATTAGTCCTTGAATCTTCTGGAGAAAAAAGTCTTCATAGCTAAGGTTAAAAGTCAAGGAGTGGGGCGTGTGGATGGTTCAGTTGATTAAACATCCAACTCTTGATTTTGGCTCAGGTCATGATCTCAGGGTTGTGGGATCAAGCCCCACATCAGGCTCCATGCTCAAGGGGGGAGTCTGTTGGAGATTCTCTTTCTCTCCTTCTGCCCCTCTCCCTGCTCGTGTGCACTTGTGCACGCTCTCTCTCTTTCTCTCTCTCTAAAATAAATAAATCTTGAAAAAAAGTCAAGGGATATGCAAATTAAAGCAACAGTTAGATACCATTTTACATGTGTTAGAATGGCCAAAATTGAAAATATTGTAACCCCAAATTGTGATGAAGATGTAGAACAGGAACTCTCTTTTATTGCTGATGGGAGTACAAAATGGTACAGTCACTTTGGAAGAAAGTTTGGTGGTTTCTTACCAAACTTAATATGCTCTACCCATACTATCCAACAACTGTGCTCCTTGATGTTTACACAAAGGAGTTAAAAATTTATATCCACACAAAAACCTGCACACAGTTGTTTGTAGCAGTTTCATTCATAATTGCCAAAACTTGGAAACAACCAAGACGTCATTCAGTAGGTGAATGGATAAACTGTGGTCCATCCAGACAATGGATCATTATTTAGCACTAAAAAGAAATGAGCTATTGAGCCATAAAAAGACATGGGATAAGTGTAAATGCATACCGCTAAGTGAAAGAAGCCAATCTGAAAAGGCAACATGCTGTATGATTCCAACTTATGATGTTATGGAAAAGGCAAACTGTGGGGACAGTAAAAAGATCAGTGATTGCCACTGATAAGTGGAGCACTGAGGACTCAGAGGGCACTGAAAATACTCTGTATGATATCATAATAATGGGTACATATAATTACAGATTGGTCCAAACCCAGTGAACGTATAACACCAAGAGTGAACTGTAAGGTCAACTGTGGATTTTGGGTGATTATGATGTGTCAATCTAGATTCAACCATTGTAACCAATATACTACTTTGGTGGGAGATGTTGATAATGGGGGATATGCTTGTATAGGGCAGGGAGTATATGAGATATCTATACCTTTCTCTTCACTTTTTACTATGAACCTAAAACTACTCTTAAGAAAGTAAAATTTTGGTAGAAAAAAAGCTAATGGAAATACACACTTATAAAAGCAACAAATAAATACCATGAATATGTAAAAAACTCCCATGCGTGAATTTTCAAAAGTACTAATAAAACATCATAAAATGTGAAGAGGAAAGGAAAAGAAAACACAAATGGACAGTATACACAAGAAGAGATGTTCAACCTTGCTTATATTCATTAAGTACAAATTAGAAGGATATACAGTTTTCCAGGCATCGAATTGGCCTTATGATTAAAGGTTAGCTGTAAGTGTGGGAACTCTGGGACTCAAAGTGCAGAATAGCCATTTGGGATGGTACTTTCACAATATTATTTTAAATTTGACATTCGCGGGAGTGCCTGGGTGGTGCAGTCGGTTGAGCGTGGGACTCTTGATTTCAGCTCAGGTCTTGATCTCAGGGTCGTGAGATTGAGCTCTGGGTTGGGCTTCACACTAAGTGTGGAGTCTGCTTATGACTCTCTCTCTCTCTCCTTCTCCCCCTCCCCTCCCCACTCTCTCTCTCTCTTTCTAAAATAAATAAATAAATCTTTAAGAAAAATAAATTTGACATTTGCTTTGCTCATCCTCCAGCAATTTCCTAGATCAAGGATTCTAAAAATGTATCTCCACTGTGATAGCATCATTGTCACCTGGGACTATGTTAGAAATGCAGTGTTTCTGGCTTTTAGCAGGTTTTTCAGGTGATCCAAATGCCAAAATTTGACAACTGTTATGACCATCATTGGGAAATAAGGGATGACAGAACCATGTGATGTAACACTATGCTACAATTAAGAAAATATGAGATAGATCTGTATGCCTTGACACACCAAGATATATTGTTGTCAACAAAGCAAGCTACAGAGCAGGACATGGAGGTCAGCCATTTATGTAAGTGGTTCAGATAAGACTTGAGTCTTACCTGAAATGATTCCATTTGTTACAAAGGAAAAAGTATTACATATGATATATGCACATTAAAATGAACAACTACAAAGGCCTTATTGAGAATGACTAGCCAGTGTAGACCAAATAGAACCATCATTGCCAAGAGGGCCATGTCTGGCATGATTTCCAAATTGGGGTATGCCCATGCCATAAAGTACATGTTGGGCTTTTGGAGGTTATATTAGCTATGCTGCTTAAATGTGCAGTTTTGACACCCCCAAACCAGAAAAAAATAGAACTTTATTAGTTTTAATTATGGATTGACACAGGGGCCTTTGCTTGTTCTATACATCAGATGGCCTATGATATTGGTAGTGCACATATAAACGGAAGGAGTTGGAATTTTATAATGCAGCAATGTGCCTCAATGATTGTTCATTGCCTTCGATTTATTCAGTTTAAATGGTGTCATAGAGTATGTTCTTTTAATATTATTGAAACTTGATGATACTTTGTAATGGCTACTGAGGTTAAAAAAATTATTTTAGACAAATGTGAACAAGTTAAACTATCACTAATGGAAAAAGTTGCAAACTTCAAATTTATGGAATAAAAAGGTTTTGAATTTTCCTCAATTTTCCTGTGATGACAGGTGGCTCTTCACAGTATGCTACGTGTTTGAAAACATATTTGAAAAGAAAACACATTTTAAAAAGTAGATAAAATTTGCCTTTAAAAGTGAAGAGCAAGTTAACTGCCTTTATAAATGAATTATGCTCTAGAAAGAGCATTTTGAATGTTTGAAAGAGCTTGGAATGTGTGATTAATCATTATGTGATTTTGTTGCTAAAATCATGTAAGCCTTTGTGTACTTTTTTCCATATTTACTTACTTAAATCCTGAAAAATCAGCGTTCTAAACATTTTTGATTACTCAAACAATTGTATTGGAATTTGGACCCATTTGCTTCAAAATATTAGCATGAAACAACTGGACAACTGGATGATGACAGGAGTGGAAATAAAAATTCCTACCTCAAATTCAGCAAAATATTCCTTAATAATAATTAACTTTGGTCAATTACAGATGCTTTATCAAACATGTGCAAAAGGGAGCATCCCATCTCTTACTCCTGCACGGTTTCCTCCTTTGCTGTTCAGCTCTTTATCTGTTACCCTCTTTGAAGCTAAGCCCTATAATTCTGTATTTAGTCATCCAAAAGCTGCCTTTTCCTCTCCTTGCCTATCCTACTCATGCATCTATCATTTTGGATGACTTTATGGAAGTTGTAGAAAGGGCATCGCTGTCCTGTGTGTAAGTCTAGTTCAAGGAGCTGACGCACAACAACCATGGTCACCTCTTAGGACTCTAGAACATCTTGTGTCCTGTGCATTTGCTATAGGATGCAATAATCATTTTTCATGAAGCTTATTATTTCATTCAAATTTTCAACATACACAAATACCTAAGATGAACAAAATATAATTCCCACAAAAACTGGTGAACTAGGGAGAAAACAGTTAATACAAAAGAGTAAACAAGTGATGGGGAGAGCCGGGGACCATATGGCTTACCTGACCAGCCAGGAGGAGAAAGGAATTAAGGAACGTTTTCAGCAGAAGTAGTATTGGTCAGGAGGAAAGAGAGGACATTCTAGGAATAAGCAAAGGCAGGAAAATGTAAAACAGTACAGTTTTGAGGGAAAATGACTACAGTTTGCTTTGCTATGTTAGAAAGCCTGTAAGCAGCTGATGAAGCCTCTTGTTTTTAGGAAACTTTTTTATTACTGAATTATAAATTTATAGTTCTCAGCCCTGGCTATGCATCAAAATTATCTGGGACCCAACCCCAAGACTACTGAATCAGTACTTCAGGTTGGGAGCTCAGGCACTAGATTTTTTTTTTTTTTTTTACAACATCAGTTACTTCTGAGGGGTTGAGAAATTTGTGTATAAAGTGTCTGTATTTAATATTGTTTTGATGTTGCAAGGCCTTCCTACAGTGATGTTTATCTATTTCAGTAGGTACCTGCTGCACTGAAGGCAGTACTCTTGTAGATTTGAGCAGAGTACTAAGGGTTCTTAGCACGGTCTTGAGCATAAAGTTATAGGCTAATTTAATGTGGAGGAATAACATTAATAACAAGATTGTGGAAATTCTGAATACCATGCTAAGCTATTTAAAATTTAAATTGGTTAAAAAGGTGGCTGATGATTGAGCAAAACCAACTACAGCTAAAAATTAGGTGTGGCCCATGGAACATTCTCCATGATAGATCACATGGTAGGTCAGAAAACACGTCTCAATAAACTCAAAAATGTTGAAATCCTATCAAACATCTTTTCTAACCACAATGTTATGAAACTAAAAATCAATTACATGAAGAAAACTGGAAAAACCACAAATGCATGGATATTAAACAACATGCTACTGAACAACAACTGGGTTATTGAAGAAATCAAAAGAGAAAATAACAACAAAAAAATACCCAGAGATAAGTGAAAACAGAAATCCAACAAAGTGGAATCTATGGGATGCAGCAAAAGCGGTTCTAAGAGCAATATAGGCCTACCTCCAGAATTAATAAAAATCTCAAAAAGTCTAACTTTACACTTAAAGGAACTAAAAAAAGAAGAAAAAAAATGAAGCTTAAAGTTACTAGAAGGAAGGAAATAATAAAGATCAGAGTGGAAATAAATGAAATCAGGACTAAAAAGACAATAGAAAAAGATCAGCAAGACCAAGAGCTCATTTTTTGAAAAGATAAACAAAATTGACAAACTTTTAGCTAGATTCACCAAAGAAAAGAGAGAAGGTTCAAGTTAATAAAATCAGAAAAGAAAGAAAAGTTACAACTGACACCACAGAAATACAAAGGATTTTAAAACGCTAATAGGAACAATTATATGCCAACAATTGGACAATCTAGAAGAAATGGATAAATTCCTACAAATGTACAATCTGTACAAGACTGAATCATGAAGAAATAGAAAGTCTGAATAGACTGATTACTACTAAGGAGATTGAATCAGCAATCAAAAACCTCCCAACAAACAAAAGTCCAGGACCAGATGGCTTCATTGGTGAATTCTACCAAACATTCAAAGAAGATTTAACACCTGTACTCAAACTATTTCAAAAAATGGAAGAAGAGGGAATGCTTCTAAACTCATCTCATGAGTCCAGTTTTAACCTTTATACCAAAACCAGACAAAAACACTACACAAAAAGAAAGAAAATTATAGGCCAATATCCTTGATTAGCATAGATGTAAAAATCCTCAACAAAGTATTAGCAAACCAAATTCACCAGTACATTAAAAGGATCGTATACACCGTGATCAAGTGGGATTTATATCCAGGGATAGAAGGATGGTTTATTTCTGCATATCAATCATTGTAATACACCACATTAACAAAATGAAAGATAAAAATCATATGATCATCTCAATAGATGCAGAAAAAGCATTTGACAAATTTCAAAATCCAATTGTGATAAAAACGCTCAACAAAATAGGTATAAAGAGAAGGTACCCTCAACATAATAAAAGCCATATATGACAAACCCACAGCTAATACCATACTCAAGGGTGAAAAGCTGAAAGTTTTCCTCTAAGATCAGGACTAAGACAAGGATGCCCACTCTCTTCACTTTTTTTTCTGTTGGAAGTCTTGGGCACAACAATTAGGCAAGAAAAAGAAATAAAAGACATTCACATTGGAAAGGAAGAGGTAAAACTGTCACTATTTACAGATGACATGTTACTATGTATAGAAAACCCTGAAGACCACCACAAACAGTGTTAGAACTAATAAATGAATTCAGTAAAGTTGCAGGATACAAAATTAATATACAAAAGTCTGTTGTGTTCCTATACACTAGTAACAAAATATTTAGAGAAATCAAGGAAACAACACCATATTCAGTTGCATCAAAAAGAATAAAATATCTAGGATAAATTTAACCAAGAAGGTGAAAGACTTGTACACTGAAAACTGAGACATTGATGAAAGTAATTGAAGAAGACACAAATAAATGGAAAGATATTCCTTGCTCATGGATAGGAAAATTAATACTGTTAAGATGTCTATACTACCCAAAGAAATCTACAGATTCAGAGGAATCCCTATCAAACTTCCAAGGGCATTTTTCACAGAATAGAACAAATGAATCTAAAATTTGCATAAAACCACAAAGATCCCAAATAGACAAAGCTATCTTGAGAAAGAACAAAGTTAGAGGAACCATGCTCTCAGATTTCAAACTATGCTACAAAGCTGTAGTAATCAAAACAGTATGGTATTGGCATAAATACAGACACATTGATCAATGGAACAGAATAGAAAGGCTAGAAATAAACCCACATGTAGGTGCTCGATTAGTTGTGATAAAGAAGCCAAGAATACACAATGGGGAGAAAAAGTCTCTTCAATAAATGGTGCTGAGAAAATTGGGCAGCTACAAGGAAAAGAATGAAACTGGACCACTATCTTACACCACCTATAAAAATTAACTTAAAATTGATTAAAGACTTGAGTGTAAGACCTGAAATGATAAAACTCCTAGAAGAAAGCTTAGGCTGTAAACTTGTTTTGTTTTGCATCTGACTCCAAAGGCAAGGGCAACAAAAGCAAAAATAAACAAATGGAAGTACATCAAACTAAAAAGCTTCTCATAGTGAAAGTAATCAACAAAATGAAAAGGCAACGTACAGTGGTGGGTTCCTTTCTGGGTTTTCTATCCTGTTCCATTGATCTATGTGTCTATTTTTGTGCCAGTGCCATACTGTTTTGATCACTAGAGCTCTCTAATAAATCTTGAAGTCCAGAATTGTGATGCCTCCAGCTTCGCTTTTCTTTTTCAAGGTTGCTTTGGCTATTCTTTTGTAGTTCCATACAAATTTTAGGATTATTTTTTTTAGCTCTACCTCAAAAATGTTCTTGGTATTTTGGTAGGGATTGCATTAACTGTGCAGATTGCTTTGAGTAGTATAGACATTTTGATAATACTTGTTCTTCCAATCCATGAGCATGGAATATTTTTCCAGTTCTTTGTGTTATCTTCAGTTTTTTTCATCAGTGTTTTATAGTCAATCTTCAATAAAACAGGAAAGAATAACCAGTGGGAAAAAGACAGTATCTTCAACAAATGGTGTTAGGAAAACTGGACAGCAACATGCAAAAGAATGAAACTGGACCACGTTCTTATACCAAACACAAAAATAAATTCAAAAAGGATTAACGACCTAAATTTGAGACTTAAAATCATAAAAATCTTAGAGGAGAACACAGACAAGGATAGTAACCTCTTTAACATTTCTGTAGCAACTTCTTTCTAGATAGGTCTCCTGAGGCAAAGGAAACAACAACAAAAACAAACTATTGGGATTTCATCAAAATAAAAAGCTTCTACACAGCAAAGAAAGCAATCAACAAAACTAAAAGGCATCCTAGGGAATGGGAGAAGATATTTGCAAATGACATATGTGATAAAGGGTTAATATCGAAAATAGATAAAGAATTTATAAAATTCAACACTCAAAAAATGAATAATCCAGTTAAAAATGGGCAGAAGACATGAACAGACATTTCTCCAAAGAAGACATCCAGATGGCCAACAGACATGTGAAAAGATATCCAACATCACTCATCATCAGGGAAATACAGCTCAAATCTACAATGAGATATCACCTCACACCTATCAGAATGGCTAAAGTCAACAACACAAGAAACAACAGGTGTTGGTGAGGATGTGGAAAAAGAAACCCTCTTGCACTGTTAGTGGGAATACAAACTGGAGCAGCCGCTCTGGAAAACAGTATGGAGGTTCCTCAAAAAGTTAAAAATAGATCTACGCTATGACCTAGCAATTCACTACTAGGTATTTACCCAAAGAATACAAAAATACTAATTCAGAGGGATGAATGCACCCCAATGTATATAGCCATATTATTTACAATAGCCAAATTATGGAACTAGCCCAAGTGCCCATCAACTGATGAATGGATAAGGAAGATGCAGTATATATACATAATGGAATATTACTCAACCATAAAAAGAATGAAATCTTGCCATTTGCAATGACATGGATGGAGCTAGAGTAAGCAAAATAAGGCAGTCAGAGAAAGACAAATACCATATGATTTCACTCATATGTGGAATTTAAGAAACAAAGGTATAAAAGAACAGAGTAGAGGCAAACCAAGGAACAGACTCTTAACTATAGCGAGCAAACTGATGGTTACTAAAGGGGAGGTGGATAAAGGGATGGGTAAAATAAGTGATTAAGTATTGCATTTGCTGTGATAAGCATCAGGTATTGTATCGAAGTATTGAATCACTGTGTTGTACACCTGAAACTACTATTACACTGTATGTTAAGTAACTTCTATTTAAATAAAAACTTAAAATAAGAAAGAAAAGGCAACTAACTGAATAGAAGAAGACATTTGTAAGTTATATGTCCGTAGGGGGTTAATATTCAAAATATATAAGGAATACTTACCACTCAGGGAAAACACAAACAATTTGATTAAACAATGAGTGGAGGATCTGAATAGACAGTTTTCCAGTGAACTAATACAGATAGCGAATAGGCACATGAAAAGGTGCTCAACATCCCTAACCATCAGGAAAATGTAAATCAAAACCACAAAGGGATCACCTAATACCTGTCAAAGGGGCTATTATCAAAAAGATAAGTTATAACAAGTGTTGGTGAGGATGTGGAGAAAAGGGAGTCCTTGTGTACTGTTGGTAAAAATAGAAGTTGGTGTAGCCACTATGGAAAACAGTATGGAGGCTCCTCATTCACTTAATTCTACTCCCGAAAGTAATTTACACTGTATGTTAACTAACTGGAATTTAAATAAAACTTTAAAGAAAAACAAAAAAAAAAATCCCACCTAAAAATAGAACTATTGTATGATCCAGTAATTCCACTCCTGGGTATCTATTTAGAAAAACAAAAATGGTAATTCAAAAAGACTTATGCAACCCTATGGTCATTGCAATATTATTTATATTAGCTGAGATATAGAAACAAAGTAAATGTTCATGGATGGATGAATGGATAAAGAAGAGGTGGTATATATACAGTGGAATATTACTCAGCCATCAAAAAGAATGAAATCTTTTTGCAATAACATGGTTGGATCTAGAGGGTATTATGCTAAGTGAAATAAGTCAGAGAAAGACAAATACCACATGATTTCACTTGTATTTGGAATATAAAAAACAAAACAAAGAAAACCCAGACTCAGAGATAAAGAGAGCCGATTACTGACAGCCAGAGCAGAGGTGAACAGGGAAGTGGGGGGGATGAGTACAGCAAGAAGTACAAACTTCTAGTTATAAAATAAATAATCCAAGGGGATGTAATATATAGCATGGGAAATATAATCAATAATATTGTATTAACTTTATGTGGTGACAGATGGTAACTAGACTTATTGAGTTGATCATTTCACAATGTATACAAAGGTCAAGTACACCTAGAACTAATGTCATATTGTATGTCAACTATACTTCAATTAAAAAAAAGTTAGATGTGGCGATCAGGTAATGACTGCAGCTTTGAAATCTTCTGAAAAATACTTTTAAATATGGTTTGAACAAGAGAAGTATCACTGCATTTTCAGCATATCTTCTTCAAAAGCAGTGAACTTGAAGTTGTACACATGAGTATCTGCTGTGTATTTCTTGGGAAATCAGAGCCCTGTCAATACATATTAATTCTTTACAGTTCAATGTAAAGGTACATTGAAGATTGAACACATTCTCAGTAGGAATGGGAAGTGGAAATATTCCCCCAACAAAATACAACTGCATTTTAGGATTCGCTTTCACCTTTTTTACTGAAACTCAAAAGATCACTGCAAAAAATAATCTTCCTCGAAATAGTATTTCCTAACTCATCTTAAAACTAGAGGCCCTGTTGTTCAGGCATGCATACACATGGTTGCACACACACATGCACACACACACTGATGAGAACCCTTTGTTAAGTGATTGGAATTTGTACTAAATCCAGTGATTTCTAATATAAACAGTCAAAAAATTTAAATGGAGTTTCAATAATCCTTTCTCTTAATTAAAAATCTTAAAATGCTCCAAATCCAGGCTACTGAGAAATAAAAAGTAAATGTCACAAATGCTCTGCATAATTAGACCGATTATAGATGAGATTAGAAATGTCATAATTGGGGAACCTATTTCTTAGTGTGGCTCTGGTGGCTAAATGGTGGCATATAAATGAGTCCTTAGAAAAGTGGCTGAAATAAATGAGTAAATAGTGTTTAATAAATCATGAATTGTGGTTATTAGTATTGTTGCACTTATTTTACTTATGATTTGTGTTCATCCTCACATCTTTTTCTGAGTTGGTATTATAGATGGAAACATTTAGCATGTCTTCATTATGGACAGACTTTTTAATCTAGGTATGCATATGCATAACAGTTATGCTTAATTCTGTTTAACCAGATCAGTATGCAAAGATACTGTTTTCTAAGTTAAGAAAAAAAATTAGTATTAATAAAGCCTTACAGTTTTAAAAAATTTCAAGGTCTTTAATAACTTGCCTATTGTTCCATAGTCCAAAAGTCCTCTATCTGGCCCATGGGATCATTCCATCCATAACATTCCACAAACTGATATCTGATTTCAGCTCTGGAGGACATCTACATTGTTGCTCTGATGGGACTTTATTGTCTAAGCTATTTTGCATCTTTGTGGCAGCCAACTATGAGGAGGGTGAAGATTTTCTTCCTCTGGCATTTTCATGATCTGACTTCTGGCTCCTGATTTTATTCTAATACTTAGAAAAAGTATTAGAGACAATGACACTCTTGTGCAATAATGAACTAAATATGTGGGTAAACCCTAAAAATATCCCTGAGAATCACAAGCTCAGCATATTAGTTAGCACACTGTGAGAACTTTGGACAAATGAAGATAAATGTTTATGCACAAAAGTTATTAAGGAAAATATGTCTGACTTAGAAGGAGAGAGATTTTGAGGAGGAGTTCTTCATTTTTTACTTTAGTCCAAAATAAACTAACTTTCCGTAAGGGTACTAGGATAGTATTATTTTCATTTATTAAGCACTTAAAATTCAAGTTATTTTTACATGATTTTTTAATGTTACATGCTTTCCATGTCTGTTATTTTTCCATTGTCTCTGACAGTGAACATTGTCATGACTTCCATGAACATTTGTTTGATGTCCTGTATGTTTCTGAGGAGGTCAATTCTTTTTTTAAAGTGTTTCTTTTATTTTCAGTTAGTTAACATACAGTATTATATTTGTTTCAGGGTACAATATAGTGATTCAACACTTACATGCATCACCTGGTGTTCATTATATGACAAGTGTGCTCCTTAATCCTGATCACCCATTTCACCCATCCCCACCCACCTCCTCTTTGGTAACCATCAGTTTGTTTGCTATAGTTAAGAGTCTTGTTCCTTGGTTTGCCTCCACTCTGTTCTTTTATACCTTTGTTTCTTAAATTCCACATATGAGTGAAATCATATGGTGTTTGTCTTTCTCTGACTGCCTTATTTTGCTTACTCTAGCTCCATCCATGTCATTGCAAATGGCAAGATTTCATTCTTTTTTTGTGGCTGAGTAATACTCCATTGTGTGTGTGTGTGTGTGTGTGTGTATACACACACACACACACACACACATATATATATACACATACACCGCATCTTCCTTATCCATTCATCAGTTGATGGGCACTTGGGCTATTTCCATAATTTGGCTATTGTAGATAATGTGGCTATATACATCGGAGTGCATGCATCCCTTTGAATTAGTATTTTTGTATTCTTTGGATAAATACCTAGTAGTGCAATTGCTGGGTCGTAGGGTAGCTCTATTTTTAACTTTTTGAGGAACTTCCATACTGTTTTCCAGAGTGGCTGCCCCAGTTTGTATTCCCACTAACAGTGCAAGAGGGTTTCTGTTTCTCCACATCCTTGCCAACAGCTGTTGTTTCTTGTGTTGTTGACTTCAGCCATTCTGACAGGTGTGAGGTGATACCTCATTGTAGTTTTGAGTTGTATTTTCCTGATGATGAGTCGTTGGATATCTTTTCACATGTCTGTTGGCCATCTGGATGTCTTCTTTGGAGAAATGTCTGTTCATGTCTTCTGCGCATTGTCAACTCTTGTCATCATTTTGCCATAGGTTATGCCATTTTCAATAAGGCAATAATAAATATTACAGTATCAACTCCATATTTGTCCACTGATCCCCAAAGAAAGTCTGCCTGTTCCCCAGTGATTTCTGTAATTCTGACACAACTGACGTTTGAGAACTAGAATAAAAATGTTGGATACAGGATCCTTTTGCTGTAGAGGATGACTGTTGTTTTTTCTTACCATGCATCAAGTTCTGTGTTTCAGGCAGAGTCCCTTATACGTGTGAGAGAAGCCTCTCCTTCCTCAGATTTTGTGTTTACTCCTGTGTCAGATTCAGCAGTGAAGCTTTGACCCAACCCTGGCCAATGAACCAACTCCATTCCTGGTCTCAGAACTTGATCCAGGGCTGGAAACATGAACCAAGTTAATCTCATTAACTGAAGAGAAGAAAATGAATGGGAAATACGAATATAAACATTGCATCTCACAGATTCAGTGTTTTGAACATTGATGTATGAAATGCCAAGGTAAACTTGACTCAAGAAGTGTTTTGTGATCAATAGTCAATGAACTGATTATCTAGTTATGGGCAAAATGCCATCTTTGGATTAATGATAGATGGCTATTGTTAAAGTGATTGTGTACAAAGGCCCTGTTTATTGAAGAGAAAGGTGATTCATGTGTAGCTGAGAGGCAAATTCACATGCCAAGAGATGTTTCTTGACATTTTGCTCATGTGAAGGTCAATTATGGTAATTTATTTAAATAATTCATTGAGTATATTAAAACGAAGTAATTGAAAGTGAAGATGTGCTTATACAGTTAAGTTTTTGAAACAAAATTATAACAAACCTATATATGTTGTGAGTGTTACATATTTATTGAGACTTATTTAATGAAGAGGAATGCTTTTTAACAAATAATCATCCCTGGATTATCCTTTTTGACATTGTAGATTTTATATACTGTTTTTATTGGAAGCACCGATAGCTGGTAATATAACTTACCTAAATTTTTATTATGGAATGCCTTCTAGTTCTCATTTATTCAATTATTTTGATCATTATCATTAAGAACTTATAACTACAGAATGTTAAAAAATAAAAAATTTCTATCATCTGGTATTCAAGATTATGCCCCCCACTTTTTAAAGGAACATGCAATATTTATTTATTTATTTATTTATTTATTTATTTATTTATTTATTTGCTACATGATTACTTTGGGAGCATCTCCCTGGGATAAAGCATCATGTCATAGCTATAATCAGGTATATTTTGTGAGGAAATCCCAGATTAGTCACTCATCAGCTGTTAGTGAGGTTGAGTATATTAACTAATCTTTCTAAGTCACTGTTTTCCCATCTATGAAATGATTGGGATTTTTGATATTACATTTCTAATTCTGTGGATAAAAATAATACATGAATAAGCCTATCACATAGTGTATGTTCAAATTATGCTAGCTGTTTTAGAGTCTCATAGACTGCATCTGTTACTTTTACTTTTCCCCAACTCTGTTTCTGCAGAAACATCTGCATGCTCAGCAGAGGCTTATGATTGGAATTAAATGAACAGGAAATATTCTCTAAAATACATTGTCGGTAGAATGGAAGGTGACAATTTGGAGTCTCAGTGTTTTCAACCGCCTTTTTCTTTCTAACTGGCTGACGAGGGGGACGTTTTCCCTCTGTGCTCTGCTCTGCATCTTCATGACCACAGCAAAAACCAAGATTTGGGTGCCCTTCCCACTGCCCAGGTATATTTGCTTCCTAAGGTGGCTGTAACAAATTACCACAAACTCAGTGGCTTAAAGCAATAGAAATGTATTGTCTCTCAGTTCTGTAGGCTTCAAGTCCTAAATGAACGTGTCAGAAGGGCCAGGCATTCTCTCTTCAAAGGCTCTGGGGGAGACTCTTTCCTTGATCCTTCCTGCTTCAGTTGCTTGCCAGTCATCCTTGGCATTCCTTGGCTTCTGGCGGTATACTGCAGTCTCTGCCTCCATCATCGCATGACTTTCTTCTCTCTATGTGGGTCTGTTTCCCAACTTTCCTCTAATTAAGGATACCAGTCATTGGATTAGCTCACACCCCAATCCAATATGACTTCATCTAAACTTGATTATATATGCAAAGACCTGGGGCACCTGGGTGGTTCAACGGTTAAATGTCCGATTCTTGATTTTGGCTCAGGTGATCTCAGGGTCATGAGATCGAGCCCAACATAGGGGTCCGTGCTCAGTGGGGAGTCTGCTTGAGATTCTCTCCCTCTCTCTCTCTGCCCCTCCCCTGCATTCTCTCTCTCTCAAAATAAATAAATGGATCTTTAAAAGGGTATATGCAAAGCCCCTATTTACAGATGTCATATTCATAGGTTCTAGGTTGATATAACTTTTGGGGGCTACTGCTCAAGACAGTACACCAAGGCTTCAGACACATGCTCCATCCCTAGTCCCTTCTGGAAACGAGGGATTCTCACATGAGAACAACACATAGCCTTCTTGACATTCTGTAGGAACAGAAAAGGCCAAGCTCTACTTGTGCTTTATCCATATCAACTTATTAGGTAAAATATCACAAGCTGTAAATCTTCCATGGGGCAATATTCTCCATGAGAGAGTGATATCAAATAGGAAGAGAACTGGGGAGAATGCAATGCAGGGACACTCATAACAGGTATCGAGTGCTCACTGGTATTATGACCTAAACCCTCCTGTGTGATCTATCTCATCTCATCTCAGGATAGTACTTGGTGTTCTGCCAATTTTACAGATGAGGAAATGGATGTTTAAGTTACATGACTTCTCCAAGATCCTATAGCTAATACATGGCACAGGAAAATTTTATGTTCAATTTTCTCCAAAGCAAATGTCCAAGTTCCTTCCTGTTTGCCAAAGATTTAGGATATATATTTTTTTCCTCTTTTAATTGTCCACTGAATTTCTATCATCTTTTCTTATGTGAAGTGAAAATGGTGGAATAATTTCTGAAAAGAGAATGTGGTGAAAATGACATTTTTCTCCACCCTTTAAAGTGGTATTTGGTACTCAAACGTGTCCTCTCCATCCTCTTTCTTTTGCTGTCTTTGATATATAAGCCCTTTCTGACTACTGCCCATCAGTCAGACAAGCTGTGCATTTTAAAGGACAGAAGGCAAGCTAGAATGGATTTGGATGTAAGAAGTGAGGTGCTGGGAGGGGTGCCTGGGTGGCTCAGTCGGTTGAGCATCTGCCTTCGGCTCAGGTCATGATCTCAGGGTCCTGGGATCCAGCCCCGCATCTGGCCTCCTGCTCCGTGGGGAGCCTGCTTCTCCTTCTCCCTCTGTTGCTCCCCCTGCTCATGCTCTCTCTCTCTCTTGCTCACTCTTTCAAATAAATAAATGAAATCTTAAAAAAAAAGTTAAAAAAAAAGTGAGGTGCTGATGGTTGTGTTTCCAGATAAACACTGTTGTAGTCAGAAAAGCACCAGCATTTGAAGTTCGTTGTTAGGGACTGTCTCTTCTATATTCAGAAAAAGAGTGAAAGGTAGCATAAAATGGACTAGTATTCTACAGCTGAAAAAATACATTCCTTCAATCAAGACAGATACATATGATTTCCATTTTGCAAGTGACAATACAAGTGATTACTCATCAATATGGCCAGCGTATAAACCAGTGATTCAGGCAAAAGCCAGCATTGTTTTGTTCTCTATCTACAAAGGAGCAAATTGATTTAGACTTAAAATATATTCCAATGAACCGTTCTGTGTATTTATTGAATAATAAATGACCCAGTATCACTAAGGTTTATTCAGTTGTTTGCTTTGTTTTAAACTAATACTTAAATTTCCTTCTGCTCAATAGTTTTGATAACCAGTTTCAATCCTGCAGATTAATGTACTGTCTCTTCTTGCTTGACGACATATTCGGTATTTTATCTCCTCTAACAAATTGTTTAGAACAGCAAAAGCAAAACTGAAAAGATAATGCCTATGGATGAACCCTATTGTTCATTCTCATAGTATTAAAAAAAGAATTTAGGGGCGCCTGGGTGGCTCAGTCGTTAAGTGTCTGCCTTCGGCTCAGGTCGTGATCCCAGGACCCTGAGATCGAGCCCCGTGTCAGGCTCCCTGCTAGGAGGGAAGCCCACTTCTCCCTCTCCCACTCCCCCTGCTTGTGTTCCCTTTCTCACTGTCTCACTCTCTGTCAAATAAATAAATAAAATCTTAAAAAAAAAAAAGAATTTAATGGCTTCTACATAATGATTTCCTTTTATAATTGATTGGGTATAAATTTGCACTGTTTTTCTTCTGGTCCTCATATGTGAAAACTAGCTGTAAAGCAAAACAAAATTGTCAGAGCTCTGTCCTTAAACAGCATCTGGGGCTAAGGCTAAGCTTGGGGTAACTAATTCTGCATTGCAATAGTTTTTAAATCACATGGCTATGTTATTCCTTAGATAATCATTAACTGTTTTGAGTAATATTATTGTAGTGCACAAAATAGGAAACCTAAAAAGAACTGAATTTTACTGATTGAAAAAAATCATTATATTTGTGTGGACTTACAGACATATTTTTTTTTATTTGACAGAGAGAGACACAGCGAGAGAGGGAACACAAGCAGGGGGAGTGGGAGAGGGAGAAGCAGGCTTCCCACAGATCAGGGAGCCCGATGTGGGGCTCGATCCCAGGACCCTGGGATCATGACCTGAGCCGAAGGCAGACGCTTAACGACTGAGCCACCCAGGCGCCCCAACTTACAGACATATTTAAATGTACATGTGGATGCATTCTTTTTCCTGTTACATTCTATAGTGAGTGTGTGAACTCTAGCAGATTATTGAGAGAAAGGGGGTGGTGTTCAGTGGCCGATTTCATGGTGGGCAGTCACTGTTCACAAAAGCTCCCTCTGGGATACTCTGAATCCAACTTGGCACTCACACCAGAGAGTCCCATAGAGCATGAGGACTTGGGTCATCTTATATTAAGCTCGTTGAAGCAAGGATGCATCTTCCTTAACTGGCCCACTACCTAATTTATTTCAGATTCTGTAACCGTGGCAAATTTGAATTACGATAAATCATTCTGAGAATGTCTATTGAAAGAGGTAGAAGATGAATTCATGACACCTATTTTGCCCCCTTGAACCATATCCTAATAAAATATTTTAAAATTCTGCTGCAAATTTCTAGGTGCTCCGATTCCTGATTTAACAGAACTTTGCTGTTATCTCTTGGTTTTGTGTGACATTTTCATTTAACCAAAGGGTTCAGTGGCCAAAAGATCAGACAACTATATCTGCTCTTCTGAAATTAAAAGGAATTTACCATCTTTTAAAAGAAAAGGACCGCTTGTGTGTTTAATCTGTATTTTACTCTTTAAGGCAAATATATTTACCATGTAGTTTATATACCTCTTCGAGAATTTTACGTAAATTTGAGACTTCTTAGTAAAATTTACAAGCGCATAGGTATGCAACTTTTCAGAGACAATTTAAAATATTCAGAGTTTACTATAAGCCCTTGAACCCCAAGTTAAGAACCCTTAACTAAATTTTATGTTATTATTATTATTATTAATTCTACCACCAGAAAACCGAGACAAAAAGCCCTACCACTTGACTTTATGTTCTTTATCAAAATGAATTCAACAGAGATATAATTTTAAAAATAAAACTTTAGAAATAGTTAAGAGAATATTGGAAAATCAAAGGCAGAAATCACAAAAAGAGTCAAAGGTTGAATAAAGATTTAAAAAATAAAAAAAATTATTTACTGTATTTCAAATTTCTAGGGCAACCCTCTCCGGTCCCCTTCCTCCTCCAGAGCTTTGTACAGTCACTTTGCTATTGCTCAATAAACCTTGCTTTGCTGTCCCCCCCCCCCAAAAAACACAACCAATCAAACAAACTTCAAATTTCTTTTTAAAAATTTTTTATTGTTATGTTAATCACCATACATTACATCATTAGTTTTTGATGTAGTGTTCCATGATTCATTGTTTGTGCATAACACCCAGTGCTCCATGCAGAATGTGCCCTCTTTAATACCCATCACCAGGCTAACCCATCCTCCCACCCCCCTCCCCTCTAGAACCCTCAGTTTGTTTTTCAGAGTCCATCATCTCTCATGGTTCATCTCCCCCTCCGATTTCCCCCCCTTCATTCTTCCCCTCCTGCTATCTTCTTCTTTTTTTTCTTATATTGCATTATTTGTTTCAGAGGTACAGATCTGTGATTCAACAGTCTTGCACAATTCACAGCACTCACCATAGCACGTACCCTCCCCAATGTCTATCACCCAGCCACCCAGTCCCTCCCACCCCACCCCCCACTCCAGCAACCCTCAGTTTGTTTCCTGAGATTAAGAATTCCTCATATCAGTGAGGTAATATGATACATGTCTTTCTATGACTTCTTTTGCTCAGCATAACACCCTCCAGTTCCATCCACATCATTGCAAATGGCAAGATCTCATTCCTTTTGATGGCTGCATAATATTCCATTGTATATATATACCACATCTTCTTTATCCATTCATCTGTCGATAGACATCTGCTCTTTCCACTGTTTGGCTATTGTGGACATTGCTGCTATAAACATCGGAGTGCACGTACCCCTTCGGATCCCTGCATTTGTATCTTTGGGGTAAATACCTAGTAGTGCAATTGCTGGATCGTATGGTAGCTCTATTTTCAACTTTTTGAGGAACCTCCATACTGTTTTCCAGAGTGGTTGCACCAGCTTGCATTCCCACCAACAGTGTAGGAGGGTTCCCCTTTCTCCGCATCCCCGCCAACATCTGTTGTTTCCTGACTTTGAATTTTAGCCATTCTGACTGGTGTAAGGTGGTATCTCATTGAGGTTTTGATTTGGATTTCCCTGATGCCAAGCGATGTTGAGCACTTTTTCATGTGTCTGTTGGCCGTTTGGATGTCTTCTTTGGAAAAATGTCTGTTCATGTCTTCTGCCCATTTCTTGATTGGATCATTTGTTCTTTGGGTGTTGAGTTTGATAAGGTCCGTATAGATTTTGGATACTAGCCCTTTATCTGATATGTCATTTGCAAATATCTTCTCCCATTCTGTTGGTTGTCTTTTGGTTTTGTTGACTGTTTCTTTTGCTGTGCAAAAGCTTTTTAGCTTGATGAAGTCCCAAGAGTTCATTTTTGCCCTTGCTTCCCTTGCCTTTGGCAATGTTTCTAGGAAGAAGTTGCTGCAGCTGAGGTCGAAGAGGTTGCTGCCTGTGTTCTCCTTTAGGATTTTGATGGACTCCTGTCTCACATTGAGGTCTTTCAACCATTGGAGTCTATTTTTGTGTGTGGTGTAAGGAAATGGTCCAGTTTCATTCTTCTGCATGTGGCTGTCCAATTTTCCCAACACCATTTGTTGAAGAGACTGTCTTTTTTCCATTGGACATTCTTTCCTGCTTTGTCAAAGATGAGTTGACCATAGAGTTGAGGGTCCATTTCTGGGCTCTCTACTCTGTTCCATTGATCTATGTGTCTGTTTTTGTGCCAGTACCATACTGTCTTGATGATGACAGCTTTGTAATAGAGCTGGAAGTCCGGAATTGTGATGCCACCAGCTTTGCTTTTCTTTTTCAACATTCCTCTGGCTATTTGGGGTCTTTTCTGGTTCCATTACAAATTTTAGGATTATTTGTTCTATTTCTTTGAAAAAAGTTGTGATGGTATTTTGATGGGGATTGCATTGAATGTGTAGATTGCTCTAGGTGGCATTGACATCTTCACAATATTTGTTCTTCCAATCCATGAGCATGGAATGTTTTTCCATTTCTTTGTGTCTTCCTCAATTTCTTTCAAGAGTATTTTATAGTTTTCTGAGTACAGATCCTTTGCCTCTTTGGTTAGATTCATTCCTAGGTATCTTATTGTTTTGGGTGCAATTGTAAATGGGATCGACTCCTTAATTTCTCTTTCTTCTGTCTTGTTGTTGGTGTATAGGAATGCCACTGATTTCTGTGCATTGATTTTATATCATGCCACTTTACTGAATTCCTGTATGAGTTCTAGCAGTTTTGGGGTGGAGTCTTTTGCGTTTTCCACATAAAGTATCATATCATCTGCAAAGAGTGAGAGTTTGACTTCTTCTTTGCCGATTTGGATGCCTTTTATTTCTTTTTATTGTCTGATTGCTGTGGCTAGGACTTCTAATACTATGTTGAATAGCAGTGGTGATAGTGGACATCCCTGCCACGTTCTTGACCTTAGGGGGAAAGCTCTCAGTTTTTCCCCATTGAGAATGATATTCATTGTAGGTTTTTCATAGATGGCTTTTATGATAATGAGTTATGTACCCTCTATCCCTATACTCTGAAGAGTTTTGATCAAGAAAGGATGCTGTACTTTGTCAAATGCTTTTTCTGCTTCTATTGAGAGGATCGTATGATTCTTGTTTTTTCTTTTGTAAATGTATTGTATCACATTGATTGATTTGCGGATGTTGAACCAACCTTGGAGCCCAGGGATAAATCCCACTTGGTCGTGGTGAATAATCCTTTTAATGTACTGTTGTATCCTATTGGCTAGTATTTTGATGAGAATTTTTGCATCCATGTTCATCAAGGATATTGGTCTGTAATTCTCCTTTTTGATGGGGTCTTTGTCTGGTTTGGGGATCAAGGTAATGGTGGCCTCATAAAACAAGTTTGGAAGTTTTCCTTCCATTTCTATTTTTTGGAACCATTTCAGAAGAATAGGTATTAATTCTTCTTGAAATGTTTGGTAGAATTCCCCTGGGAAGCCATCTGGCCCTGGGCTTTTGTTTGTTGGGAGATTTTTGATGACTGCTTCAATTTCCTTAGTGGTTATAGGTCTGTTCAGGTTTCTATTTCTTCCTGGTTCAGTTTTGGTAGTTTATGCATCTCTAGGAATGCATCCATTTCTTCCAGGTTGTCCGATTTGCTGGCATATAGTTGCTCATAATATGTTCTTATAATTGTTTATATTTCTTTGGTGTTGGTTGTGATCTCTCCTCTTTCATTCATGGTGTTGTTGATTTGGGTCATTTCTCTTTTCTTTTTGATAGGTCTGGCTGGGGGCTTATCAATCTTGTTAATTCTTTCAAAGAACCAGCTCCTAGTTTTTTGATCTGTTCTACTGTTCTTTTGGTTTCTATTCCATTGATTTCTGCTCTGATCTTCATTATTTCTCTTCTCCTGCTGTGTTTAGGCTTTATTTGCTGTTCTATCTCCAGCTCCTTTAGGTGGAGGGTTAGGTTGTGTACTTGAGACCTTTCTTGTTTCTTGCGAAAGGCTTGTATTGCTATATACTTTCCTCTTAGGACTGCCTTTGCTGCATCCCAAAGATTTTGAACAGTTGTGTTTTCATTTTCATTGGTTTCCATGAATTTTTTTAATTCTTCTTTAATTTCCTGGTTGACCCATTCATTCTTTAGTAGGAAGCTCTTTAGCCTCCATGTATTTGAGTTCTTTCCGACTTTCCTCTTGTGATTGAGTTCTAGTTTCAAAGCATTGTGGTCTTAAAATAGGCAGGGAATGATCCCAATCTTGGTACCAGTTGAGACCTGATTTGTGACCTAGGATGTGATCTATTTTGGAGACTGTTCCATGAGTACTAGAGAAGAATGTGTATTCCTTTGCTTTGGGATGGAGTGTTCTGAATATGTCTGTGAAGTCCATTTGGTCCAGTGTGTCATTTAAAGTCTTTATTTCCTTGTTGATCTTTTGCTTAGATGATCTGTCCATTTCAGTGAGGGGGGTGTTAAAGTCCCCCACTATTATTGTATTGTTGTCAATGTGTTTCTTTGCTTTTGTTATTAACTGCCTTATATATTGGCTGCTCCCATGTTAGTGGCATAGATATTTACAATTGTTAGATCTTCTTGTTGGATAGACCCTTTAAGTAGGATATAGTGTCCTTCCTCATCTCTTATTGCAGTCTTTGGTTTAAAATCTTATCTGTCTGATATAAGGATTGCCACCCCAGCTTTCTTTTGGTGTCCATTAGCATGGTAAATGGTTTTCCACCCCCTCACTTTCAATCTGGGGGTGTCTTTGCATCTCACATGAGTCTCTTCTAGACAGCATATCAATGGGTCTTGTTTTTTAATCCAATCTGATAGCCTGTGTCTTTTGATTGGGGCATTTAGCCCATTTACATTCAGGGTAACTATTGAAAGATATGAATTTAGTGCCATTGTATTGCCTGTAGGGTGACTGTTACTGTATATTGTCTGTGTTCCTTTCTGGTCTATGTTGCTTTTAGGCTCTCTCTTTGCTTAGAGGACCCCTTTTAATATTTCTTGTAGGGCTGGTTTTGTGTTTGCAAATTCCTTTAGTTTTTATTTGTCCTGGAAGCTTTTTATCTCTTCTTCTGTTTTCAATGACAGCCTAGCTGGATATAGTATTCTTGGCTGCATATTTTTCTCGTTTAGTGCTCTGAATATATCATGCCAGTCCTTTCTGGCCTGCCAGGTCTCTGGATAGGTCTGTTGCCATTCTAATGTTTCTACCATTGTAGGTTACAAAACCCTTCTCCCGACCTGCTTTCAGGATTTTCTCTTTGTCTCTGAGACTTGTAAGTTTTACTATTAGGTGTCAGGGTGTTGACCTATTTTTATTGATTTTGAGAGGGGTTCTCTGTGCCTCCTGGATTTCGATGCCTTGGCTTCCTTCCTCAAATTAGGGGAGTTCTCTGCTATAATTTGCTCCAATATACCTTCTGCCCCTCTCTCTCTTTCTTCTTCTTCTGGGATCCCAGTTATTCTAATGTTGTTTCGTCTTATGGTATCGCTTATCTCTGGAATTCTGCCCTCGTGATCCAGTAGTTGTTTATCTCTCTTTTTCTCAGCTTCTTTATTTTCCATCATTTGGTCTTCTGTATCACTGATTCTCTCTTCTGCCTCATTTATCTTAGCAGTTAGCGCCCCCATTTTTGATTGCACCTCATTAATAGCCTTTTTGATTTCGACTTGGTTAGATTTTAGTTCTTTTATTTCTCCAGAAACTGTTTCTCTAATAACCTTCATGGTTTTTTCAAGCCCAGCTAGTATCTTCAAGGTCATGATTCTGTACTCTAGATCCGACATCATACTAATTTCCATATTGAGTAGGTCCCTGGCAGTCGGTACTACCTCTTGTTCTTTTTGTTGAGGTGATGTTTTCCATCTTGTCATTTTGTCCAGAGGAGAAAAGATGAATGAGAGAACAAAATGCTAACAGGGTAACAACGTCCCCAGAAAATATATTCTAAACAAAGCAGAAAAGTCCTGAAGCTGGGGGAAAAGAAAGGGAAAGAAAGAAAAAAGAAAAAGAAAAAAAAGAAAGATAAAAACAAACAAAAGCAGAACAAAACAAAAAAAAACAGAATATGATCAAATATGATCAGGCTGGTGCATAGATCAGTGCCACACACTAGATTTTGGGTGTATTTTGGTCTGTTAGAAGAAAGTGCCTCCCAAAATTTTAAAGAAAGAAAAACTTATAAATGTACAAAAATAAGGGTTGATATGATTAATGGATGGACTATGACTGTAAAGTTGGAAATTATAAAAAATTTTATAAAAGGACTTGATAAGACGTTGTTTCAAAAAAGAAGAGGATTTAAAATAAAAAGGAGAGAATTTGATCAGGCAGGAGAGTAGAACAAAGCCATACACTAGAGATTTAGGGTATATTTTGATCTGTTAGAAGAAACTATATCTCAAAATTTTAAAGAGAGAACAACTTATATATATATATGCCAAAAATAAGGGTAACTAATATGAAGGGATAGAATATGACTCTAAAAATGAAAAATAAAAATGTTTTTTAAAAAACAGATTGATAAGATGTTGGTTGAAAAAGGGAAAAAGAAAAATTAAAAAAAAAACAGTTAAAAAAATTAACTTTGAAAGACTAAAGAATCATGGTAAAAAAGCCATGGATTCTATTTGCAGTATTCCCCCATCACTGGAGTTCAGCTGTTCTCATTGATCGGTAAACTTGGTCTTAGCTGGCTGTTCGCGGTGATCTTCTGGGGGAGGGGCCTGTTGCCGTGGTTTCCAAATGTCTTTGCCGGAGGCAGAATTGCCCCGCCCTTGCCCCCTCCCGGCTAAGTAATCTGCTCGGGTTTGCTCTTGGGAGCTTTTGTTCCCTGCAAGCTTTCCCTACAGCTTTGGAGGAAGAGGGTGAAAATGGTGCCTCCCAATCTCCACCCGGGAGGAGCCGAGAACTCAGGGTCCCACTCCTCAGTGCGCCCCCAGAGAAAAGCAGTCAGTCACTCTCGTCTCCCTGGTCTCCAGCTGCACTCCATGCTAACCCAGCCTGTGACCCAGCATTTCTGTCTCTGGCACCCGACCCCGTGTGGAGTCTCCAAACCCAGCAGATCCCTGCGGTGCGCTCCCGCGCGGCTCCTCCCAGGGGAGGAAGGTGAGTCTCCCCGGTTCTGCCGCTTGTTGGGTCCCTGCTGGAGGAGCAGGGGCCCGACTGTGCCGCGGATCACGGTTTATGGCAACCCCGAGCTGAGAGCCCGCGCCTGGGCTCTGTCTCTGCAGCCGGCTTCCCCGCTCCGATACCTGGGAGCTCTGCCACACTCAGGCACCCCCGGTCTTTCTGTGACCCCGAGGGTCCTGAGACCACACTGTCCCACGAGGGTTCCACCCCCTGCTTAGCCACTGGAGCGATGTCCCTCAGCGGAGCCGACTTCTAGAAGTTCCGATTTTGTGCTCCGCTGCTCTATCACTTGCCAGAAGCGGCCGTCAGAGGCCCACTCCCCCGCCGTCTATCCTCCCGAATAATCGCCTCGGATTCACTTCTCCGCACGTCCTACCTTCCAGAAAGTCATTGCTTTTCTGTTCAGAGAGTTGTTGCTATTCTTTTCTTTGATCTCCTGTTGAGTTTGTAAGTGTTCAGAATGGTTTGATCCCTATGCAGCTGAATTCCTGAGACCAGACGAAATCCAGGTCTCCTACTCCTCCGCCATCTTGCTCCGCCCCCCAAACTTCAAATTTCTAAACAGCAAAATTATTGTGAAATGTACTGTCTATGACAGATAAGAAAAAAATAACTTGATACATAACTAGGCTAGTTAGAAAGTTCATCTTTCTCCAATATAAGGAACAATCTATAAAAAAATGACTGTCATGATGGTAGAAAAATGGGAAACATCATGAATGTGCACATTATAAAATAAGAAATAAAAATGTTCAAAAAAATGTTCATTTGGCCTAGTAATTAAAGCATAATGTAACAATTTGTTCTCCAGATCAGCAGACTTGACCAAAAAACCCTTGGACCCAGCATGGCATTCTGATAGGCCTCTGGAGCCCATAAATCGAACAACCTGCCTAGAGTGAAATTTTGCAGTATGTTTCAAAAGCCCTGAAATGGCACATAGCTTGAGGCAGTAATCTGATCTCAAAGAATTTATTTAAGAAAGTGGACAAAAAAGCAAAGGTTTTTGTAGCACCCTCTTTTAATAGTGGAAAATTGGAGACAATTTAAATATTCAATAAAGCAGATGGAGTAGGTAATTATAATACGTCAGCCAATTAGATATATGATTGAGTCATTGCAATGACACTGCTTCAAATGATTACTAATATAGAAGGGGGTCAGGAAGAGATACTAATTGAAGACTGCATGTTACAATGTAACTATAGAATTTTGTGTGTAGTTGTAAACAATATCAGATATATATATCTACATATTAATATTGGTTTTCTTTAAATGGTTTTAAGTATCTTAACTCTACTCTTTTTTAAATTACATTGCTAGTTTTTATTTTCTGTTTTCTGTTGTCCTGAGCTAATGAGATTGTTTTTAAAATTTAATTTTAAATTTAATTCAAATTCTAAAAAATAATGCTAAAGATGTGGATGTGTGAAAATGTAGTTATTTCCAAGATGAAAAGAAGTTGAAGACCCCGTTCCTTTTTATATTGTAAAGCTTTTAATTACATATATATGTGATTTCATATATATATATGAAATATAAAAATATGTATATAATGTATATATAGTGATTTTATGAGTATATTAGTAGGGATATTTGATTAGAATCCAGCTTATACATGTTTAAGAAAAGAACAAGTTCTTGTTTTGTTTTATGAGGAGACAGCTGGGTCTCCCATTATCCAAGAGGAGGAATGTGACTTTCTCAGGAAACAAACTTGTCACCTCTCTGCTCCTTTGTGGGCACTTGCCGTGTTCTCTCTCTGTCTCTTTCTTATTCTTTCTCTCTCTCTCTCTCTCTGTCTCTGTTTCTCCTCATCTTTCTCTCCATCTCTCTGTCTGGTCTACATGATGGGAAATTCAAGCACTCAGTACTCCCAGGCTCCACAGTCTCTACAGTTTCCAATGGCTATGGCCGTTGGAGAAAGATCAGGTAACCCCCTGGGCACCAAATCCACAGTCCCGGGTCAGGCTATGTGTGCAGCAGCATGGGTCAGGTGCCCATGGCCAGACAGTTGGCTCTGGGGAGGAGATGCAGCATGGTCCAAGAAGAACATGTCAACTCCCTCCCACTCCCTGTGGATCACCGTGCACACACGAGTAGTTCCTTGATTATTGGGAAATATTCAACCAAATTAAAAATGTGCATCCACCATATCGAGCAGTCTTTTTGTTATTTATTTATTTTTTGCAGAACACCTGACAAACTAAATCTGAATCTTCATTAGGATTTCAAGATCCTTATATATTCCAATTATGTTTTAGTTCATGTAGTATTAGTTCAGTACCGAGCATTTAAATTAAGATTAGAGTAGTAAGTTGCACTCAAATTCCACAAATACTAGTTCTGTGTTTTAAAAAATACGGAGACCAGGATTCAGTGCATCCATGTCTCCCTAAGTCTGGATGCTGGTGAGGGACTCTGTAGCACCGGGCAGGCTCTGTTTTTTTTTTCCTAACACGGGACTTTGGCTTCTCCTCTGCAAAGACTTTGCCAACTCAGAAAGGGTAGGGTGTTCTGAACAATTTAACCTGTGGTGGTAGTTTACTTGAACAGTTCTTGCAGGCTGATTACATTCTTTAAAGTTTTTAGCTATTTAGAATTTCATGATTTTCCCCTGAGTTCTAGCGGAATATAGTCCTAAAAATATACAGAAAGTTATTAAACCTGGAATTAGACTGCCAACATATTTTCAAATCTAATGTTTAATTTCATAATTGGGAAATGATACATCTGCCTGGAGAAAATCAGTGGGGCTGGAAAACAAATTATGTGTCGACAGTGTTGGTACAGAGAAATTATACATATTTATGAATGGCCAAATCATCTTATTACTGGAATTTGAAAATATAATTATCAATCATTTATGAGGTAATGATTTCAACTGAATGCCTTATCCTGGGGCATGTATTTACTTGTGTGTGAATTGACACATATATACTATTTGTGTGCAGTATCTCTAGGTACCATCTCATTTAATATTTAAATTTTTATTAATAGAATTCAGATTCTAGGGAATTACGTATCTACTTCAGTGCTACAACAAATAGATACTATGTGATATGATTAGTCAAATAAATTTCCACTTTAAGTTTCAAAAGAATGCTATGCTTCACAGTATTTTAATATTTATGTGTAATGTACACTTTAAGTACATTGTGTGATTTGTTCAGAGACCAAATTAAACTGAGATCCTTTAAGGATTTAGTTTTGCCGTCATAAATGTGAAAGGACCATCTTCTGTTGATATGTTGTTATTGTAGTTCATTATAAATATAAGTGTGTTATCCATGGCATTTTATTTTCACACTATTGGGATTGGATGACATCATCCTTCAGAAAGATACTCTGTAGGCACCACCACTGCCCCCCCCACAAAGTTGCCGTGGAGATAGCCTCACTGCAGTTTGTGTCTCTGGGTTTTTGAAGCAAGGTGCAGGGCAGGTGGTTCCTTCAGGGACCCAGGCCTGGATCCCTGAGGAAACTCCAGAATTTATAAATCTGATTTTCTGGTGTGTTGCCTAGAATTCTACATTTTTACCAAGGTCCCCTGTGACTCTGCTGCATATGGACATTTGTGACGCACTGACTTTATTCAGAGGGGAAATGCATCCATTGTATAATGTATGAATGTATAATGTATGAAAGTGAAAGCACCAAAAATGCTCATTCTTCTCCTTTAAGAGAAATTGACTTTATTATATTAGCTGAGAGAGCGCTTTCCTGCAGAAACATAAATCTGGGCAGAATAACTCCCTGCAACATTCTATCACTGAATTCTCTGAATTTTGGAAAGACAGAGAAAGGACGCAGGCAGGATCCCAAAGATCTCCATCAACTGGAGATAGTGTGTGTTTGCAAGATGCAGGGTGGTGCGTGCTGCTGCGAACTCTAAATGCTTAGTCAAGCAGTCAGGATTTGGGGTGTAGCTTAGTCATGCATTGGTTATATGAACTTTGGAAATTCTTAAGACCCCAGATCCCTGGCTTTTTACTAACATTCTGGTTGAGAAAGGGGGTTCTGGGTTGGCCCTTATTGCCCATGATTTAGTATATGCATAATATGGTACAGTTGTTGTTAGAAAGGCAATAGACTAAGAGACCACAGAAAACCTAGTTTGTGTAGTTTTGTGGAGCTTCGTGCAAGAGTTTTTTCATGCTTCATATTGTAATTAGAAAAAAAATTGGTATGACAAGTCATGTCAACCTCCATTTTGGGTTATTGGTAGAAATGAAGGAATCTGTAATTTCAACCTAGAATTTTTGTATTTTAGTTAAGAATTTAGTGAAACATTATTGGAATCTTCTTCTAATTGACCAATAAAACTATGGGTTATTATGCATAATATCTGTATCTGTTGTATGTTTTTCTCTTTTCTTAATTAGACAAATATTATCCAGAGAATGTACAATGAAGTAGGTGGGGTTACGGCAACAACGACTGTGTCAACAGAACACACAGTGTGGTTATCAGATGTTTGCCAAGTAAGCTTGCTTCACTCTGCCTTCGGCACCTACCAAAGTGATCGTCAGTGCCTGGGCACTGGAAAACTAGTGCAGACTCAGGGAGAGTTGTACTTCATGGCAAGCTGCCTTGATTTGCATCCTCTAGGAATCCGTTTTCAGTATTACGTAAAGAGAGGCTAAAAACATCTTGGAGGTTTACCAAAAGACAGTAAGATAAAAACGGGCATTCATCTGACTCACTCTGCAGTGGGGATATAATTCTTATTTGTGGCTCACTTCTAAATCATCTCTTGAGTGTAGCATATACTCAGTAGTCTTTTGTCTTAGAGGCAGAGGTGCTCAGGCACAAGCTCTGCATTTCTGGAAGCAGAATTGGAGAAATTCATTGGGTATCTATGAACAGAAAGAGACACAGCACACACACACTCTCACACCTGCAGTCTTATGGCATCTTAGGAATTAACAGACATTGTGTAGCCAGTGGTTTTCCTGCCATCAAAGTAGTTTTGAAATAGTGGTGGTATTGGGGCTGCCATATACAGCTGCACAGGATGCACACTGTACAACTCTAGGGGATGCTATTCATCTACATCTCTGCTTCTCAGATACGCTTCTGGTCTTGTTACAATGCTGATATCATTCGGTTTCACATGATAGCTGGTGCTGCAGGAGTACTGACTACATGTGTAGTGAGCACCCAGATAACAATGTGGGTGATAACCGCCAGAATTGTATGGCAGGGCAGCCCTAGGGCTGAGCTAGTCTTGTAGTGAGACACCACACTCCTGGCCACAACTGCATGCTAGAGAGATGGGTCAGTTGCTTGGTCTTCTCACTACTGGTGCATACTACTATGAACATTTCTGACTAACAAATGTTGCCCTAACATACAGGGTAGGTTTGAGATTTTATGTTACCACACTTTAAAAAGCGAGGAGAGAAGAAGTAGAACTTATAGCACATCAGTCCATGGGTGACAGGACTAAAGAGCTTTCCTCCATGACTTGTAGGGGGCTCCCAACAGCATCCTGGTCTGAACTGAGGGTCAATTAAATGGCCCCCAGGCTTCCCACTCTGAACATCAAGGAGCTCTGGGCCACTACTACTCTTACCGTTTTAACTTGCATTATTATCCCTATGTAATGCTTTCCAGTCTTTCTCCCTATGGGATGTGCATTCCTTAGCCAGCCAGTCACATACTGAATACAGAAATACCTGTAAATAATTTATTTAAGTGTAATGGAAAAATAAAAATCATGTATAAGTTGAGTTCTCATGATAGGAGTGAAATAGTTAAAATGCCTGGTATATATGCTGTGGGATCTCCCACAACTGAATCTTCTAGTGCTAGCTTCATGGTGCATCTTTTCGAAAATCCAAGCCTTTGTTTCTGTCTTCTATGATGACTCTAGTTATCAAGGAATCGTGTAAGATCCACCATGTATAGTGGATCTATTCTGATATAGTGAATAGATAACACTTTACTATTTGAGTAATTGTTTTTAATTGAAATATTTTAATTTTATTAAATTGTTTATATTATTATTTAAATCACTATCTGACCCTAAGTGGTTTCAACTCATTTTGAAAGAACCCATGTCCATCAAATGGGCTTCTTGGTGTTGATTCCTGCAATCTCCCATCTTTCGTCTTCTCTCCATCTTTCCATCTCTTTCAAACCCCTTGTACACACAGAAGACTCCAACAGTCTCATAACTGGGCTCTGCCACAGTCTTACACCTTTTGTCAGTATAATCTTCAGGCTGCCTTTAGCATACAGTTTTCAGAATATTAGAATCTGACCTCGAAGGTCATTACCCCATGTATATAAGATCTTCTAAGTCATCGCCAGGTTCTTTACGATATCTACAGAGTGCAAGCTCAAAATTGTGGACCCTAGACCCTCTATGGCCTGGACTCTCCTTTCATTCCAGTCATATCTTCTAAGATTCTTCTCTTTGGGCCTTCACTCTTCTGACCGCTTTGGCAGCTTGGAAACTTGCTATATGTATGACTGCCCCACACCAGCATGCATGCTCCCCATGACTGGAGCTCCCTCCTCCCACCCTCCCGCAGCCTGACTTCTGCCTGTCCTGCAGGACTCAGCATCATGTTCCCCAGGTTTGCTCTTGACCTTGCCATCCTGCCTAGCCCAGTCAGAATATTTGTCTCACTGCAGCCCCTGTCTCTTTATTCAGCTGCCACCACTTAGGACCATAGAACTCCAAGATCTTTTGATTTTGCTTCTCTGCCTGCTAGTCCCTGTGCTCTGTGCATAAAATATGGACTTCATGAACACTGGCTGCATGAGTAAATTAAAGGAAGGAAAGAAGGAAGAAAGAGAATGAAATAAGGAAGGAAAGTAGGAAGGGAGGAAAAAAGGAAGGGAGGGAGGAAGGAGGGCCTTACCTGAAGAGAGATTCAGTGACTCACTTCTCGAGGATGACTCTTACAATATTCACAGTGACCAAAAGAATCTTGACAAGCTTACAGTCTTGGTTTGTGCCAGTTAGATGATATTCCTTGCTTTTTATCAGGACATATTTTTCCTTAGTATGAATATAACTTTTATTTATGTGAATTGGATCTGCAATGTTGGCTACTAGATTGTAAGCACTTTGTGTACAAACTGCTTTTCTAGTTGACTTCTTGACCCTCAGTGCCTAGCACAGTGCCTGGCCCTTGGAAAATAAATTTGCGGTAGCACAATCAACCAGTGGTATTGCTACAACCACGTTAAGTAACTGAATGAAATGTATCAGTTAAGATCATTGATTGCAAGTCAAAGAACCACTGATTTACTTTAAGGAGGAAGATGCATTTGTTGGAACTCTATGAGATGCTCCTAAAAGAAAAGGAAACATCCAAAAACCAGGGTTTAAGAAGGTCAGGATCCAGGGGAACTCAGGAATATAAACACGAGGGACTAGTACACAGTGACTTTGGAGTGACCCCAGTGACAGCGTAAAATTCAACTGCTTTCTATCCTTGGTTCTACCCCGACAGGAGCCCATTAGATTGGAGACATTCCCACAATTGGCCAGAAAATCATGTGGTATGTTAGTTTCCTATGGTTGCTGTAACAAATTACCACAAATTTCATGGCTGAAACCAACACATATTTAATATTCTGTTATTCTGGAGGTGAGGAGTCTGAAATGGAGGTGTTGATAGAGCTCCATTGTTTCTGGAGGCTCATAGAGGAGAATCCATTTCCTTGCCTTTTCTACTTCTAGGAGCTACCCATATCCCATGCCTTGTGACCCCCTTCCATCCTCAAAGCCAGCAATCACATCATTCCATCTTTTTCTATTGTCACATCTCTTCTTTGACTCTCACTTTCCTGCCTCCCTCTTCCATTAATAAGGATCCTTGTGATTATATTGGGCTCACCAAGGTAATGCAGGAGAATCTGCCCAATCAAGGGCAGCTAAGTGGCAACCTGACATCCATCTGCACGGATCCCCTTTGCCATGTAATGTAGCATACTCACAAGTTCAGGGGAATTGGAACGTGGACCACTTTGTGGGCCATTATTTCGCTTACCATGGGTGGGAACCCTTGATTGTGAACCCAGGAAATTTCATGCAACCTAAGATGGATAATTCCTCCAGGAAGATCAAAGTTCAGTTAACAAAAGCAGAGAGAAGGGCTAAAGAGACAAAGACAACAGATTTTCATTGCACAAGTTGAAGATCATAGGGTTTATTTTTAGCACCAAAAGTAACATTCTAAAGATGTTTCTTCTTGCAGTGAGGATGTTTGAAGTTAGGTGAGTAAATTTGCCATTATGAAATGTTTGAAATAGCATTCAAGTAAGTCATTGCCCTCTTCTTTATTACTCACTTTGGAAGCTTTTGTAATGCCAATTTGGCCAAGTTTGGCAGGCAATTAAAGCTAAGTAAGCATTTCTTCTGTTTCTTCTACAAAAAAGTTACCCTAGTCATTTGACCCATAGATCGTTGGGACATTAATAAGACAAATAACTTGTACAGAATGGCCACCATCCAACAATGAAATGGTCTAAAGGATTTTTAATCAGTTTACTTGTTTTCATAGGATTACCTTGGCTTGAGTAATTGGGCAGAACATAATAGCTCTAGAAAGTGTGTTTCTCTCATTTCTGTTGCCTTTTATGAACTTTTACTAACAGCCAGTAGAAAGGGCTTCTGTACCCTAGGTTAAGAACAGTTGTCCAGGCATAATTCAGTTGATGAATTCTCTTCCTTTTGCAAATTCAGATGTGTGATTTCAGATTCAGAGATAAGCAGGAGAAAACATGACATGGCAATGTTTGGAGTTTGCTGGCCCTACAGAAGATGTACTTCCTCAGTGGAGTTGCTCCTGGTCATTCCAAGACTGATGAACTCATAATTTCTGATACCCTACATTAAACTCACAAGGTCATTGCAAAGTACAGGAATAAAAGCAAGCAAAGGAGAAATATGTTTGAACACTGTCATTTATCTTAAAGCAAGCTGTCATTTGGAAATAGTAATGCACCTTTATTTCGTCTTCCATTTACTTTTTGAAATAATTCTTTTTTGGGTCATTTCATGTCTTGGATAAGCAAGTGTTTCATATTACACTTAATGAGGGTTGTATCATGCTGGGTGCTTCCTTTTGGTTCATTGTGCAAGAGTGGAAGATTGGGAGCTTGCTCTGGACATTACAGTATGTATCTAATAGCCAAAACTTATGGTTTCATTCTCTGCTCTATTAAAGTCTCAGGGTCTGACCTTGAAAATGTTACTTAATTCCTATATGCCTCATTACTCTCCCATTTATAAAATGTCTCTGCACAGAGTCCTTGCTCTGCCTTGGGCTGCTTCCTTAAGGGCTGCCCCATGCCTCCGTACTTTTTGCTGCGTGCCAAGAGGAACATGTAGAATGGATGTCCTTACTCCAGAGGGCTCTAAAATTGAGGAAGTGAAATTGAGATTTCACTGAGCTATCCCAATAAAGACATGTATACCTTTTTTCATTTTTAAAGGTGCAGTTTATCTTCCACGTAACAACAAAAAAAATTAAACATAGGAGAAGTCACATATGCAAGCGGATAACACCGTTCTTCCTGTTACTGGGTTCACCAGTACCACTTAACTCTCTTTTTGATTCAGTCCCTCGATTTTTCATTTCCCACATTTTTCTAATCATGATAGAGTCCAGTTTTCCAAATTTGCCTATGATGTCAAGTCATGTAGTCAATTTAAATTTTAAATTGGAGGATTTCTTGGTGACCAGTATCAGCTACACCTTTTTTTGGGGGGGGGGGGGCGGGTATAAAACTGTGTCTTTTGGAGACCTTGGTTTTAGATTCTGTGCATGTTTAAATGGCAGCTTGATGAGGTAAAGCAGCTTCTTGTATTCAGAAGAGGCTAATCATCTATTCTGAGGTTGTTTGTTCCTAAATCATTATATCATGACTCTAATAACTTGATTTTATGTATCTGTATGGTATGATACAAATTCAAATATATAAAATTAAAATTCCATACTTTATTTTCAGTTTTCTCTAGTTACCTATATAGTGATTAAAGCATGACTTGGTATTGTATAATCTTAAAAATAAAATCCACAAATTAATTTTTTTAAAGATTTTATTTATTTATTTGTCAGAAAGAGAGAGTGAGCACAAGCAGGGGGAGTGGCAGGCAGAAGGAGAGGGAGATGCAGGGTCCCCGCTGAGCAGGGAGTCCGACGCGGGGCTCGATCCCAGGACCCTGGGATCATGACCTGAGTCGAAGGCAGACACCCAACCGACTGAGCCACCCAGGCATCCCTACAAATTAATTTTTGATTGTTCTTCACCTTGTTTTGTTCAGTTCATTCAGTATATCAATGGATCTTCAATCCTGTGTTCAAAGTTCAGAGAGTTTTTTTTAAACAGTTAATTGAGAGACATTTTTTCTCAATTGTGCAAATTATATGTGTGGTACACAGAAATTAGATAATGATTTTCCAATAAGATGATGTGTAGATTTGTTATTCTAAATTGAAATTCAGTCACTTGTATAATTTAAATTTAGCATCGTGCTTAGAGTGCTTACTGTTTCATAAAAACAGTCTATCAGTCTGCATTGCCTCATGCAGATGCCATGAACAGACATAAAGTCACAAGGGAACAGAGGCGGAACCCATGCGAAACAAAAGGTTCTTTCAAAACCCGACATCGTTTTCTTTGGTGGAATTCCTGACATCAACAAATCTCAGTAGCCACTTGTTTCTTAATTAAGTTAATAAATGACTAATTGATCCAGTAAGTAAATGATTCCAGGCAAAGCAAATGCTCATACAATGTAAAGACCAACTAAGTAATCACATAACAGACAGGATGGGTTAAGAATGATCAATTTACTTACTACTCACTCATTCATTCATTCATCCATTCATTTACTCATTCAACAAATAAGTACTGAGACACTGTTTGGTAAAAACTCTTTTAATCAACAGATTGAAAACAGTCAGTAAAGAGAATTCATTTAAAATAGGGAATCATTTTAAAAAAACTATTTAAAACTGTATTCATTTGGTTTCAATTTAATTGTACCAGTGTTCATTAGCCTTATAGAACCTGGGTCATTGATTTAAATATGGGTCTGCTCATCAGAGTGCCAAGAATACATTCTTTTAGAGCCCTTCCCAACCCTAGTCTCTCCTCCTTGCATCCTCTGTGATTTCCTGTTTCCATTTCTTTAAAGTGAGTAAGGAATCTAAGACATCTGTGAAGCATTTTGAAGAAAGAAATCTTCTATGTGTTTATAATTTTTCCCTAGCTCTTTATAATCATCTCATCCATAATTAATTCCATAGCTTTTTAAAATGGGTTACCATGGGGCGCCTGGGTGGCTCAGTCAGTTAAGCGTCTGCCTTCAGCTCAGGTCATGATCTTGGGGTCCTGGGATCGAGACCCACATCAGGCTCTGCTTGTCCTTTTCCCTCTGCCTCTCCCCACTGCTCATGTACATGCTCTCTCTTTCTCTCTCTCTCAAATAAATAAATCTTTTTTAAAAAAAATGCGTTACCATAAAGGAGTTTCACTAAAGTGTTAAAGAAACAAAAATTTATTCTTGATGCAATTATATCTCCTTGGTTTACATATGTTTAACTCAAGAATAAATCATGTTAAACTGGAATGAATGGATTTGGAGACAACAAAACTAGCTTCTGGTGAGGGCAGGAGGGCCCCAGTCACCAGGAGGGCCTTATGGAGTGGACAGGTGACCATAGGTGCAGTGGGAGCCAGTCAGGAAGGGTTACAAAATGGAGCCACTTAAAATGGCTTCTAGAATGCATGCTGGTCATTGTGTTAGGCACTGGGACACGAACATAGCCTTCTGAAGACATTCTTACTTAAGAACTTCCCTCTTTACAACAAAGATCCACATTTTATTAGTGTTTTTATTTTTTTATTGAGGTATAATTAACATTCAGTGTTACATTAGTTTCAGGTATACAACATAATGGTTCAACGAGTTTATCCATTACTCCGTGCTTACCCCCATAAAAATAGTTGTATCTGTTACCAAACAAGGTTATTACAGTCTTCTTGATTGTATTCTCTATGCTGTACCTTTCATTTCTGTGACTTATTTATGTTGTAACTGGAATTTTGTACCTCTTAATTCCCTTTATCTGTTTCACCCATCCCCCCACCCGCTGCCCCTCTGGCAACCACCAGTTTGTTCTCCATATTTAAGAGTGGTGGTTTTTTTTTTTTTTTGGTCTCTTTTTTCTTTGTTCATTTGTTTTGTTTCTTAAATTTTACATATGAGTGAAATCATATGGCATTTATGTTTCTCTGAATGCTTATTTCACTTAGCATTATACCCTCTAGGTCCATCCATGTTGTTGCAAATGGCAAGATTTCACTCTTTTTTATGGCAGAATAATATTCCATTGTGTATATTTACCACATAAAGATTGACATTTTAGATCCAACTTCTATATTCATTATTTTCCCCATGACTCCTCTTCCTATTTATCTTTTGCATCCAATACTCAATGCCTAGTACTGAGGCTGGCCCACACTTTGGTCAGTGATTTATTTTTAAATTAATGAATTTATTTTGCAAAATAGTATTGGTATTAAAAGATATTCTATAGATTAGCAGCACATAATGATTGAGAACTATAGGCTGTGTGGCTTTAAACAATAGTTCTTCCCTTGTTACTTAGGGGAGGTTCACCTCTCTGGACCTCAGTTTCATTATCTGCAAAATGGGGATAATAATAGAAGTGCAGCACAAAGTTGTTGTATTGTGTTAGTAATGGTGAAGAGCTTAGAAGATTACATAGTCAGTACACAATTAATATTACTATATTGTCTTGTAAAAAATATTTGTTCAATTGTAACTTAAATTTTTAAATATACCACCATAGCTAATACCTAATTTGTTACAACCATATATTCATAGATAGTACTCTTTTCTATACTGGTGAGGACTGGTGTGACACCACTCTTCATTTTTTATTGTTTTTTCATCTGAGAAATACTTGATTGTAGGAAAGGTAAATATAAGAGAACATTTAAGGTTTTTCTAACCGAAATTTATATAGTTAAACAGTGTTTAGATAATTGGGATTTTTATCAAATATCATGTATTATTTTCTTAAGAGCCTTGAACATTTGTATAAAAAGGATTCAATCTCAAGTGATTTTTACTGTGCTTTTAATAATCCCTACAGGTTGCTAAGGTTTTTTTGGTTGGTTGGTTGGTTGGGTTTTTTTTGTTTAATTTTGTTCTTAAATATTTTATTTATTTATTTATTTATTTATTTATTTATTTATTTATTTATTTATTTATTTATTTAGGGAGCAAGCAGGCGGAGGGGCAGAAGGAGGGAGAAAGACAGAATCTCAAGCAGACTCTGCACTGACCATGGAGCCCAACAGGGGGCTCGATCTCAGGACTCTGTGATCATGACTTGAGCTGAAACCAAGAGTTGATGGCTTAACTGACTGAGCCACCCAGGCGCCCCACTAAGGTTTTTACATTAGATAGATCTTTAAACCTTTTTTTCCCCTTTAAAAAAATAATATCCTTAATTGAAATTTCATCTTTTAGAAATTATGAAAGTTTGGCAACAAAATAGAGACATAAAAAGGTAGATATAATCCAGTTTACTTTTGGACCTCTCTCTCCAGAAAGATCAATAACAACAGCAAAATGTTGACGCATAAAAAGTACAAGCTTCCTACCTAATTGGCAGAAATTTCATTTTTCTGTCTGGACACAAAGTCACAATTTCTTTTTATAGGAGTTATGCTTATTTTCTTTAAATTTATTTATATATTTGAACTCTTATAATTGGCTAATTTTATAACTAAATATTAAAATATTTGACCTCTCATTAAGGAACAACTTGTGTATTAGAGAGTAGTACCTGCCGATTGTGGAAGATGTAAATATTTAGAAAAAGGAGAAAGAAGAAAGTGGGAGGTGGGAAGCCCAATGCTGGAAACAGACTTTTTCTCAAACATAGAATAATTTAATTATTTAGTTGTGAAAGAAATTATTTTAAAAAATAAAGTAGAAACATGATACAAATGGACTTGAAAATGATAAATATTATTGTTTCTAGATCAGGAATATGATATCATTATAAATAGACCTATTTACTCATCTGAGATTTAAAATATGATATGATTGTGTAGAATAACGGAAACATAGAGAAGTTTCTTTTCAGACAGCTTTGCTGAAAATTGCCTTTGGAGATCAGAATAAGCTTGATCTCCTAGAGGGTGATGGACTTCATAACATAGGAAAAAGATGTTGGCATCATGATGACTTAGAAAAATGGCTCTCTCTCGTTAAGATCTCAAAAGTAATTAGTATCTTAGTGACAAAGCCTAAGGATTTACGTAAAATTACCAAAAAAAAAAAAAAATCTTTCCTGAAACTCATGAGTGTTGTTTTGTAATCAGATTTGCAATGTAAAAGAACTATTACATTCAAAGAATCCTGAGGTCTAATCAAAATAATATATGATAAAATGTCAGATATTTGGGTGAAAATCCTTGACCACTGTTGACTTCTGTCTTCTGAGACTGGATTTGCTATTTTTATTTTTTCCAAGTCTCATTGTTGTCCACTTGTTAAAATGAAGTTATTAATAATTACTTTTTCTATCTGATGGATCAGAAGATTTTTATTTACAATTGCGGTAAAATGAATAAAGTGCTATAAGGGAAGCATAACACCCACTTGGCAAGTCATAGAGTGAAAAATGACTTGTGTTTCGCTGTGGTTGGAATCAATTTCTTGTCTGATGGATTCTTTCTTTTTTTTAAAGATTTTATTTATTTATTTGAGAGAGAGAGCAAGCGAGAGACAGCATGAGCAGCGGGGAGAGGCAGAGGGAGAGGGAGAAGCAGGATCTCCACTGAGCAGAGAGCCAGATGTGGGGCTCAGGGACCATGACCTGAGCCGAAAGCAGATGCTTAACCGACTGAGCCACACAGGCGCCCCTTGTCTGATGGATTCCATGGTTTAAAGTGTCATTTGATGGACAGAGGAACTGAATGCACATTTTTCCAAAGAAGATATACAGATGGCCAACAGGTGCATGAAAAGGTGCCAGCATCACCAGTCATCAGGGAAATGCAAATCAAAACCTCACATTATTAGAACGGCCATCATCAAAGAGACAAGAGATAACAAGTGTCGGAAAAGATGTGAAGAAAAGTGGACCTTTATGCGCTGTTGGTGGGAATGTAAATTGGTGCAGCCACTATGGAAAACATTATGGAAACTTTTCAAAAGATTAAAAAGAGAGCTATCACATGACCCAGCAATTCACTTCTGAGTATATATTGAAAGAAAATGAAAGTAGGATCTTGAAGAGATATCACTCCCACATTCATTGCAGCATAAGTCACAGTCGCCAAGGTCTGAAAACAACATAAGTGTCCATCAACGGACACTTGGATGAGTGCATAGAGAAAATGTGTGTGTGTGTGTGTGTAAAATATTATTCAGCCATGAGATAGAAGGGAATCCTGCCATTTATGACAACATGGATAAACCTTATGTTAAGTGAAATAGGTCAGACAGAGAAAGACATACGATATGATATCACCTATATGGGGAATCAAAAAATTCTTAACTCACAGAAACTAGTAAACAGAAAACAGATTGGCAAAAAACAGAGCTAGGGATTGATAGTCACATTTGCATAATATCTAGTCACTCATCTATTTAAAATTATTTATTGATCACATACCAACATATTTGAACTCCCAAAGTGTATTTAATAAATATATATTCCAAAAAATAAGAGAGGTCCTTTGCTATGTAACCTCCTTCACAAGTACAGTGAAAGCTCTTTACACATACAATTTAGATATATTCTGTAAGCAAAGCTTTACTTTTTTCTTGAAGTGTGTGTTGTAGTAAGCTAATTATATCACTTTAAACTTCAGAATTTCTTATGTGTGCATAGAAATGTCTACATATCCTGATAACTATCAGAAATTTTTATGGCTCTATTCAGTTTTTGTTTTATGTATTTTTTCCTATAAAGCTAGTAGAGGGATTTATTTAAAAGATGTCTAAGTCTGTGGTAGCAACTGAAGTTGTGTAGGAGTAGCTGAAACTCTGTTCTAGAATTAAATTTAAAACACTGATGGACAGGTTCCCTGCTTCGATGGATTGAACATGTTTTCTAAGGAGTGCAGATACTTACAGTGTAAGATTTTGTCCTTGACTGCCCATTGATAGTAATTCTGGGGAAAAAAATGTGTGGTTGAGGTCTATCTTGAGAAATTGTCAAGTGGCAGATACGTATTTGGAATCAATATGAAGGGCAAATTGCCATAATTTGAATGGACACTTTCAAGTATGAGGAAGTGACAACATGTTACAGGCCAGTGTGTGGCTAGCATTTGGGGAATTTCTGTTTAATAGATTGTGACAGTCAGCGTTGGTCGTTCACAATGGTAAAATTGTGGCCTAGCTTTAAAGAGTGATTTTTTTGGGGGGGTACCAGATTTTTATCATGTCACTCTGTGATTAAGTAGAAGAACATAAAATGGAAACCTGCATATTTGTTTCAAGTATTGTTAGGGGGAATGTTTGCAGAGGCACGCTTTTTCACTTGCAGGCTTAGAGGCTGTTATTCAGCATCTTGCAAAGACACAAGGTTGGAGATGGTTACGAGGCTTTCGAAGCTGTGAGAAGGGGCGACTCCAGTGCCTGGGCATTTGGCAGTGACAGCGTGTTCTGGGCAGTCACTGTGTGTGACCAGCACTGCATTGGGAGCGGTGCTAAGCATGCTTCTTTGAAGTCTCAGCCAAAAGAATAGTCAGTCTACCGCTGAGCCTCTTTATTATTGAATGTTTTAGAACTTTTCCTCCTATTTGGGGAGAGCCAACATTTAAGGTATTGTGCCTGTTTCAGTTTCTCTTCAGCTTACTGTTACTGTGATGGGTCTGTAATTATAGAATCTCGGACTTTTATTTCTCTGGCATAAGGAGAAATGTCCCTCCAGCTTAGCAGACCCATGAAATCGGCTGCTGAAAACAGCCCTTGTCGTGTCTGGGGAGCTAGGATGGTTATTGATTTCAGAAGTGGGTCACTGTTTTTTAGTGATGATGAGCCCGAAACTTTATATTGTTTTTTGTCATCATTGTTTTGTCATTAATTTCATCCAGATATGTTCCTGTTGTAAAAGTAGACAGAGGTGGGATGAGTAGAAATATGTATGGGTTGGCTACTTTAATATTATATGTTACCCACAAGTCATTAATTTCAATATTTCTATTTTCATCGTCCTACACCTGCATTTCTTCTTCTCCGCAGTCTCTTTAAACAATTCGACAATATCAAACCCTTCCTGCTCCCTGTTACCTTTGTAACGTGAACCTTCCTCAGGAGGTGCATTTATCATGATGAGCTGTAATGATCATATGTCTTCCGGGATTATAAAAATCTTTTAATGTTTTTGAAATTGGGATGCTTCTTAATGTGACTGTTGCTCCCCCATTTTTTTTAAGCCATTTGGGATGGATTTTCTGTCACTTGCAGATGAAAGCATGATTAAGTCCCAGCAGCAGAGCGGCTACCCCCAATGCCCTCCCTCTGGTGTTTCCAGGCTCGCCCCTAATGTTCCCTGAATACCAGCCCCAGTGCTGCCTTTCCTGCCCTTCACACCTTACTTTATAGATTTATTCTGATTCTTTTCTCCCTGCCTCTCCCTCTGCCTTTCCAGAGTCGACCGGTCGAGCCACTGTCTTCGCTCAGCTTTTCTCTTCACTCAGGTTTGGGCACCCTGATGGCGGTTGAGGAATCTGTGAGATCCCACTCTTAGCATCTTACCCATCGGGATCGGACCTTAGCTCTAGGTGGCCAAGTACTCTACCTTGTTTCACCTCCAGGTTGTAAGTGTGGCTGGGGCCGGGGCGGGGGGCATCTACTCCCCGTCCTCTGCTAGCTCCTTTTCCAAAAGCACCAGCCTTTCTCTGGTTTCTCTTCAGATCACATAAATCTTTCACCTTTCAATACTTCTTAAAGATCAATACATGGTTGACATAATGTCACATATAACATCATAATGGCATCGATGAAAGTGCCTGAGATCATGCTTTAGGAGACAGGACTGTGAGACACCAAGAGAAGACCCTCTCCTGTCCTCACTGACCTCATTTTTTTGTTAACTCGGCTGCTCATACGTCTGTCCCAAGCATGAGCTGCTGCTGTACCCTCTTGCTCTGTAGTCTCTACAGAAGCTTCCTCTGGACTTTCAGACACAATTTGTGTCACTACGAATAATATTCAGGTGGACCTTAAGTCTGTGGTGATGTTTAGGTTGGTCCCATCCTCCTCGATGACTAAGGGCTCACGCAATAGCATGAAGTGGATTTCCTGACTCGCCAAGTTACGTTCAACTTTCTACAGTTCCCACTTCTCTGAACACACAGGTAGAACAATCATCCCCTTGTGTTCGACATGTGGCTTTAACACTCAGATCCCACGTCTCTCTACCCACTCATCATATCTTCCTCCACAGCCACAAGTGACCTCGTGTCTCTGACTCTGCGAATAGCATCCCATTGGCCTCACCACCAAACTACCGGATAGAATTGGACACGTGGCTACCTCCTGGCTTTGCCTTACAGTTGCAGATGCTGAATATGGCTCAATACTTGCATGGTGCTTTCCATAAATACTGCCAGATTCTGTTCGTAAGTTGTGAGTTGCAAGCATCAAGTCCCAGAAGTTTCAGATCCTGCCTGATTGATGCCTCTACCTAAGAAGCCAGGAACCCAAGGGTATACCTTCCCCGGCATTCGACCGTGGCCAAGCCATACAGTAGTCCTCATAAGGTTTCAAAAAAGCAGCTTTCTTGAGTTGAAATTAAAAGGTGTCATAACAAATATGATTCAGAGAAATGCTGCTAATGCAAAGCCCATTTTACTTAATGTTACATGCTCTACTAAGCGACCATTATTGATTTTACACTAACAGTTCATACATTACTTCAAGTATTTATTAACTGGCTGCCTATATATTAGATAGTGAGCTAGATGTGGGGAATTGAACATAGACCAAGACTGAGTTTTAGCTCTAATTATATTGAGTTTTGACAGCTATTAATTATTATATTCTGTATATTATTAGGACAGGCTGTAATTTTAAATTTCTCTTTAAAAGGAAGAAACAAGGATGGATATACTTTTATATGTGAAGAGTGCATCTGGGAGACAACAATGCTGTGCCTATTTCTCTGCCTATTATGTTGGGTTTTGATATTCATGACATCTTAGTTGCAAATACAGAATTCCAGTTTTGGTGACCAGAGTGATTATACAAATGACGTGTTCACTATTGTTTTTCGTGTCACTAATTTAAACGAATCTACACATTCTCTGCAACCTAATATTAATAATATGCTTATGCTCCATTTTACATGATCCTAATCTTACACATATCACCTGTGGAATGAGTGGAGGGTTATAAAAATTCCATATGTTCAATTATATTCAATGTTAAAACATCAAATTGGATACATAAATGTGTGTGTATGTGTGTATCTATCTATATATATATCTATATATATTTTATATATATAAATATATATATTTTATATATATAGATATATATATAGACAGATGGAGGGTGGGAAGTTCTAGAGGAGCAAATATATATTTTATATATATAGATATATATATATATATATATACATATATATATTTTATATATATAGATATATATATATATTGGAATATTCCAATATATATATTGGAGTATTCTAATGGCCAGTTTCTTTACTCACTTGGGTGCAACCATAATGGAAAATGATGAAAGTGATGCCTAATGATGAGGTAAAGCTAAAAGTCAGTCTGTTGCAGTAATATGTTTGTGTTTTAGGACATAAGATCAAGAACAGGGAGGGGCACTGTCTTGAAAAGGGTGGATACATGACGGAAGGAAACAACTTTAAATGCGGCCACACACACGTGGGGTTTCTTAGTTTGGTGTGAGAGTCAAGGAAGTTAATGTCTGAGAGACTTAAGTTGAAGCCATTGGCTAAAGCTAAAGGAAGATGAGAAGAGTTCTAGAAGTTTCTAGCAACTCTAAAGTAAAAGACAAAAAGGGACCTGCCTAAAGAAAAGGAAAAAAGGGCAGAAAGAGGTGATAAGCAGTGTTTAGAAGTCATCAATCTTTACATTGCCTAATTCATATCAGAGTGTAGTTTCTGACTTGAGCTGGTCTCAGCTGCCGAGATATTAACAGCAAAGAAGAGTCACAGATAGATGTGTTTTGTTGTAAGTTTGCATGTCAAGTCACCTTCCATCACCTGAAATATGTTTTACCCACAGTGTCAACATTTTGGCTAATGGCTAGTCACTTAACCTGAACCCTGGAATAATCTAGACTCTTCCTCTCTCTGCCTCACTACCACATGCAACCTATCAGTAATCCTGACAGTTCTCCCTTCAAAATATGTTTATAATCTGATCCCTTCTCACGACCTACTGCCAAGGAATAAAGCTACAGATGAAAGATCACATCAAGGAATAGACTGTTGGGTATAGATCAATGGAACTTTCTGCAATGATGAAAATTTTCTACATTTTTTACTATACAGTACAGTAGCCACTGGTCACATGTGGGCATTGAGCAAATTGAAATGTGAATAGTGCAACTAATAAACTGACTTTTTAATGTTATTGAGATGTAAATAGCCATATGTTGCTAGAGGCTACCATATTAGACAGTGCAAGTCTAGCTAATGAAATATTTATTGAGTCCCACAGTATGCAGGGGATTTGGAGATCCTAGAATTGGAAGTAGGTGGGACCTGCTAACCTGGGAGAAGAAAGGAACAGGTCTCTGTGACAACACAGTGTGAAGGCCTGGACGTGAAGGAATGAGAAGATAGTTGAAAGGATAAGAGGGTTACAGATGGAGGGTGGGAAGTTCTAGAGGAGCAAATACCTCATCACAGCCAAAGGAGCTTATCACTGAATCAGAGAGAAGGAAATCAAAGTAATGGTGGCATGAGAATGCTAGGTGGGTCATTGAATTGGATGATTGTGTGACACCAGAGTCCGTCAGTTAATTTTTTGAAGATGGCCATCTCTGCTGCCAAAGTCTGTTGGTTTGCACACTGGCCTCCATACTCAGAGGGCAGGGAGAGACTGAAGAAAGAAGCAGACCACTCTAGATTGGTAGGTGGCAGGTTGAATAAGCAAATGAACTTATTTACAAGACTCATCTTGGGTGGTTACAGGTCAAGTAGATTTCCGCAGCCACTGGCCAGAATCTTAAAAGTTTATATAGGCCTGGGCGCCTGGGTGGCTCAGTCGTTAAGCGTCTGCCTTCGGCTCAGGTCGTGATCCCAGGGTTCTGGGATCGAGTCCCACATCAGGCTCCCTGCTCAGCGGGAAGCCTGCTTCTCTCTCTCCCACTCCCCCTGCTTGTGTTCCTGCTCTCGCGATCTCTCTCTCTCTCTCAAATAAATAAATAAAATCTTTAAAAAAATTACACAGGAAATAGAAGGAAATTTTTAAAAATGGGTGTGTCTATATAAATGACTTGCAATTATGATCATCAAAAAACATGTATGTAACTTCTGAATGACCCATGTCCTTGTGTAGAGTCCCCTTTGGAAGCCACTGATGTAGATACAGGTGGAGATGCAGGGTCGGGGAGGGGGTGACTTTGCACCCAAGACTGCCATTTCCTTTCTTCTTGCTTTCTGCCCTTGTCCCCTCCCCCGCCCCATCTCTCAAACCTTTCCTAATTGGAAGGGCTTGGCTTTCAGGCTATGTTACCTGGGCACAACATTTGTTAATCTGTTTATCTAAATCCTTACAATTATGAGGCTCGATCAAATACTGCATATGAAAGCAAGTGGAATACGAAACTGTACTTTATTCTTGTCTTCCCAACGCCACCACCATAATTATTTAAATCACTTTCTTTCATCCTGTTGATATGCATCACCTAAAATACCTTCTGTTTTTTAGCCACGGTTGCATTTTGCTATACTATGTTTAATTTGATCTTTACTCTTTGCTCATATCCTGCTTACTAATATTATTTTCCCCAATCCTCCTATAAATTCTGTTTGTAACAGATTTATCTTTCCCATGCTATTCTCATCCTCATTGGTAATATTATTAAAAAATATTTAAAAAATGAAGACAAATCAAAACTAAGTTGGAATGTCCAATGAGAAAATTAGATGACCAATCTTTTCATATACTTTAAGGACAATTCTATAATAGAACGCTTTTCAGTTAGCATAGCCCAAAATTATTAACTATTAACAAATGTATCACAGTGCTGGGGTTCCTATGGAAATTATGTTGCTTACTGTAAAACCCAGACTGCCCAGTTACAGTATAATAGGAAATACTTTTTAACATTCACATAACACTGGTTCCTGGAAGGACATGTAATATGATAGCTTTAGGCAAGAAAACAACCTTTATTTACTCCCAAACTTTTATTTGAATAATGATTTTGTAGGGCCCTGGTAAAAGTTGTCCTCAGTTAATTATTATTTCCTCTGCTGATAAGCATCGCTAGGTAATATATGTAACAAGTACTTTGATCTTACTGGTCTTACTTGTTTGAGAAAGATAATAGGAAGAAGTAACTTTCAGGATGCTGTTTTTAAGCTGTACCTGTCTCTCCATTTATGAATTGGGCTGAGGTAAAATGGTAGTTCAACTGGCCTTTTTTTTTTTTTAAAGATTTTATTTATTTGACAGAGAGAGACACAGCGAGAGAAGGAGCACAAGCAGGGGGAGTGGGAGAGGGAGAAGCACACTCCCTGTGGAGCAGGGAGCCCGATGTGGGGCTCGATCCCAGGACCCTGGGATCACGACCTGAGCCGAAGGCAACGCTTAACGACTGAGCCACCCAGGCACCACCTCAACTGGCCTTTTTTTTTTTAGACTCAGTACTTCTTCATTTCTTTACTCTTTCTTATTATCTTACTTGCCTTTTACTTCTTATTATCTCTTATTCCACTTACCTCAAATACAAAACACAGAGTTGTGAGTATATCCTGGAATTTGGTTGGGCTGATAGAGGAGAAACCATTCCATTTACTTGTATTGTTTCCTGTTCTATAATGACATCGTGTGCTTTCTCTGTAGTTCATAATTTTCATTTTTTCAAAAGTGTACTGCTTAAAGTTGCCTGATAGTTTTGTCTGGGTGCAGTGGCCACATCCTATCGCATTAAGCATGTCCTTTTGCATTGCAGGAGCTATGCCTGTCCCAGACCAGCCTTCGTCAACCTCAGAGAAGACCAGCTCCCTGAGCCCTGGCCTGACCACCTCCAATGGGGATGGCTCCGAAACGGAAACCACCTCCGCCATCCTCGCCTCGGTCAAAGAACAGGTAGAAATATTTCCACTTTTGTGACCTACTTATGGGAACATATTAGAAATTGTTCTTTCAGATGAGCAAGGATGACTCAGTGATGTTGGAAGAAAATCATGATTTTCTAGCAGAATGTTGGTATTTATTATAAAAATATTTAAATGGGATTGTAATTGCTTTTGACTTTATGTTTTTATTCGTGATTTAGGCAGTTTTCCTTGAAAAACTATTCCATCCCGGGGGGAAAAAGCACTTTATAGTCAAAATTCCCTACTGGTGAAGTTTTGGTAGATTTGGTGATGGACCTGACATTTAATACTGTTATATGCATGAGGCCAAATAATTGGTCTTTAGGAAATATAAAGTCTAAAAACAAAAGAAAAAAAGAAAATATAAAGTCTAATCAACAATCAAAATAAATCCACAGGTATAAAAAATGAGTATGGTGACAGCAGATGAATACTGTGTTGGGTCAAGTGAAACTGGTCTTTCTAGTGTTTGTGAGATGGATCTGGAAGAATGCATTTTAGAATTTTCCCTATAAAATGAATTAAAATCTGAATGATTCTTCCTCCAACATTACTTTGCCTTATAAATGGCTAAGTAAGTAAAATCTGAATTCTTAGATTAAAAAAAAATTATTGAAAGTCATGTTTCTTATTAATAAAAGGTGGTAAATAATCAAAGAAAGCTGGAAAATCAAGATTTTTTCCACTTCTTTTTAGCATGTGCCAGAATATTAATCATAATTTTAAAAAAAAATGAGAAAGTGTCCTGTGTGTGGGTTATATGACTCGGGGGGATGCTGAATAAGCAATAGCAGTGGTCAAGCTATCAATAGAGTAGCTGAGGAAAGATCCATTGACAGAAGGGATCAATGATGCTATCAGTCAAACGTGTGTCACCACGGCAGGAAGTGTGGTGCTAAGTAGGTACACAAAGGAAAGTTGAATAGATTAATTGGATAATCTGGTTTGTGAAAATGGTCAGTAAGCAGGGAACAGGCTATATTGCTGGATTAGTTTGCTTCCAAAAGCCTACTCCTGAGAGTTTGCTGATTATTTTTGAGGGAAAATAGAAGGAGCAAAGATTCGTGCCATACTCAGGCTACTGCTTTGTTAAAGTTGGTTTATGTCATGGTTTCTTATTCATGTATCTAGAAGTCTTGCTGGGCCACTAACTTTAGAGTATGGACAAAATATAAAACGGAGGAATAAATTTAACAAGAAAATGACAAGACCTGTCTGACGAAAACTATAACATTTCTTCACAAGACATAAAGTAATTAAGAGTAAATGACAAGGGGTACTATGATCCTGTATAGAAAAGCTTGGTTATCACAATAATATTACTCTTTCCCAAATTAAGATATAAAGTTTAGGCTGTTGTAATAAGATCTTGTAGCTGATTATTTCTTTGGCAAACTGGGTCAAACTATTTTATTTTATTTTTATTTATTTATTTTTTTTTATTTATTTGACAGAGAGAGACACAGTGAGAGAGGGAACACAAGCAGGGGGAGTGGGAGAGGGAGAAGCAGGCTTCCCATGGAGCAGGGAGCCCGATGCGGGGCTCGATCCCAGGTCCCTGGGATCATGACCTGAGCCGAAGGCAGACGCTTAACGACTGAGCCACCCAGGTGCCCCTGGGTCAAACTATTTTAAAGATCATATGGGAAGCATAAATATATGAGTTACAAGGAAATTTTAATAGAGAGATTTTATCTTACCAAACATTCTCATCACTGTAGTGTCCAATTGGTCCAAAATGGAAAGAATGCTCTCTCTGTAGGACATAACTGAGAGTTCAGAATCATAAGGACGTATTCAACATAAAATAGTAGAAAAAATAGGCCAAGAGAAAATATGTGCCAAAATATGACAAAGTGTTGATATAATTAATATATTAATGCTTCCTAATGTTGATGAGAAAAAAAGAAAAATGAAATAACAGAATAGAAAACTAGGCAAAAATGTAAACAGTAGTTCACAGAAGAAAAATGCAAAAAACCAATGACTATATGGAAATGTTTTCCACTCTACTGTACTAATCAGGGATATAAAATTCAAGATGAAAATATGATTTTCTTTAATCTACCAAATAGACAAACATTAAAAAATTGTATGTATTATAGTCTAGCTAAGGTTAAGGTTTGAGGAAATGCACATTCTTTGTCACTCCATATGAGAATGTGCAATGTTGTAATCTTTGTTTAAAATGATATGTTGCTGTGAATTGGCATTTACAGTGTTCAGAACCCTTTGATTAGTCATGCTTAGAAATATGTAGTATATAAATGGGTCATCTAGACCATAAGATTTTATGTATATGGGTGTTTATTGCAAAATTATCTGGGATAATAAAAAAGTGGAACAATATTGATTGATGAAGAATTGAAAAAAGATATATCTTTCATATAAAACTATATCCTTCTTATGTAGTTATTAATAAAAATGAGTTAGAACTATATATTACACCTTTGAAAAATACATGAGGATTTTAAAAATTAAATGTCATAGCATTGCATTATCCTGTTTTTAAAAGACAATAATAAATATTTTGTGTTGTTTACAATGTTTATGAACATCTAGAAAAGTGTAGGAGGAAATAAATCAAACTATTAACATTGGGTACTGTACATGTGTACAATTAGATGGAGGTAGGAGTAGGCAGAGAATATAGAGGATAAGGAAGACAACCCAAAATGGGAGAAAGAACTAGGAGACTGGAATAGATACCGGTTGGATTTGGATAATAGGAAATACCACTTGAGCTGAGATAGTGATGTCTGTAGTTGAGAGAGTGGATAAGCTGCTTATAGCAAAAAATACATTACTGTAAATAAAATGGCCTCCCCAAATCCTTGATGAGAATTTAAAAAAACTTACTGTGAAGAGTTTTTTCTAATAATCAAAATAAGTCCATTGTCCATTTTTGGATGGCAAAGGTGAGATTGTTTGTGGCCGGTAACTAATGTGAGCAGGCATGAAAGTCTGTCCTGGAAGGTGACTAGAGCAGCTTGAAGCCCCTGCATTAGAGACTCAGGCATCAGGTCCTATGGCATCTGCCCATGTGAAGGCAGAATAAGCAAGCAGCAAGGTCCCTGGACTTGCTTGGGGTAGCCTGCTGCAGACAAGCAATTTTTTCCTTCCCTGGGGATTTTTGTCCTAAACTATTCTTAAGGTTTCCATCATCTCTTTTCCTGAGGTCTAGACTATTATCTATGGAGCTAAAGCTAAGCTAAATATATTTGAAAAAAAAAAAATTAGCTGAGATGAAAGAAAGGCAACTTTAAAAGTTAATTTTTTATGATTTTTAATAATTATGTACATAATATATTTATAAATTTTTTCAATTGAATATTGCTTGCCTGGTCCTCTTTAGGCTAATGAGAAGTAGCTTTTTTTTTTTGACTAAAAATTCTATATTAAGTTAGAGAAATTTAAGAAAGAAATTTTATGGCATCACTCTTATGTGCTACCCTAATCCTGTCTCCTTGGACACCAGTTCTGTGGGAGAGAAGTCATTCTTTATCAGAGGAGGCATATATTCTGAGCTAACTGCCAAGTAATAGGTTGCATAATTTATTTACTCATTCATTAAATGTATTCAGCACTTCATATACGCAACGTATAATAAAGGGTAATAAAGGAAGTACATGTATAAAGAAAAGTCAGTTTGACAGTTTATTGAAATAAATTGTTATGACTAAGAACATAAGTTTTTAAGCAGGCAGCTAACATTGCATAGAAATAAATTCTAGTGTATAACCGTAGAATGAACTTAAGTCATGACAAGCCCTAAGTCATGAAACATGTCTGCATGACATGTATGGTGTGACTGAGATATTTGTAAACTGAGTCATAGAGTCCTTAAACCCAGCAGCCATGGATTGCTCAATGAAAAGGTGTTCATTGATTTTTTTTCCTGCTAATTTCCCATCTTGATTGCTTTTTAACTTGTGAATTTTATACTTTTATATCAACAGAAATAGAACCATGATTTATGTTACACTCTATGGGTAATTTTCTGTATTTCAGACATACCTGTCTTATTTCCAAGTTACCAAGTTTTTCTGTGGGGCGTTAAGAGAGAAGAACCTAATTCCTTTTTCCTCTCCTGTGAGTGTCCTTCACCAGAAGAGGAGGGGAGGATGGAGGTCGGGGGTGTGATGACTCTGGTCACATGACTTGGATAAATAACTAAGAGGGGTGATTGGTAACTATTCATTACAAAAAGCAGCCCATAAGGTGGGTTAGGTGGTAAGAACTTAAAGGGGTAAGAACGGTGAAGGGATTCTATTTTAAGGATGGGAGATACCCCTATGATGATGGCATTGACCCATAGAAAGAGAAGTTAATGATGTTCTAGAGAGGGGGAATAATTTCAGGGAGAAAAGTCACTGGGTAGATGAGAGTGAATGGGATCCTTTCAGTGGAGAGAGTGGCTTTTGGAACAAAGACAGTTCATCCATGAGAAAGGGAGAGAGGCAAAGTACATGGTCTCAGGTCCACTGATGGCTTGGTGTTGGAAACTCTTCCCCTCTCATCAGATGGGCACTTCCCCTCTCATCAGAGGCACCAATTTGAATTGGACCTGTTAGGAGTCTGTGGTGAGCTGGGCTGAGCAGAGGTGGAGGGGGGAGGCACTGAAGGTGAGGGATGCAAGACAGTCGTTATAATGATGGATCTTGGAATCAAAATTGAGTGGAAGTGGGTAAAAGAAAAATTGGTGGGGACAGTGCATTCTCAGTGATTGTGTATTGATAGTGATGGCTTGGAAGCTTTGTGCTTAAAATCCAGAATTTAAAAGTAATTATTGTTAATGTTGAGACCTAGGTTATGACTCTGGGAGATGAGATCAAAACGTGAAAAGAGAGAGAAACCTTGTTGACTCTGTGAAAGGTGGTGGCGAGTGATGATGATGCCAGAACAGTGGTGATGAGCAGTGATAGCACTCCAGTTGCCCTAGGTGGGGAGGGGACCCGATGTTGCCACATGCCTGTGAGAAGCACGCTGATGTTGGCTTGTGGGTGTATGGGAGTAGTCCTCCTGATCTTCACCTGTGTGTTTTCATTGTTTTAAATTGTTACAATGTTGGTCTATACTTTTAGACAGGAATTTACATTCTCTCACATTATGTAACCTTTGTCTTTGTATTTTTGTCTTAAACCAACATAGTGCTACTTTGCTCTTAAGAACATATAGTTTATTGATGTTTATAAATTATTGTGGCCCAGATAAATGTGTTTTTTTGGTAATAATTCTACCAGCAAAGTACATTTATTTATTTTTATTTAAATTCAATTAGCCAACATTTAGAACATCATTAGTTTCAGATGTAGAAGTCAATAATTCATCAGTTGCATACAACACCCAATGATCATCACATCACATGCTCTTCTAAAGGCCATCACCCAATAACCCCCTCCCCCCACCCACCTCCCCTCCAGCAATCCTCAGTTTGTTTCCTATAGTTAAGAGTCTCTCATGGTTTGTCTCCCTCTGTGATTACTTCCCATTCTGTTTTCCCTCCCTTCCTCTATGGTTCTCTGTGCTGTTTCTTATATTCCACATATGAGTGAAACCATATGAAATTTGTCTTTTTCTGATTGACTTATTTTGCTCAGCATAATACTCTCCAATTCAATCCACATCGATGTAAATGGTAAGTATTCCTTTCTGATGGCTGAGTAATATTCCATTGTGTGTTTGTGTGTGTGTATATATATATATATATATATATATATATATATATACACCACATCGTCTTTATTCATCGATCTGTTGATGGACATCTCGGCTCTTTCCGTAGTTTGGCTGTTGTGGACATTGCTGTTATAAACACTGGGGTGCACATGCCCCTTTGGATCATTACATTTGTATCTTTGGGGTAAATACCTAGTAGTGCAATTGCTGAGTTGTAGGGTAGCTCTGTTTTTAACTTCTTGAGGAACCTCCATACTGTTTTCCAGAGTGACTGTACCAGCTTGCATTCCCATCAACAGTGTAGGAGGGTTCCTCTTTCTCCACATCTTTGTCAACATTTGTTGTTTCCTGACTTGTTAATTTTAGCCATTCTGACTGGTGTGAGGTGGTATCTTATTGTAGTTTTGATTTGTATTTCCCTGATGTTGAGTGTTTTTTTATGTGTCTTTTGGCCATTTGATGTCTTCTTTGGAGAAGTGTCTGTTCATATCTTCTGCCCATTTCTCGACTGGATTATTTGTTTTTGGGTGTTGAGTTTTTTATAGATCTTGGATACTAACCCTTTATCTGATATGTCATTTGCAAATATCTTCTCCCATTCCGTAGGTTGCCTTTTAGTTTTGTTGGCTGTTTCCTTTGCTGTGCAGAAGCTTTTTATCTTGATGGAGTCCCTATAGTTCATTTTTGCTTTTGTTTCCCTTGCCTTTGGAGATGTGTGTAGCAAGAGATTGCTGAGGCTGAGGTCAAAGAGGTTATGCCGCCTATGTTCTCCTCTAGGATTTTGATGGATTCCTGTCTCACATTTAGGTCTTTCATCAATTTTGAGTTTATCTTTGTGTATGGCATAAGGAAATGGTCCAGTTTCATTCTTCTGCATGTGGCTGTCCAATTTTCCCAGCACCACTTGTTGAAGAGGCTGTCCTTTTTCTATTGGATATTCTTTCCTGCTTTGTCAAAGATTAGTTGACCAGAGAGCTGAGGGTCCATTTCCAGGTTTCTCTATTCTGTTCCATTGATCGATGTGTCTGTTTTTGTGCCAGTACCATGCTGTCTTGATGATCACAGCTTTGTAATATAGCTTGAAGTTCGGCATTGTGATGCTACCATCTTTGGTTTTCTTTTTCAATATTCCTCTGGCTATTCAGGTCTTTTCTGGTTCCATACAAATTTTAGGATTGTTTGTTCCAGCTCTGTGAAAAATGTCGATGGTATTTTGATAGGGATTGCTTTGAACGTGTAGATTGCTCTGGGCAGCATAGACATTTTAACAATGTTTATTCTTCCAATCCACGAACATGCAATGTTTTTCCATCTCTTTGTGTCTTCCTCAATTTCTTTCCTAAGTGTTTTGTAGTTTTTAGAGTACAGATCCTTTACCTCATTGGTTAAGTTTATTCTTAGGTCTCTTATGGGTTTTGGTGTAATTGTAAATGGGATCGAGTCCTTAATTTCTCTTTTCTTCTGTCTCATTATTAGTGTATAGAAATGCCACTGATTTCTGTGTGTTGATTTTATATCCTGCCACGTTGCTGAACTGCTGTATGAGTTCTAGCAATTGGGGGGTGGAGTCTTGGAAATTCCACATAAAGTATCATGTCATCTATGAAGAGAGAGAGTTTGACTTCTTCTTTGCCAATTTGAATGCCTTTTATTTCTTTTTGTTGTCTGATTGCTGAGGCTAGGACTTCTAGTACTATGTTGAACAACAGTGGTGAGAGTGGGCATCCCTGCCATGTTCCTGATCTTAGGGGAAAAGCTTTCAGTTTTTCCCCATTGAGAATGATATTTGCTGTGGGCTTTTCATAGATGGCGTTCATGATATTGAGGTATGTTCCCTCTCTCCCTACACTATGACGAGTTTTAATCAAGAAAGGATGCTGTATTTTGTCAAATGCTTTTTCTGCATCAATTGAGAGAATCATATGGTTCTTGTCCTTTCTTTTATTAGAGTGATGTATCACATTGATTGATTTGTGGATGTTGAACCACCCTTGCAGCCCAGGAATAAATCCCACTTGGTTGTGGTGAATAATCCTTTTAATGTACTGTTGGATCCTATTTGCTAGTATCTTGGTGAGAATTTTTGCATCCATGTTCATCAGCGATATTGGTCTGTAATTCTCCTTTTTAGTGAGGTCTTTGTCTGGTTTTGGGATCAAAGTAATGCTGTCCTCGTAGAATAAGTTGGGAAGTTTTCCTTCCATTTCTGTTTTTTGAAACAGCTTCCAAAGAATAGATATTAGTTCTTCTTTAAATGTTTGGTAAAATTCCCCTGGGAAGTCATCCGGCCCTGGACTCCTGTTGGGAGATTTTTGATTACTGCTTCAATTTCCTTGCTGGTTATGGGTCTGTTCAGGTTTTCTGTTTCTTCCTGTTTCATTTTGGGTAGTTTATAAATTTCTAGGAATGCATCCATTTCTTCCAGATTGCCTAATTTGTTGGCATATAGTTGCTCATAATATGTTCTTAAAGTTGTTTGTATTCCTTGGTATTGGTTATGATCTCTCCTCTTTCATCATGATTTTATTAATTTGTGTCCACAAAGTACATTTAATAGTGAGTACATTAAATAGAAATTTCTAGGTATATAACAGTATATGCAAATGTGTCATTTCATTGTATTTATTCAGTAGTGTTTATCAAATGCCAACTATGTGCATAGAACTGTGTTTCCCTGTATGATATATACACAGATTTGAAGGTTGCCTTCGACTATTTAGCAGTGAATTTAAAAATACAAAACAAACTTATATAAAAAGGTATAAAATATTTTTAAAAATGTAGACAAATTTTTAAGAAAACTCTTTAGTCAATTTGCTTAAAAACTCAAAGTACTATATATTGATAAAAACATTTCTTAAGTTGACAGTATTTATAGCCCTGGACACTCTGTTGTTACACTAACTTCTCTTGTTCTCTACGTTCCACAAGGATTGCAGTCAGGTTCTTGATTTTAGAGGAATTTTTTAGTACCATTATTTAAACTATCAATGATTTCTTGGTAATAAAATAGAAGTTTTCTTGCTTTTAATCACTTTTGTTATTATCCTTAATAGAGGAAAATGGAGTAAAGGCATTTCTGAGCTCCCACTCTGGGTAAAACTACTGCACAGAGTACTTTACGTATGTTATATCATATGAAAGCATTAAGAAAGCATTTTAAAAAATTCATCTTACACAAAATCTAAAGAAATCTTGATAGTTTACATCAACTCATGGTAAAGATAGCGTACCTTTATGTTTATGTAGCTTCTACATTTATAATTTTTAAATTGCATTAGCTCTGTATAAAAAAATATGATTGGGAAGGAGCACATTATAAAATGCTCCTTTAATTAGTCTTCTTCCAGTGTCACATGTCATTGCCACGTCTTTCAGCATTATTAGTGTTACTGTAATGTGCAACAGTAGTTTCTGATAACACAATGTGGATAATGACCTATAACTATTAATCACTTTCCAAATTATGTCTTGGAAAAGCATTTCATGAAAGTAATGACAAAATTATCAGCCATAAAAAAGAGGAAATTAAAACACCTTTAGGAAAGGTCAAGAAGATAGGGAAGGATTATCTGCAAAGACTAGTGAACTTTATATTCATTTAGTCAGAGAAAAAAGAATTATATTTATCATAGTGCCACAGCTGAACTCTTTCCATATATTAAAATTAAAATGAGAATTGCCTGATGATTTTTGAATTTATTTCTTGAAATAAATTCTTGAATTTCTTTTTTTTTTTTCATGAAAAAAAGCATGTATTTTTTTCCCTAGTTTTCATTGTTAGAACATGAACTATGGTAGGAACTGTGGCGGCCTTTTTCAAGAGGTGGACTGAGATACGAAGGTGCACGCTAGGAGTCTGTAGACCTGGGTCCTGGTAGAAGGTGTGGTTTGTGGTTTGGAACAAGGAAGGGCAGATCTCGGAGTCAACAAGGATCAGAAAGTCTTGTGGATATCCCATACACAGACAGGGTGCAGATAGACTGACCAAAATGGGTGTTTAGACTTGCAGCAAGGCAAAGAAGGAAACCAAGTGGTGTGTGTAGAACGGTGGAACTCCCAACTAGGAAGGAAAGGGAGTGGTCAGGAGGCAGCAGACTGATGGAACCTGCTGGGTTTGAAGCTGGCCTGTTTCTTTGTGGATTCTGGATCTTTTGCACCATAAAAGTGGTGGTTGAAGCTAGAGATAGAGGAGCAACAAGGGTCCTAAACCACTTGTGGAAGATCTTGGAATTAGTGCTAGGAGTTCTAGTGATAAGTGAAGAATTCTGGAAGTGTGGATGGGTCCTATCCCTTCCTTCCTCCCCTCACCCTCTGTGCTCCTTTATGTGTATTCTGTTCTTGCCTATAAGTTATTTTGAATTTTTTCCTAAAACTTAATTTTTTTCCTAAAATTTGACTTTGTAACTCTTCCCAAGACACATGTATACTTATCCACATTTTTAATCACCCCAAACTCTATTCCAAGAATTAATTCACTTGGATGCTGTCTGCACTCTTCCCTTTGAAGCTATTAGGAGTTGGATTTTCTAGGCACTGGAGCGAGGCTATGATGGGAAAAATAAAAATGGACTTACCTTTTATATACTGAATTAGAAGATAAGCTTTTAATATGTGGGGTTTTGTAACATGACATTAGAGTACATTTCTAATGCCTCTTTTATATTTAGCATTAGAATTCATTGCTAAATACTCATATATGGTGGTGCCTGGGTGGCTCAGTGGTTAAGCGACTGCCTTCGGCTCAGGTCATGATCCCAGGGTCCTGGGATCGAGCCCCGCATCGGGTTCCCTGCTCAGCAGGAAGCCTGCTTCTCCCTCTCCCCCTCCCCCTGCTTGTGTTCCCTCTCTCGCTGTGTCTCTCTCTGTCAAATAAATAAATAAAATCTTTAAAAAATATATTCATATATGAAATCACATTTCTTTTAAATATGATATTAAATATTATATTTATATTATGTATTATATTATTATCCATAATATTAAATATGTTATTAAAATATTTTTTAAAATATATTTTAAAATTTTTTATGAATTTTCCATTTAAAATAATTCATGCACATTGTGAAAAAGTTTAAAAACTCAATAAGGAATGAAGATAAAAATTTTATTTGAAAATAATACAGCAGCTAAAGGTTGTTGCATATATTTGGGAAGAGTTCTTTCTAAGATTTTTATATGAATATATAATTATTTGTACAAAATCTTTCTTTTCCTTTATAAGTATTTTATACTGCTTTGTACACTTAATATTATATCAAGAGTATTTTTTCTTATCACTATTATATTAAAACCTTTTTTTAATGTCTATGTATGTAGATACACTGTGAGTCATTTTGTATTCTAATTTTATTGAACTTTTCCGTCTTTGTTGATCTATTAGGTTGATTCAGTTTTCTCAGAATGAAACAAAAATGACATGTCATACTTCCTTGTACATAAATCATTGGGTCTACTTTGACAGAAGTTGCCTGGAGCAAAGTTTTCAGAAAGAGTTTAAAGACCCTCACAAACTCACTGGGAAAATATGTCATAATTAGTTACTGATAAGAGCCACGGGCAGGACATACAAAGCAGGAGCTCCAGGGGTATAATAGCGCCATTGCCCAGGGTTTGCACAGAGTAGGAAATTAACAAGTAGAATATTCTAGAGGGAATAAATGGGGGAAACATGTTCAGTATTCAAAACAACTGAACCAAATATGGTAGAGATAATGAAGATTAACATATGAAATATGATAGGACAAAGGAAGCATTATTAAATAGTATCTCAAAATAACAAAAATGGTTTTAAAAAGGTTAGATATTAAATTTCCTTAAAATGTACATATTTTTATAAAATATACATGACCTATTTCTATAAACTATTTAAAACTTATTTCATCAGATACACAATTAAATAATGACTTTTTCTCTAGTAATTATTTTGTTCAATATCTTCTGTTTATGACCAAAGAAACTCAAACTTTAAAAAAATAGTTTACTTACCTAAAGCCATATAAGAAATTGCCATGGAAGTGAAATGAGAAAATTAACTTGTTTTATTCTGAATCCAGTGCTCTTTTCACTAAACTACACTCTCTCATAATTTAGGTATAATAGGTTTCAATATATTGTCTAATATTTTTCCCAAGAGAAACATTTCTCTATGAACAAGGTTTGCTGAGGCCAAGTCAAATGATGCCCCGCCTGTGTAGCTCCTCTTTAACTATAGGAAAAGAGAGGCAGATGAGTTCATATCAATTTGATCTGCAATTTAATTTTGAATCTGAAGGAATCATTAATGAGACTCTAAACAAAAAGAATTCCAGGAACTTGCACACTTCAATGTTCGTTAATGTCTGTAAAGGAAATGTGGTAGGAAAGGGGCACTGTGAGCTGACTGCCACAATATTGTTTTCATGGGATGTTCTGTTTCTGAGAGTCAGTGGTGTGGCTGGAAGTGGTCTCCAGCATGCATCAGTGACCGAGGCAAACACGCCCTCGGCAGCCCATCAATCCTGTTCAAGCTGCTGTCACTCATGGCTGTCATTAAAAGAATGTTCAAGCTCATGGCCTGGGCTCTAAATGAGTTGACTGTATGGCCTGCTGCTGTAAAAAAAAGTGAAGATCAGCATCTTCCTCTTTGACTAATGTCAAGTTCTGACTTTCCATCCTGCTCAGGGTCTCCAAAAGTAGCTGGCCCAACTTGCCTAATTACTAGGAGACAGAAGGACTCAATGTTAACAAGACCAAAACAAACAAAAGTCCCTTTGGACAGGTCATCCTTAGCATTTAGTAGCCAATACTAAATAGCTGCATTGACCATCTCAATAGATTGAGTTGTCTGGGGGTGCATTTTGCAGCTTACACATCCTGGAAGGTCTGCTAGATGAAGAAGTTTTATGTTCAAAACTGAAACTTAGAACTATGTAAAATTCAATCCAAGATTCTTTCATAATTGTAGGCAAGTCTGTTCTATTTTGGGAAGTAGAACTCTGAGGTGTCAAACAAGGGTGTTTAACTCTTTGAGTTGACTCAAAGCTTTTAGAGTACACTTGGAACCCTGTAAGTCAACGCTCATACCCACCACCTCTACCCGGACAAAAGATAAGCTTTGTACTGAGCCCACCCATTAGCTAATAGAGACACTTTAAATAAATGATACCACATACTCTAAATACTTGTCAGAGACCTGCAATTACCTGCTATAGACCTCCTGTCAAAAGCTAGAGGCAATTTATTCTTAAAATTAATAATCTAGAGTGCAAATTCTTTCTATTTTGGGAACTCTGCCCATATCAGGAACAGCATCTCAGCTCTCCCTGAGAACGCCTTCCAAAACATTTGGCTTTAATAATACTGCAGTAATATGATGACTCTGCCTTTATGGAGACCCAAGATACAAAATTACCATCCTGGGAGCTTTTCTGGATTGTGTGGAAACCTGATACTGGAAACCCTTCTCACACTGTTGCCACTTGATTTAATGGAAATGAAATATTTTAGTCTACATGCATACTCCTACTATAATAATAATGATGATAATAATAACATTAATAATTACTAAAATTTGCAGTTCATTTTTCTGAAAAACACCTAATTAATTAATTTATGGAATAGGTTTGTGGCTGGGTCTCTCCTCCTTACTGTTGCCTTGCTGGCCCTCAGAACAGTGCCAGACATAGAGGATGAGTCCAAAGTATTTGTGTTGAGGGTATGAGTTCACTGATGAACTTACTGTGTTTTTCTGTACCATTTCAGCTGATAAGTAAATGCTTTGCTTTATCATCATGAGGGCTTTAGTTGTATGGTACGAAGGTCTCATCTCCATTGTTGCATTGATCATATTCTTTTACCTTTCTTTTCATGGTCATGTTGGATCTGTGTCTCCCCCTTTGAACTACCTGCATCACATTTCAGAATTAGCCATGTACTTTGATGAATCGCAGGTTCCCAAACTGCAGTTTCCTCTATGAACAACTCAAATTGAAACTCATTTAATCAAGTGGGATGACATATATTCAATTTAAGATGAGGGATATTCACTTAAACATATCCTTCATTAATAAAATATATAAGCAGATGTCTTTTTGTCTTGAACTAGAGTGTGTGCCTTATTTTAGCCAAAAACAAAACAAAACACTCCCTATTAGTGCATGAATCTGCAGCTTCACATATAAAAAACACATAAATATCCAATTCCTTTTGTTTATATGCAGCTATCCCAAATTTATTATTTTAAAAAAATATTTCTTCCAATGATTTTTTTTTCTTTTTCTTTCAATGATTTTTAATTGTTCTTTGAAAACATACTTTTCCCCAGAGTTTAGAGCAGTTCAACTGTGTTCTTATTATTATTCGCTTATCTTGTTTTCCTTTGTGTTTGGGAGATTTTTCACATATTTGTACTTGGTGAAACTTTTAATTTTGTAATATTAAAAATCTAATTTTTACGGATTTTGAAGTTTTTCTGTAGTTGCTGTTCATTTGTATGTTTGTTTAATGGTGGTATGCCATATGTGTTTTATATTTGTGGGCTTGTTTTTGCTGTTGTTGGCTTGTTTTACATATTAGCGTAAGATATATCTTGAACATACTTATGTGGAAGTTTCTGGACACATAGAGAGCTTACTTCTCCATAACTGTATAAAAGAATAATTCCAGCCTTATCTACAGGTTACAGGAAATAGAGTCTTCATATAAAAATGTTGTAAGGATTTCTGTTGAATCATTATAAGTGCTATTGTAGCAAATCCTGTATTATGTCCCCAGCTCATTTGAGGGTTTATTTAGCAACATTTTCTTAGGAGAAAGCTCTACAAAGTGAAGATGGTGTCTTAAAACAGCCGGTTAATGAAAGTTATTCCACTAAAACATAAAATCTAAGTATACTTTCATGTCAACACAGGAAGTGAACAGGTGGTTTTTTTATGCTTTTTAAAAAATATTTTTTTAATTTATTTATTTTAGAGAAAGCGTGTATGTGAGCAGGGGGAGGAGCGGAGCGGAGCGGAGCGGGGGCGGGGGAATCTCAAGCAGACTCTGCGCTGAGTGCAGAGCCCCACGCAGGGCTTGATCCCAGGACATCAAGATCCAGACCTGAGCTGAAATTAAGCATCCGTCACTCACAGGACTGAGCCACCCAGGCACCCTTGAACAAGTTATTTTTGTTAGCAATATGGACCTAATATAAATGTTGCTGCATGGTGGATTGAAACAGGTGAATTTGGGCAATATGTTTACCCAAATATTCACTGTGGCAGGTTGTTTTTTTTAAAAGATTTATTTATTTGAGAGAGAGAGAGAGAATGGGACAGAGGGGCAGAGAGAGAGGGAGAGAACCCTCAAACAGACTCCTCCCTGAGCATGGAGCCAGACATGGGGCTTGATTCCAGGACCCTGAGATCATGACCTGAGCCAAAACAAGTATCAGATGCTTATCCCACTGAGCCACCCAGGCACCCCTGTGGCAGATTGGTTTGTGGGGAGAAGTGGCTACAATGTTATTTCCCATCTCATGACCTTCTTTGTTCTGATGTGAGTGTGACACCTACCTGTTAATAGGTGGGTTCTGTAATTCCTTCTCCCTCACTTTAAGTGGGCCTGTGCCTGTGGAGGAAGTGACACCATGTGACTTTTGAGAGTTGGGCATGACAGGCAGTGTATTTTCTCTCTGGTTCTCTTGCCATACTCATTCTTAGAAACCAGCCACATGAAGTAAACCTTTAGGTGGTTACCTGGAGAGACGCTCAGTCCATGGGCACATCTGAACTCCCAGCTGACACCAGTATCAACTTGCCAGTTGAGCCATTGACCGTCCCCAGTCAAGTGGCCCCAAATGATGCCGTATAGGGCAAAGACAGTCGGTTCTCACTGACGTTTAGAGATTAATGACCAAGATAAATGATTGTTGTTTCCAGGTGGTTTGCTATATAGCAGTGGGTAACTGACTCATGCTTATAAAAACTCAGGTGTCTTAGACCATTCCTATACCTTAATCTACTTCTAAGTCTTGTGATTCTAGACATCTTGAAGTTACTCTCAAAAAATCAGCTTATTGAAATATAATTCATGTGCTGTACACTTCACCCATTTCAGTGGTTTTCAGTATATTCAGAGTTGCACAGCCATGTCCACAACCTAATTTTGATACACTTTTGTCCCCTCAGAAATAAATCCTGTGCCCTTTAACAGTCATTCCCCATTTCCCCCAAACCTCACAGCCCTGGTAGGCAACTAATCTACTTTCTGTCTCTATAGGTTTTTCTATTTCTGACCATTTCATATAAACAAAATCATAAATCTATGGTCTTTTGTGAATGACTTCTTTCACTTACCATGTTTCAAGTTTCATCCATGTTGCAGTATACATCATCATTTCATTCCTTTTTATTTCCAAATGATATCCCATTATATGGATATATCTCATTTCATTTAACCATTCATCTGTTGGTGGCCTTTGAGGTTTTGTCTGCTTTTTGGTTATTGAGAATAACGTTGCTATGACTAGTTGTATCTATTTTTGCATGTTTTTTATTTCTCCTGGGTGAATACCTAGGAATGGAAATGCTAGGTCATATGATAACTCTGGGCTCAACATTCTAAGGAACTGCCAAACTATTTTGTAAAGAGGCTGCACCTGTTAGGGTTTCAGTATTTTCACATCCTTGTTCTTGTCTTTTTTATTCCAGTTATCCTTGTGGGCTGAGGTAACTTTTTGAAATGAACTGCTAGGCCAGAGCCTAATGACACATGCCAAACCATTCTATAGCAGATTGAGAATAAATCTTAAAATATTTAAATATTATATTTAAAAATATTTAGCAGTGTGTTTATGCAATAGACAAAGTAAGCTCCTAAACACAAGTTGTTGTAAGCCCCAGCATTCCTGGGGCAGTATACCAAGGCCTGTGAAGGGCCTAGAAGCCAAGTTGTGTGAGTGCCAGGTGGAAGAGCCATTGCTGTTTGGTTGCGGACTGTGGTGGTAGGGGAGGATGGGAAGGAGGATGGGAAGAGTTGCCTTGAGCTTTAGAGAAGGAGAAAACTTCTATTTGATAGGTATTATTCAACTGAGAAGAGAATAGTGTAAAGGATCAAAATTTGGGGGTGGCAGGTTTCAGTTTTGTGTCAGAGATGATTCTTAGTTGCAAACTTAGGCAATGTTAAGCTGAACAGGAATAACTCAATGACTTAAGTAACTCTTGAAATATTTGAATGGTCCAAAGCGTCAGGCTTGGGGTTCATACTGCTAAGGCTAATGACCAATTTTGTTGTAAGTCTACCTTGGGGATGGGTTCAAAAGGTGGACGTTTTCAAACATGGAAGAAATGTTCTCAATGATGCTGGCAAATGACAAATTTTGGAAAAGTACCAAAAAGTACAACTCATTAGTTCTTTGGTCTCTTCAGGAAATTCAGGAACAATGATCATTGGCAGACCTTTTGACCAGTGGGTGGCAGCACAGAAATGTACATGGCTGCCCGTAAATGGACTGGTATCTGATGCCTGCAGCCTTGGATGGGCCTGGGGGGGGCTTTTGCTGCCAGCTTCATTCATTGCCTTTCCATAGGATGCCCTAAATATATTATTCTTTTTCTGACTACGATATGAAACTAAGATATGGCAGTCCTGGGATACTAGGATATGAAAAAGTTGGAAAGGCTATGTACTGTTAACATTACCTTACAACAATAAAAAAATAAATAAAAATCAGAGCTGCCCAAAAATTCAAAGAAAGAAATAGTGAATCTTTAGTCATTAGAATTAAGGATAATCTGAATGACTGTCAGAGACTCACATTGGATAAAAAGTTTAACTAAATGAACTCAGGTCTCCTCCAAATGTTAAATATCTTTGAAGTTTGACGTTCAACTTGTTAGTAAATAAATTCTATTATTAATATTCCATCACTAAAGATAAATACTGCAAATTATTTTTTAATATTGGCATAGTTTAAATATATGCATATTTTTTATACCTGCTAAGAGTCCTTTCTCAGTTGTTTGAGATGTTAATAGTTTCTAAATATTTGGTGTCTTTCAACATACTGTTATTATGTAGCATTAGAAACTATTGCCTTCATAATGAGTCCAGTTAAAGACTTGAGCTAAGATATTTGATGAACCTTTGATAATTTTGGGAAAAGGCAGTAGGCATTACTAGACTGAAAATGTTTCTTCCAGTTTCAAGGACAAGTTAAATTTTCAGAGCTTCTGCCATGGCACAGAGTAAACTAGTAGTGGCTTCTGAAGCTAAAGTGTGTCATCTTGTTTTAAGGATTTATTCATAAGTGGGTATGGGATTTGGGCCAGTATTTGGTATGATGGGAAAAGTGATATGTTTGGCATCAGTAGATTTGATTCAAATTCCTCTAGCATTTTCTTATTGAATACGCTTGGTTAAGGTATGTAATGTCTCTCCAAAGCTAAGTTTGATTATCTACTAAAATGAAGATAATTGTATATCAGAGTTATGATGGAATGTATACAAATTATAACATAAATTACACAGATATGTTAGTTGATAAATTTATTATCCCATGGAAATCTATGCTACTTTATTAGTTTATATCAGCCTGATGAATTGATCTTCACCAGTCTTTCTTTGACAATTAAACATATATACAATCTCGAACTTTGGATGAAAATACATGAAACCCAAAGGTAAATCTGGGGTTTTCTGTGGTTACTTATGAACTTGTCATAGAAGAGAATACTTGGCTGAGGAAAAACAATAACAAGCCTTTAGAGTTTTACTTATTGCCAGATTATTACATGTGTTGTTGTATAAATGTAATGCTGAAGAGAGTGTGAGAGTTGTTTTGAAGCTCCTGATTACACTTAATTATATTAAATTTCAGCTTTTAGGAGAACATTTTTCACTGTCACTTTTCTTTATAATTAAACTCTTTATAAAGTAATAAAAAAACAAATGGGTCTAGAACCCTTGATAATCAAGTCATTTGTATTGCTGTGTTTTAAAATATTCTGAAACCACAGGCATGTAGGCATGCCCCAGCACAGGTCAATGTCTGATATCAAGGACTCTGGGTAAAATCAAAGAAAGCAAGTTGTGTTTCTCATTTTGGTCTGCTCCTGAGTCAATTTTTGTAATTGAGAGAATAGAGAGGTCTTTCCTATAGAAGTAAGTGCTTAGAGCCAAAGATGACTAGAAGAACATTAGGCCCCAGGGTTTGCATAAATCTTGGGCCAGGTGGGATTCTCACAAAATGAAATAGGATACTCCAGGTAGTCCTAATTAAAATTGAAGGACATTAGCCTCTATTTGAATTATGTTGTGGAAAGTGCTTCTGTGTCCCTTTGATGTATCCTCCTTTTGTATACTATAGGAAGGGCCTTCCATAATGCCTGGAATATGGAAGCTACTTTTTGTGCAGTGGTTATAATTTTAAAAATGAAATTATTTTGTCAATTAATCATATGACTAACAATAGTAATAAATTTCATTCTTAACCACCAAAGTTGATTTGATTGTGTAAAATCCATTCCAGGAGTTCTGATGTTTTATTGCTCTTAGACTATTTTATGTAAGTAAAATGAGCCCACCCATTTTATTCAAATTTTTGGAATATTTAAGAAAGTGTTAATAGTTTAATGCAACTTACTTGCTTTTTCCAAAAATCTCTATTTGATAACAAAATTCCTACTGTCAAGACTCCAGTACTTTCCAATTTCATAACTGGTGGTGATTCAACTTTAGGTGGAATGAATGAATGAATGGATAGTTAAATAAATAACAATGGTTTAGAATTATATGTAGAGAGGAAAATAATAAGATGGAATTTAATATATTTAGATAGAGTCAAAAATTGCAACCTCATGATGTGAATATTTCAGTAGCAATAATCCCTCACATTTAATTGTAAAATACTTTAACCCAAGTAAATTATCTTCTTTATTCATACTAATGTGATATGTCTGGGTATTTGCTTGAATTTTACCTTTTTATACTGTGTACATAAAGGAATGAGTGAGAAATTGCATTTTCACCTTGTTAACTTCCCTCACTTATGATTTCATTATTTAAACTAATTAGCTATGTGCATGACTAAATTGCTATTCTTTTTGTTCCTTAGGATTTACATTTTTTTAAGTATTATGACTTTATAATGATGCAGTGTCACTTCAGGCCTTGTATAAAGGAATCTAGAAGTATACTACAGGAGATAAGATACCTTGGGGGTCCTGCCAGGCTCACCCTAAGCCCCCACTCTGTGTACAGTCCCAGATACCCAATGTTTATGCTGTCATGGAGGATTGATGGCCTTGGAGTGGTGACTTGAATAGCTGTGGACACATCAGCACCCTTCCCCTGGGTCTTTTTGTCCCAGCAATACATATTGAGTAGAGTCTGATGGTCTAATCGAGGAAATTTGGGTAATTGGTGGCCTTGTTTTCTGACCTGTGAAGAAAGCCAGAATGCTTGATAATTTTCTTGAAAAAATCAGTGAGGAATTTCAGGATCATTCCAATAAATCACCTTATTTTTTTTTTTGTCATTGTTTTTTGCATAAACTCATTCAGCTTGAGTTTCTGTCACTTACAACCAAGTGAATCCTGGCTAAATCATGTATTCAGGAATGTATTTGGAATTGATGGGTAAACTTTTTAAAAGCAGGTTTAGTTTTTTTTTCCCTATTATGCTGTATATAACATGGTTTTAAAAGACTGTTTATGAGTTGAAACATTCCAGAATGTTGACTTCTGGCAACACCTCTAAGAACTGACTTCCTAGTAAAGAGCAGAATGGAGAAATCTGCTGTCCACATGCAGCTGTGATTTGGACAACCCTCTATAGTTGGTTAAAGGACCTTTTCCTTAGGTGAAAAGACACGATCAGGAGAGTTCTTGAATTAGCTATTTAAGTCAGCTACTTGTGAATAGTTGTAAAAAAGTCATCACAAGGAGCCAGTCAAGGTTTACTCACAGGAAACTGTTACAGTATGTCTTGTTTTTTGTTTATTTTTCTTTTTTTAAAAAAGTAGATTGCCATACAGAGGAGAGCAGTGACAGTCTGAAGATGTATTGCTTCATGATGTCAATAAAGCCTTTGGCAGTCTCTTGTGATATTCTTATGTAAAATGAGGAAAGGAGGAGTCTGTGCATAGTAATAAACTGTTGCCCAGAGAGTATTGGATATTAAACTGGGCCCTTTCTTTTTGTTTAAAAAAAAAAAAAATCAGTCTGCCTGGACTTAGAGCAGTGGAGGGAAATTCAATCTAAGACAGAAATTTTGTCTCCCAAAAGCTTAAGATACTTTATTTTTACATAGCTACCATTGTTGCTCCTAATCGTGATTTTGGTAATAGTAATAGCTAAGACTTACATGCCATGATTAATACTAGTGAGTTTTTATTTTTTATCTTCCTGAATCCTTAACAATTTACATGTGAGGAAGATTGTATTATCCACATGTTAAGAGGAAGATGAGACCATGAGTGATTTCGCGACTTGCTCAGGGTCTATTATATTTCAGAGAGGGAATCAAACTAAATTGCCTTGCCGTTGAAGCAGGTTCATTTCCATACTGCCCTATAAATGTGCATAAATGAAGTCAGCGATCAAGGCAACAAATGTTATGCTTTGTCACTTGCCTGAGTAAGATATTAGAGATTCTGAGAGAGAGAAATTTAGGCAAGGATCTTTAGAAAAATTCAGAGGTTTTCATTAAAAAAACGTCATTATTCCTAGGAAGATAAAAAACATTTAAAGACTTGTTGACGCATTTGTTTCTTTGTCTGGCAGATTGATTCCAGTCCATTTTTGCTGGGGTTTCCCTTTCTCAAATTCTATCAATTTTTGCTCCACAAAGAACACTCCTCCAGTCAAATCCATTCACTTTGTTTTCGGATGCAGTCACAAGAGAAATCTTTCAAGTTCTCCTTAAAAATAAATTAAGCCATCACTCACAGCAAACATGACCTCCCCATATGAGGAAATTAAATATAGAGGGTAATTTGCAATTAAGCTAATATTTAACTTGCTGTCAGAGCTACAGCCTTGTTTCAGACTAAAGCATTTGAGTGGGTGTAACTCAGAATCCCCACGGTGCCCCTGGGTCTCCTCTGCCCTTCCTCCAGGAGAGCAGGTCGAGATGGCAAGGTTCAGTGTTAATGATTGAGTTCATTAAACCATTTATTTCAGTCATAAAATCCATCTAAATTTTCTTGTAATTTGTACTTTAAGAAAGATGCGGAATCATACCTCTATGTTAGGTTGCATTTCTCCCCATGGAAATGGAGCTGATTTTTAAATACTCCAATGATACTGAGGTTGTTGGTATAGAAGTTTCATCTTCCTAATGGAAGTGCCAGGAGATGAACTGCTTTGTGTATGTGCACATTTGCATTTCTTACACATTGAGATGTGAAATATCTCCCCAAAGAATAAATAATTTGAAAGCCAACTTTTTTAGTAAACAGTAGTAATAATAATAATAACAACAACAAGTGGTGTTAGTGAAATTGCTCATTCTGGTTCATTTCTCTGATCATAAAATAAGAAAATAAAATACTAACTATGTTTACTCTTTCTGTCTGGTCATAGCCAGTATTATTTTTCATAGATATAAATATCTGAAGTTCTCATTTGTCTCCTCTGTCCAATTAGCAACACTATGCACACACCATTTTTGTAACAAATGGGATAATCACTTTATTTATCTTCAGTATGATTCTTAAGCTCATATAGAAGAATTTATTATCCAGAAATAACCCTACTTTCATAAGCTGCTGTTTACTACCATTTCCCCAGTTTTCCCAGATTATTAATTAAAAAATTGATCTTATACAAACTTTCCTTCTCAAAGTAGTATTTTTGGTTTTTTTTAAGCCCGTTTTAAGCCATCAAGTATGATATTGTGGAAAGTTCCTAAATTCCAATTTCCAGAATGAATGACTGTTTAGTGTTATTTTATTCTGTTTGCTGTATGCAAAAGCAATGCTTATATCCCAAATTTATAAAAATATTATTTAAATTATACCCATTTACTCAGCATCATTGGAAAATGAGTTTCATATAAGTAAGAGAATACATTTATTTAGAGTTTGACCTTTATTCATACTATAATATTTTTATTTAAATTATCTTTATAAAGTTTTATTTTTTTTTTAAGATAGGGCTTGGTGGGGCAGAGGGAGAAAGAGAGAGAGAATCCCAAGCAGGCTCCATTCTCAGTGCGAACCCCAACGTGGGGCTCGATCTCATGACCCTCAGATCATGACCTGAGCTGACATCAAGAGTCAGATGCTCTAACTGACTGAGCCACCCAGGCGCCCCTATGAAGCTATTTTTATCTTAACATTGCTCTGTTCTTTAGCAAATTAAGAACAAACACTAAAAACGTTTCAATGTTTTCTTGATGTCTTGGTGTTGTTATTGGGAGCGCTAAATTTATTGAGTTTCATCCATAATTATAGAAACAGGGCTATGAAACTTTGGAGAGATGGGTCTGTATCTCAGGAAAATCTCTGAGTGTTGCTTTGTTGAAAAATTCCTGAACACTTTTTTTTTTAATTATCTACCATTTTGCCATATATAAAACATTTAGCCATGTGAGCTCCAGGTCCCTGAAACTTTCTGAAGTGGTAATTGCAGAATAAAAGGTCAAAGCAATTTCTTTCCAGGTGATGTAATAAAATTGATAGTTTGTATGCATGTAGTTCTTTACAGTTTACTGATGACTTCTGCAAACATTGATTTGATCTTGCACTACATGATATGGTTGGCAGGGGACATTTAGCTCATCTCACTCTACAGGTAAAGAAACTGGAGAAGCACAGGGCTTAAGCGTCTTCTCCAACTGTGCAGCAAATATAAGCTCTAGATCCAAGACGAGAAGTCAGTGTTTGAATTCCTAGTAATAATAATATTCACTAAAAATCATGGAGGGCTTACCCTGTGCCACACACATTGTCTTAGTCCTCTCCACAAGGAAGCATCTACAATCATAATGCCCACCTGACACAGGAATAAACTGAGGTTTAATGAGATAACTGGCCTAATGCCTCGTGGCTAGTATGTGGCAAAGCATGCATGCTTAAGATGTAAAGGTTATCCTTCATTCTTCCCCTCGGGGAAATCGGAGAGGGAGACGAACCATGAGAGAGGATGGACTCTGAAAAACAAACTGAGGGTTCTAGAGGGGAGGGGGGTGGGAGGATGGGTTAGCCTGGTGATGGGTATTAAAGAGGGCACGTTGTGCATGGAGCACTGGGTGTTATGCACAATGAATCATGGAACACTACATCTAAAACTAATGATGTAATGTATGCTGATTAACATAACAATAAAAATTAAAAAAAAAAAAGATTTAAGATTATCCGTAACTGAAAGTGTTGTAAAATATATTTTGTTACATTATTTAACCTCTCTATGCTTCAGTTTCCTTATCTGTTAGAGTTAATAATACTGCCCACCCCTTAGGGTTGTGAGAATTTTGAAGTCTCACATATAGCTTGGTTCCCTCTCTCACTGTCTCTCTCTCTCTCTCTGTCAAATAAATAAATAAAATCTTTAAAAAAAAAAAAAAAGTATCCTACAAGTTAAAATTAGGACTTTGCCAATGAAACTAAAGCCAGTGTCATCAAAATAGGACTAGTCACAGGTAAGAAGAATGTGAATCTCAGTGATACCCCTTTCAGAACTAAGTCAGTAAGAAAGACTTTGGAAGATAAATAGTACTATCTGTACAGATAATGTGGAATAGCAGGTGATTAAAGCTTGTTTTCCTTCATAGGTTTGTTTAAAGTTAAGAGACAAGGAATCAGATTGCACTGTGTTTTGTTTTTCCATGACAAAGAATAAGAGTAATTTAGCACAACTTTAATGCAAATACTTGGCTCAACCCTGACCTTCTCTTACCCCACTGATGGAGCTACTCTAGTAGTCCCTGCTGAATTTCACCCGTAGTTGCTGAAGGAGGGAGCAGGGTGAGGCATCTAGTGAAAAGACTAGATGCATAGAGTTAAAGTTTATGATTGATCTTCATCAGTTCCTCTTTCCCAGATCTGCTCTCAAAGAATTCTATTTATAAGTCAACGAAGGAGAAAGTGTAGACACCTTTCATGTTGTTTTTTGCTATATGTGAGATCACTTTGTAGGAAAACTTTTCTAGGCTCTTTCACAAATACTTAACCATCAACTCCATTTTTAAAATAACTTCCAAGAAGTATTTAGCTTTTCTCATGGACATAGTCCTGGCTTCATATCTCAGAGCTGGAGAATAAATTCTTTAGAATAATTGAAGACGCTACTCAGTTAATATTAGACTTAACCCCTATAATCTCTGCAGATTTATTGGGCTAGGATTTTGAGAACATCAACTGAGGAGCTTTGTAAGAAACATGCTAAATGAGATCATTTATATCACGTAGGAAAAAGGATAGCAAGTTAAGCCTCCAGTAGGGTCTTGAGAAAATTTATTTTTTCATTCAACCATATATAGATTCACCCAATCAACAAACATGTATTGAACTATTATATGCCCAAACTGGAAAGATGAATGAATAATTGTGCCTCTTTCAAGAAATTTAAATAGTAGAGCAGCAAAGAATGTAATGACTGACAACACCGTGGGATGAAAAACTCTGAGAAATGGGTTCTATGACAGTATAGAAAGGGGATTGTGAGACCTAGCCTGGGTGGGTGGGGATGAGAGAGTGCCGTCATGGAATCTGGGTCTTGAAGATAGAGTAGAAGCAAAAAGTAAATGTAGACGAGGAACAAAGCAGCCCACATACCTCCCCAAATTGTTTCCCCTCTAGTCACCATACAGATCATAAAGATTGGGGTTTCTTTTGTATGGGTTTGCTAAAATCAAAGAAATAATCCTAACAATAGTATTTGAGAGAAGGTTTATTACTTTTACCTGTAAGTGAACCTGTTAGAAACATAAAGCCATACGTGTCCCCGAAGGATAATGTCCCCTTAAAGTAGAATTGGTCGACTATGAAGCTTTCCTCAAACAACCCTTTCTTCTTGTCATTGTCTAGTCATTAGGGTTGCAGTGTCTGGCCTCCAAAATAGAGGCAGTGAAATGAGCTCACAGACCGGCGATCTAAGGATAAAATCTGTAGCCCCCGGAGAGCAAGCAGTCCCTCTGAAGTTGCCAGCAGGAATGGTGGGGAGTTTGCTCTTAGCATCAGGGAAATTCTGGGACAGGCGATGCCCCCATGGGCCTGCATGGTGTCCCAGTGGGCATGGGTACCAGGGAGATATACTTACCCAGGGGTAGAGGGCTTGGGGTCATCACTCATCCATTTTTTAATCTTAGTTTTCTGGGCCATCCTCTCTGTCACTCCAACTAGAAAATTGGGCCACTTCCCTAGTAATAGAGAAAGAAAGTGAGTTCAAACAGAAGGAATTTTTATGTTGTTTTGTAGACAGTGAAAACCCATGTTTAGAAGTGGTGATGGTGGTGATGGTGGCAGTCATTGGTTTTATTTAATTAATTAATTAATTAATTAATTAATTAATTTTTTTAAGATTTTATTTATTTGCGAGAGAGAGAATGAGAGACAGAGAGCATGAGAGGGAGGAAGGTCAGAGGGAGAAGCAGACTCCCTGCTGAGCAGGGAGCCCGATGCGGGACTCGATCCCGGGACTCCAGAATCATGACCTGAGCCGAAGGCAGTCGCTTAACCAACTGAGCCACCCAGGCACCCTGGTCATTGGTTTTAAAGCAGGAGATGCTATAATCAGATTATCCTTTAGGAAAACAAGGACCCCAGCAGCTTTGTTGAGAATCATATCAAGAGGTTAAGAGCTTTCATGAAGCTCCAGGAGAGAGAAAATGAGAGCCTAACCCAAGAAGGTAGCCCAGGGAATGGAGAGGGATATGGGAGAGCTGAAGGCATCAGGATTTCATCACTGGTTGGATGTGGACAGTCACAGATAGGAGTTAGGGCATCCTTCTAGATTAAACCTTCATGTGACTTAGGAAATGGAGACAAAGCAAAGCAGTTCGAGACCCAAATTAATTGTTCCTGGATCTGTAAAGTCTCCCCAAGGAATAATCATCTCTCCTTTGCCTACACCTCTCTTGGGACCCTTAGCACTTTCTAACTGGTATTATAATTATCTGTGTATCTCTTCCTCCTAACTAAAGTGAAAGATCTCTATGGGTTTAACTTGATCCCTAAAATGAAAATGTTTTTATATTCCATATATCATATATAGCACGGAATTCATAGCACTCATGGATTTTGAGTGAAACATTACAGGCATTTTCGTAAATAACCTCTTGGTAATAACCTACCAATATGTTTTTTTGGTATCTCCACTTATTTTTATTGAAATGAGCATTTTTTTTATTTTTAAAATATACTTAGATGACAGTTTCATTATAGGATGTTTTAACTAACAAAACATGAGTTTAAATATTAAAATATTCCTCTTTACATAATCTTTCTATATTGAAAAGAGCCCATCTTACCCTTACATTATTTGCATTCATTTTACATAACCTGAATACTTTTGTCGACCATTTCAAACATGATGGAAGCAACTCTCTCTATGCTGTGTTTTTGCTTTCTACATAACTTTTAACTTTGTACATTGTTTCTGCAGTTCACCACCGTATGTTCTTAGTAAGCAGGAAAAAAATAAATTAGAATCACTCAGAAAGTGGTTGGCACTATTGTGTACAATTTTAGAAGACCGTATTAGTTCATCATCTTATTTTATCTGACGTTTTTACAAGTGTCTTAGATCAGAGAGAAGAGAGGCTTTTACATGATTAAATTATACTAAGAAACACACACAGTATGTCACAGTGTAGTTGAGAATTTTCCCAGAATCAGTAATCATTGACTAAGAGATAATTCACATCTCTATATAACTGGGCCCTGGAGTTATCTCTAACTGCTAATGTCCTTAAAGAGTAATGACTATAAAAGCACTTTGAACTTGTAAAGTCTCTGCCAGACACTGCAGATTGGCTAAGTGCAACCACCTTCTCCCTTCCCCACTTCTGCTATAAAAACAGGAAAGCTGAATTTTATCTTCCAGGCTCTTCTGTAGCCGGGTGTGCCCTGAGGCACAGATCTGACAAAGAAAAGCAGAAACCTACTAAGTTTTTTGAGACAGTTCTTGCTTTCCTGAAAATGGCTGATGCCCTGCCCTTCCCCATCATCCCCACCTCAAATGTGGACCAATGCCTTGAACTACGATAGCAGCTCATGGTCCTTAGCTGGCCAGCAACAGGCACAGGATGGGGAAGCCTCAAGAAAGGTGGAGCCTGGGTCTTGAGCATCCTTGAACCACACCACAGAAGTCCTGGACCATATTCCTCCAGACTCATCATGCAAGAAAAATAAACCTCTAGCTTTTAGACATCGTTACTCAGATTGTATGGATGGACACATCCTAGCAAATACAACAGTATGTGAATAAGAGTCATGTGAATGTTGTAGTTATTAGAAATACTCAAATCTCTGTAATGTGTGGAGAGAGCCACAATTAAACCCTTGCAGCAGGATGTAATCTTTTCTTAAAGCCTTTCGCTGTGGGAGACTTTTCTGCCTCCTTTGGTAATGTTTAATGGCTTTCTTTCCTTAATAAGTGGAGGCACATTTTATATTATTCTAAAAATGAAATACAGCTGATTATGTTCCACTTGCTGTTTTCACATTTTACCACTGGATAAATCTACGCAGTTATTCCGTAGGTTAAACAAAAAAATCATCTTTTAAAACATATTTTTAATCATGTTAATTTATTTCCTCTGGATGTATAGGAGTTATTATTTAGTGTCATAATTAATGTCCTACTAGCAAAATACAGAAGTTTAGAGTTTGAAAGTTCTTAGAAATATTTATTTCTGTCTTTTTACTTTTCCCCCCCTCCTTAACAGTTTATTTACTTCAAAGTACCTATGATTGTCTACTTCTCTTTTCTTAGGGTGTCAAGGCCAAAGTGATCATAGGTGAATCATTTAATCACGTGATGACTCATTTTCAATAAGAAATTAATTCATATTATAGAGATGTTGAGGATCCAGGAATGCCAGCTCTGAATTTAGAAATACTATATTAAAACTCTAACTCACTTTTATTCATGTAGATCTGTTAATATAAAATATAAACAATAAATTGTGATGTTGTAGGAAAGGGGAAAAATTATTTTCTTTAATTATTTTGTACCAACATTTACAACTTCCATGCTTAGCAAAAGCAGTAGGTAAGTTTTGTAATAAGCTTCGAAGTTTACAAAGTTCTTTCCCATAAATTGACTCCTTATGTCCTCACATTAGCCTTATATCCATTTTCCAAATTAAAAACTGACTCAGGGGCGCCTGGGTGGCTCAGTCGATTAAGCGTCTGCCTTCAGCTCAGGTCATGATCCCAGGGTCCTGGGATCGAGCCCCGCCTTGGGCTCCCTGCTCAGCGGGGGAGTCTGCTTCTCCCTCTCCCCCTCCCTCTCCTCATGCTCTCTCTCTCTCTCTCGCTCGCTCACTCTCTCTCAAATAAAATAAAATAAAATCTTTAAAATAAAATAAAATAAAAACTGTGACTCAAATATGTTAAATGATTTGCCCAAAAACAAATCACAGAACTCATAACTGAGAGACTGAAATTCAGATTCCAGTATCTGTACCTTTTGTTAACAGTGTTACTGACTGTGCTCACTGTGTTTTACACTAGATCTTAGGCATTACAAATCTTATACCTGAAAATTTGTGTTCGTTCACTAACCCCTCTTTCCCCCACCTCCAAGCCTCTGGTAACTTTCCCACTCTCTGTTTCTGTGAGTTAGAAGTTTTTTTTGTTTTTTTGTTTTTTTTTAATTCCACATATAAGTGTTACCATGCAGTATTTGTCGTTCTCTATCTGGCTTATTTCGTGTAACATAACGCCCTGAAGGTCCATGGTGTTGCAAATGGCAGGATTTCCTTATTTCTCATGACTGAATGACATTCCATTGTGTGCGTGTCCGTGGATGGACACTGTCAACCCCATAGTTCCACCCTTTAGCATATGCCTTCAACAGAGATGAGCTTCAAGTTGTTTTTCCACGATGGAGATGAACTTGCTGATCTGGCCAGTTTTCTTGCCAAAGCTCCCTGGTAACAACAGCTTATATCAGAGCTTGGTAGCTACCACAGGGCTGAGGCTCTGGGGCTCCTCCTGCAGGTGTACAGAGAAATGTTGGGAGCATCTGCTACAGCCTGTTATCGATATAGGTCCACTGGCACCTGCTAACACTTGCAGAGCGTCTAGGGCAACACCTGGAGCACCAGGCCCCCTGCAGTCAGGCCTTATAAGTTTGGCTAAAGGCTGGTGGCGTATTCATTTCTTAATTCCTGTCCTGCACAGGCCCAGGACTTTGTCATTCCAGCCAGCTCACAGGGTTGGCTTCAGCGCCAACAAGAGTACAACACTTGCCCTCCAGCGAGGTCCCAGGGTGCAGACGCCATGGCCCAGGCCCCTTGCTGCGTAGAGACAGACTTGCGTAGAGCCCAAGAAAGCCATGAGCTCTTTACTTTTAAGATGTAGAAATAGAGGCTCCAGGAGATTAATGAGAGTCAAACAGTGAGAGTTATCTACAATGATGGCATTTGAAGACCTTTGTGGCTTTTAGGAAGCTTTTCTTCTATTTCTTTTCTTCCTTCTTCTTCTTCTTCTGATTCATTTTTTGTTTGTTTGTTTTGTTTTGTTTTTGGTTAGGGAGGTCCCTTTTCAATTCATAGACTTTGTAATCCTAAATTGTTGCTAATCTAAAATATTGGCTTATAAAATGAGATTCCATCATAGAACGAGTGGGGAGAGAACATTAACACTTCTATTTATATTTAGGTTTAATCTTAAAAATAATTGAACTTCTACCATTTAGTACATACAGTGGCAGTCACTTGTCCTTTGTTCCTGGTTTGGGGCAGTGACCCACATTTGAGGTGGACATAAAGAAAGGAGAAAGGGATATCCTGCTGGACTACAGAGACTGGAAAGGTAAAAATACATTTTCTAGATTATTTTTCATTTAAACTTTGAATTTGTTTGAGATTTTTACCAGTTGTATTGCTTACTTGAGATTAAGAGGGCAGAAATGAGATGGGGGCTATCCTTCTGCCTCTGTGTGGGGATGGGGAGATTTTCTGCAGGACGTCGTTAGGTTTATGTACATCAAGAGGAGGAAGAGTCTAGCAGGCTTGATCTGTTTCTGAAGTTACGAGTTGTCCCTGGTGACAGTGATGGGATGCCTACTTTTCACCTTCTTATTATAGCAGCATATCCCTGCTGAGCAAGTTCAGATATAAAAAGAAACTAGTTATCAGTCCATGCAACAACTGGATGAATCTCAAAAGCATTATGGTACATGAAAGAAGACACACATACAAAGCTACATAATATATGATTCCACTTATAAGGAAAAAGAGAAAACTATGGACAAAAATCATATTATCAGATATTTAGGGGTCAGGGAAGGGGACAGATGACAAAAGGGCAGGAAGGTACTCTTCAGAGGAATAAAAGTATTCTATATCTTGATTGTGGTGGTACTTTAAAACTCTAGACATTTGTTGAAAATTTTTAAATTTTTTACCTAAGAAGCGTGAATTTTGTCAAAAATTTTTAACTTTTCTACTAAGAAGGGTGAATTTTACTGAATGTAAATTTTACCTCAGTAAACATGAGTTTTAAAAAATGTTTGGAGAACACAGGTCTTGAGAAATCCTTCTCATCCCTATTCCCTAGCCTGTCCATGTTTCATCACCATGAATCAAGTCACACTAATGGACATGGTTTTAGGGTTTCATTTTTATTTTGTTTTTGGTCACACACATGATTTCAAGTTTATGTGGGTCAGAATTCCAGACATAGCTTAGCTGGGTCCTCTGCTCAGGATTCCATATGGCTGCAATCAGAGTATGGGCTGAGTTGGGCTCCCATCTGAAGGCTCAAATGAGAAAGAACCTGCTTTTATGTTCAGTCACGTTGTTAGCAGAATTAATTTCCTTGCACCTCTGAGTCTGAGGGCCCAGGCTACTTATTCCTTGCACCTCTGAGTCTGAGGGCCCAGGCTGCTTACTGGTTAGAGGCTGGAGGCTGCTTTCAGCTCTTAGAGCCCACCTATGGTTCCTTGAGATTTCACACAGTCCCTAGCCATGTGGGCTGTCCCATTGCAGCTGCTTATCTCATCAAGCCAGCCAGGAGTCTCTCAAGTCAATCTGTTAGCAAGATAGACTCTTAAATAATATAGTGTAAACACAGTGGGACATGCCTTTACTTTGCCGTATTCTGTTGGCCAGAAACAAGTCACAGGTCCTGCCCATGCTCAACAAGGGAGGATTACACAAAAGTGTGGACACCAGGAGACAGACATCATGGTGGGTATCCTAAAGTCTGTTCATTACAGTCAGGGAGAGAATAGAGAGGAGTTCACTGGTTACCCTAGTGGATTAGTTCTGGGCATGGTGGAAGTGGTTGGGAAATGGGGGAAGTTGGGAGCGGGAGCTGGGTCAGGAGCAGGAAAGGGCTGAGCACATGAGGATGAGGGTTTAGCAGGGGATGGATAGGGTCAAGGTTCAAGTTTGACATCACATTTCAGTATTTTCCTGGAGAGATGTCTAGTCTCTCTTCTCAAGACAACCTCAACTCAGATTTTTTTTTTAATGGTATTTTAAGAGAATCAAGATGCACCTAGATAAATAAAAAAGTAAAGAGTAGAAGTTTCACATTTCTTCTTCTAGCTCACAACTCAGATATGTACTGGTTAGATTTTCAGATCTCATCCCAAATATTACTGTATTTATATGCCTACATATGCATATATTTTTTCACAAATGGGATCTGGCTACATATGGTTTTGCAGCTTATTGAATTATTTCTCTCCTCTGCCTTTTGCTTTTTCCATTTTGTATTGCCTCATTTTTTCTTCTTCTAATAATTCTTCTTCACATAAGGTCTGGCCCATGATTAGCTCACGAATGGCACTGGGTGGTGGAGGAAGTGTTGGCTAGTACACTGCTCAGATACATGCTCCATACACAATCTGTGGCATCCTTGAATGGAAGGCTAAGGAACCATCCATCCTGGCAGAAGGGCAGTGTGGTATTTGCTTCTCGTAGGCATTGATTGGCTATTTGGGGACGATTTATTCCTATATCATTGACAAATGCCAGATCTTCAAATGCTCGCAGCTATTTTCTCTCTTCTCCCCTCTGGCTTCATCTCCAGACAATTTCTCTAGTTTACTTGCGGAAAATGGATCATTCACTGAGGATTCTCTCACTTAATTCCAGAGAGATCTGCCTTTTGCTGAGCTCTGGAGAGAAACATGTTGGCTTTGTGTATCCTCTGTTGAGGTTCATTAGGTTTGCATTTTTATGAAATTTTCCCTTTTTGTTATATGTGGTTATATTAATTGTTTCCCTTCATTTTCAGCAGGTTTCACAGAAAAGGGGCCAAGTAAATAAATATACTTTTCTTAGGCAGCTTTCCCCCTTTTCCTAACTCTGAGCCTCAACTTAAACCACAACAGCAATATCATAATCAGGCTGGACAGAAGGTCGCTAAAGGAAGAAGCTGAATGTATATTCATTTCAGTGTGAGCTTAGGTGCATTTGGGTTAAAGGTTAGGATGCATCCATGAGAGCTGATATAAGTGGACTCCTCTAGGAGCAACACATTCAGTTATAAACCTAAGTGACCTCCACTAATGTTTGCTGTCATCTGGGAACCAGAATTTGAGGTGTGTCCCTGATGCTCGGGGCCTGGATCCGGGATCCCTCTGTGTGACTGAGGTGCCTTCAACTCCCTACCATGTGAGAACGCAGAGGCACTCACTCATATTTCCCTCAGGCCCATGTTAAAGTTAACCATCCGCTACTCTTTGTGATCTGTCTCTTGACCTAAGTGAAAAATGGTATGTTCAGTTCTCGTTAGGTAGGCATCTGTACTCTGAGAAGACTTCTTAATTAATCTTCATGAAGTGAATGTCATCCAAGGCCATGTATGGAATTGTTCTGAAGTGTGAGCTGTCTTCACACCTTTGTAGGTGGTCCGTTGAGGTCAAGTCCGAACAAGATTGATAAGGAGAGTGCTGTTGAGGCTTCTGAGATAATTAATTTCAAAGGAGTTTGACTACATCTAGTCTTCTAGTCTTTGCTATTAAAACAGCATGTTCAAATTTCTGATTCAATAGTCATTTCCTTTCTTCTTTTATATCTTCCCCATGAAAGATGCAAAATTGTAGGATTGTGGTCTAGGGATGCCTTGAGATGAAGAGTCCAGTACATGTACTAAGACACTATACTGTCTTTTAAGATTCCATGACAACCCCTCAGACAAGATATGATTCTTTTAATTTTCTCCCTTGAGAATAATATTCCTTTGCTGCTTCTTAACTATTCCAGTTACTAATTAGTTCTGAACAAAGACACTTGGTTCTGATGATCATCATATATTTTGTATATTTATTCAAAATTTTGATTCTTTGGCAAATATACAAGATATCCAGATAAATAATTGAGTCCAATCTTTTAAAAAATTACCTGTATCAGACCTGAAAGACTGAACATCATATTGATTGATTGATTCACTACTCCTATGAAATTATCTGTCTGCTCCCTGAGGGTAGAGATGAAGTTTTATTCCACTCTAAATCCTTGAGACAACTGGAGCAATACATCGAGTATAGCATTTGCTCAATAAACATTAGAATGAGAGCTAATCTATTATTTCAAGAGACACTTGATACACTTGATGTTGGTAGGAGATGTCACTCTACAGTGAGTGCCTCTGGGTTACACTCTCACTCCACAAAACCCATTTAAGGGCAAGATGGGAGTGTGTTGCTCTCAGGAAAAAGCATGGTTCAGGTACCTTGTGGATTTCCTGATTGTAAAGACATTGTTTTCCTGATGGAAAAATGCACCAAATAAATCAAACTTCTATGGTTGCCATCTCCTGATTCAAAGTTACCAAAACTGTAGCCTATATCTATCTATCTATCTATCTATCTATCTATCTATCTATCTATCTAT
>NC_058409.1:141977812-142098999 GCF_002201575.2 Neomonachus schauinslandi
GGGGGCTCCCCGCTGGCCGCGCCGCAGGGCGGCTCGCCCACCAAGCTGCAGCGCGGCGGCTCGGCCCCCGAGGGCGCCGCCTACGCCGCGCCGCGCGGCTCCTCGCCCAAGCAGTCGCCCAGCCGCCTGGCCAAGTCCTACAGCACCAGCTCGCCCATCAACATCGTCGTGTCCTCGGCCGGCCTGTCCCCGATCCGCGTGACCTCGCCCCCCACCGTGCAGTCCACCATCTCCTCCTCGCCCATCCACCAGCTGAGCTCCACCATCGGCACGTACGCCACCCTGTCGCCCACCAAGCGCCTGGTCCACGCGTCCGAGCAGTACAGCAAGCACTCGCAGGAGCTGTATGCCACGGCCACCCTCCAGAGGCCGGGCAGCCTGGCAGGTAACCGGCTCGCTGACCACTTTCCGCGGCTCCGCCCCGGGTGGGGGACAACCTGGGCGCTTTGTAGGGGAGCGTGCAGGACGGAGCAGAGCGCTGGCCTTGAGCGGAACTCAAGCTGGGCGTGTCTGTGGGCCAGTGTGAGGCATCCGCAGGATGTAGAGAAAGCCGGGCTGTCCCTAGGCTACGTACGTTAGTGGCTAAACTGAAATATGCCAGTTACTTCTTTGGGAAGTAATGCAGTCTCTCAAACTAACGTCTCTCAATCTCTCTCTCTCAGTCTCTCAATTTCTCTCTCCCTCCTTCTCTCTCCCCAGTCCGAAGACTAAGACATCCATAAAATGAAGTCAAATTTAATAAAGAACCACGCAGACCTGTTGATGATATCCAGAAAAAGAGAAAGCAAATAAAAATTGCAGAAGCTCTATGATCACCTATAGTTACCTCCATTTCGTTGTAGAAAAATGGGAGATTTTCCCAAAGCAGCCATTCAATTTACATAGATTTCCAGAGTAGTGAGAAAGTAACCAACGATTAATTGCCATGAATTGTTACTACTTTGTTATGGCTCTAACTTATTCAAATTTTTTTAATATTATGTCTAAATTTAGTTACTGGGAAAAGTAAAAGACTCCCCCATACCCATTGCATTTACATAGTTTCCCACAGTGGGGGAAAAATAACCAGTAATGAAGTCCCTTGAATTTATTCCCTGCTTATTATGGGGACGGAGGGGTTGGGCTGGACTTGGTTTATGATAAGAAACCTGCTTTTTCTCTGCCAATTCAGAGGTGTCATTTCTGTGGTCGTTATGCCCATCAAAGACCAGGCTGAGCTGGTGCTTCTCTGCTGGTAGCGCCATCTGCTCAGCTTAAACAAGACACTGTGATTGAAAGACTAATGTTTTGTCTCCTAAAGCACCTGACAACCCAGATTTATTGTTGATTTTTTTTTCCTCTTATGAAAGTATTTGGTAATTGTGCCACTCTAGTAACAGATGCTGTGCTCGTATGTTTCCTTTCTTGACATAAATAGGTGACTGTGAAGATAAATAGGATTTTAAAAAAAGGGGGGGAACTTGTTGCATACAAGAGGCAGGTGTCCAGGGTCTGCTTTAATGCAGCACGGTAACTGCCAGTGTGGACCGGCCTGGTATAGCAGGATGCAGGCTGGAATTCCGGTGCCCCCAGATTATGCTAGCTGTGTTTACTGAAATGAAAACTCTCTCTCACGCTCCTTAAGAGAATCTTGGAGGTAGACGATCGTTAATGCCCACCCAGCGGCTGTGCCAAAGTAAGGACTCAGGATTAGCAGTCTGGACAGCAGAGGTGGCTAGGAGACACACGTGGAAACTTCTGTATACAGAAGTTTGGAAACTTCGTTTTATACATTTGTAAAATAAGTTGCTAGATCAGTCAAGGAGTGGGGAGCCAGCTGCAGAGCCTGTAGGTGACCTAAACCGCCCTCCTTGCCCTTCTCAGTGGCCACAGGGGGAGGAGCCTGAGCCCCAGAGAGCCCCGTGGCTTGCCAACAGCCACTGCGTTTCCTGTGCAAACCTGGGGAAAGAAGCCAAGAGCTTAGCTCCCAACTCTTTCTCCTGCTGATTATATGGCCTAAACGTGTGCTTGCTCCACTCAGTCATCTTAGTGAAAATAGGGAGTGTGGGTCTGTTGGAGAGTGTGGGGAGCGTGAATGGGGCAGAAGGAAAGCCTCGCTGTTCTTTAGGTCACTGAATTTAGGAGGAGGTTTTAAAAGTAAATATGAGGTGAAAATCACTTACTCTCTGTAAAACCTTGAACGACTGTTACTGAGGGTTTGATGTGTGTGTGTGTGTGTGTGTGTGTTTGGGGATAGGGAGGTGTTGGCCAGGAAGAGGCGCACTTCCCGAGAGTGAGAGCCACACAATCCATGCGCCATCTCTTGCCTCTGCCTTTCCAACCGTCCCTCAGATTCAATGCCCATATTTCATCATGCTCCCTGGTAGGAAAAAAAACAATCAATGTGCCATTGACGATTCTTAATTTTAGAGCTACCATGAACACTTTAATGTTTGCATTATTTGTTCAAAATGCATGCTTTTAAATATTCATTTAAAGATTTTTCTCATGCAAATTGCTGCTGGTGGTTTTTGAGTTTAAAATTACTCTATAGCTCTGCATAAATACTTGGGTGGCAGAAGATCACATTCCCCATTTAGAAATTAGAAAACTATGGCCCAGGAAAGGTATGGGGACAGACTCTAACATTTGCAAGAGATCTGGAATAATGGAGCTTGGGGACCCCACACCTAATCTGTGTGTTTGATACCATTCCAGACATTATACAGTTTGAAGCCCCTGGCTTGCTAATTGAAAGCACAGTTGAAGTCAAGACTGAAAAATAGCTTTTGGTTGCTCAGGGTTGTGATTTTGGAGATTTGTCAGTGATAACTACGAAGTACAAATATGGGATAGGGAGTGACTTTCACTATTGAATGAGTTAATTCATTCAGTAATTATTAAGCACCTTTTATGTTCCAGCATTAATTTAGACCCTGGGGATACAGCAATGATCAATATCAACCCAAATCCCTGGCCTCCTTTCAAATGGAGACGACAGAAAATCAGCATGATAAATAGTTTTGGTAGAGTGGCCAGGGAAAGCTCTAATTAGAAGGTGACTTTTGAGTCGGTCATGAAGGAAGTGAGGGAGCTGACCATATTAATATGTGGGGAACCGCATGCTGAACAGAAGGAGTAGCAAGTTCCAAGGCTGGTAAAGGGGGTTATGTCTGATGTGTTTGCAGACCAGCAAGGAGTCCAGTGGGGGTGGATCAGTGAGAAGGAGGGCAAAGAAATGACATGAGGTCAGCAAAGTGAACAGCCGGGTCGGGGTGAAAGGGAAAGCCTCGTACGTCTTAATGAGGATTTGAGGTGGCTAGCCGTGCCAAATCCATGGGAGCCATTGAGGATTTGGGCCAAGGAGTGACACAAGCTGACTTCATTTATAACAGGGGCTGTCAGGCTGCTGTGTAGAGAATATATCGTAGGGGATCAAGAGCAGAAGCCAGAATACCGATAGGGGGATTATTGTAGTAATCTAAGCAAGAGAGCATTATGGCTTGGGTCAGGATGGTAGCAGTGGAATTTATAAAAAGTAGTGTAATTCTGGACGCATATATATGGTAGAGCTGACTGGATTGTCTCACAGACCCAACACCCAGAAGAACAGAGTCCCTGTGGGCTGAGGTGGGGTGAGCTGCAGAGGAGTCTAGTTGGATTGGAGGCAGTGCTAGTAAATATTAAGATCTTGGTTTTGAACATGTGCTATCTGTCCACCAGACCCAAAATACATGTGAACTTAGACCGTTGGATTCACAGGTCAGAGTTCAGGGGAGAAGGCCAGGCTAGAGATCAAAATGAGGGAGTCATAAGCAGGTGGGCAGTATTTAAGACCATGAAGCTAGAAGAGACCACTTAGGGAGTAAGTGTAGAAAGAAGAGGTCCAAGGATCAAGTGCTGATTCCCCCCCCCCCCCCCAGATCTAAAGGTCTGGGAGTTGAGAAGAAGGCAACAAAAGAAAGAGATAGCCGAAAGTGTAGGTCAGTGTCATTTCTGAGAAGCCAAGAGAAGAGCGTACCTCAAGGTAGAAGATACTATGCCAAGTGCAATTAAGAAGTCAAGACAGGGCGCCTGGGTGGCTCAGTTGGTTAGGCGACTGCCTTCGGCTCAGGTCATGATCCTGGAGTCCCGGGATCGAGTCCCGCATCGGGCTCCCTGCTCGGCGAGGAGCCTGCTTCTCTCTCTGACCCTCCCCCCTCTCATGTACTCTCTCTCATTCTCGCTCTCTCAAATAAATAAATAAAATCTTTAAAAAAAAAAAAAAAAAAAAAAGAAGTCAAGACAAAGGAAGACTGTTCGATGACATTGTTGAACACTTTCAGTGAAGGATGCTGGGGAAATCCTACTGAAGGCAGAGGGTGGTCCACAAAACAAGGGGAGAAGGAAAACTGGAGACTAAAAATGTGCAGAATGTTTCCAAGCAGTTTTTATTGCTTAGCTACAATTATCTCTAGAGATTCAAAGTTCTGTCTGAGGATTTCAAGCCATCAATTGTAGGGGGCACTTGGTAAAGAACATTCTTTGACATTTTCCACTAGATCTTCCCAGTGGCCAAACTTTTATAAAGTGTGGCCAGAAATCTGGGAGTTCCAGCTCTCTGGGAAAACACCAAATTCAGATTAAACCTGGAAAAGTGTGATTTCTCAAGTGTTAGGTCATCAGGATCTGAAGACCTCTTAGAATGTTTTCTTTCTACCTCCTCCTCCTCCTTCTTGGTATCTCTTTTCATCATATAACGGTGCCTGAGTGGAAACCCAGTTCCGCCTTGCCCAAGGTGTGTATTACACACCTTCTTGAAATTGTTCTCTCATCTGGGGGATCAAAGTAGTATCTCTTTGTCTGATTTAGACATAAATAAGAGAACGTATATAAAGTACTAGCACATTTCCCGGCTCAGTAAAAGTTAATTCATTTTATTTAATAATACCACCATACTAACTTGGCTGTGTACGGAAGAAGTCATTCATTTTTGCTTCAGACACAAAGGAGATCTTTTGAGTCTGAAAACGTATCAGTGTCTGTGTTGGACAGACAGAGATGAGTGAGAGATCATCTTTGCCCTCAAGAGACCCAGTTTCAGAACAGATACATGAATGGACAATCTTAACCCCCGTGCTGGGATCCGGTAGATGTGGGTTCTGTGGGAACATCCTGCAGGGACATCTTACCATCATTTTGGATGTGGGCCACAGATGCTTCCTTGATGTGGTAGCCCCAGAGCTAAGTGGTGTAGACGGAACTAGTGAGGAATGGTAGCTGGAACAAAGTCCAAGAGTAAAGAAGGTGGAGAGTGAGGGGTAGGGAGTGTGATGGGTAGAGAGTGTCGTCAGATCAGGGTTTCCTGAGCCAGAAATGGATGGTAGAGGTGGTGGGGGGAGGGGGAGAGTAGAGAGTAGAAGAGATGAGTAGTAAGGGGCATGTAATTTCGTCCCTTCCTTAGACAGCTGACATGAACCTATTTGCACGTTAAAAACTCCATTGCGGGGACTGAGTGGAGGATAGATTTACAAGAAGGAACAGGCAGGGAAACACTTGGGAAAGCACTGGAATAGCCCATCCCTGCTCCCAGGCCTAGTTGTTGAAACTCCCCCTGCCCCCCACCTCCCCCCACACACTTGTTTTGGAATGTGACAATCATGACTTATACCTGGTAGAGGAAGAAAGCTAAATAAATGGCATAACTAGTTCTTACATTTTCTCTTGACAAATAGGTTGCTTATTTTTTTTCTTTTTGATAGTTTAAAAGTTAAATTTATTCATTTTGTGCATGATGAGTAAAATTATGTTTTAAAGAACCCCATACTGCAGGATAAAGCATTTGCTACATGCCAGGCATTGTGCCAGACACTTTGCAAACTGTATCTCATGTAGTTTCCAACAACTTAAGGAGGTAGGTGTGATTTTTGCCGCATCCTACAGATTTGGAAACTGAGGCTTCTCGGTGAGAAGTTACTTGCCCAGAGTTACTTGGCAAAGTGACGGGGATGTGATTTGAACCTAGATCACTTTGAGTCCAGCTTTTCTGTCCTCTTAAACGTACATGGTATGGGGATAGAGGCAGTATATTTTTTGTTAATGAAGAAAAACACCAAGAATATAGAAATACAGTCCCAGTTTTTAATTTATTTAAGTAACTAGTGATTTTGAAGAAGCAAAACTATCTCAAAAATGTGTCAGTAATCCTATTGAATACGACTTTACCAGTACCTATTTTTTATTCACTTTTGTAAAGGAAACAGCATGATCCTTTCATTTTCTGCTTTAGAGCAAAATTAATCCTATTAAAAGGAGAAATCTGAGTTGTAAATAGGTATTAAAGTTAAGTCAAACATCAGAAGCTTATTTTGAGGCAAAAATGAAATGAATTAAAGGCAGATTCTTAACCAGTGATTACAGCCAAAATTGGCTTCGTATGGACAAGAATTTGGTCAAGGCATGTCCCTCTTTAACCTCTGCCAAGTGGACTTAAACTCAGTATTTAGAGTGTATCACATACTAGAAATCCCCAATTCCGCATATTTAGTGATTTCAACTCCATTCTTTGACTTGTTAATGATTCCAGGTGCACCTGTTATAAGAAAGAAGCCCCACCTAATGCCATATAAAAGCTTTGCAGGCTCCACTGTCAGGTTCTCAAAGGAAACATGAACTCTACTCAAATAATGAGCGAGTTTGTTTAACACACAACACTGGGGATGTGGGCCGAATGCAACATGATATCTGGCTGCCGCTGTTCCTTTCAGTCGCCTTTCCCGAAGGTGATCTTTCCTTGCCAGTGGACAAACACTCAGTCAGTTTTTGTGAACCTTCTGCTCACCCTTAAGTAAAACAAAAATTTCTAGTTTAGATTCACTAATTTGAATGTGATCAGCCTGTGATATCAATCAACACTTTAATCTTCTTTCAAAGGCAGCGAAGGCTGATTTTTCAACCAACATTTCTGGGGAGGGTTTTGGAGCTAGCCCTCCCTGGGGTCTCCTCCCCAGCCTCTGAAGTTCCATGTCATTCCCTGCTGGCCATGCCCCTCAGGTCCAGCCTCTTCCTCAGAAGCTCTTGCTCTCAGCACTCAGTCCCGATCCAGGGTATGTTCTAGATCAGCATATAATATAGTCTCTCTCCTGCATGCTGCATTCTGGCATCCTGCACCCAATGTCCCTTCCCTACTTCCACCAACAAAGTGATTGTTCTGTCAGCCATTTGGCCTCTAGAATTCTGGACCCTCATTTTACAAGCAGGGGACTCAAATCCAAGTGGTCCCATGGAAGCCCACTGTCTCCAGGCATTCCCTCCAAGAGTACAGAGACTAAAATGTCTTCAGCAAAATTCCTCTGTCCTGGTGACCGCTGCCTCCATCTTCCCAGAGCCCAAGATGCACAGAAATGGTGATCAGACATCCTTTGTCTATGTCCATGCCAAACTCACATCCGGGAGACTGTCACTGTAACGTCCCATTACAGTAAGTTAGTGGCTGGGTCTGGAACTAAATGTTTGGAATGCTGGGTGGCCCAAAAGGCCTACCTGATGTCTTTTGTGTTGCTCCACAGAAACCAATACCTACCCTTCCCTTCCTACCACATGGCAGCCTTGCCAGTTAAAATGGGGCAAACAGGTCTTTTTTGTACCTTTGTAGGAGAGTGAAAACTTTGTGTAGAATTCTGTCAAAGCCTTTCCAGTATCACTGACACTTACATGATTTCAATCATGCTTTAATTTAACTAGGAAAATATAAATTAAAAATATGAGAATGTGTCTTGGACAATGGTGCAAGATGGCATACTCTGTCCATGCATTTGCCTCCCCTCTGTCCAGATCCTCAGAAAAATAAAGTACAGAATTACAACGGGTGAGCCGTGAAAGAGACAAGAACACAGAGGCCAGCAGGTGGGTCTCATCAAAAACAAGCCATAAATTTTCTAGAAAGCAAAATAGATAGGCGTGATGAGCAATTAAAACATAGAATTTCCTCCCAAGAATCTGCTCTGTCAGCATGGCGGAGGTGGACTGGCAGTCTTCAGTGAATTCTTGGGCAGGCTCAGTTGTCAGGGTTGAGCTGGGGTCTGGGGAGAGCGTGGGGCTAAAGACGGAGGGATTCCTTGGAACTCAGTGCTTGACACAACTTCAAGTCAGCTTCTTCCTCCCACTCACATATCCTCTTGGCTACCAAGATGGCGACCCTGTGGCCCATGCTTACTCCAAGGTGAAGAGCAGGAGTGGTCTCCTGAAGAAACTGGACAAGCCGAGAAAGTTAGACTCCGGTTTGGCTGCCGTGGCCTGGACAAAATTTGTACCACACAGGCTGTGGGTGGTTTGCTGGAACAGGGCTGGGCTGCCCTTCACCCTCTCATCCTCAAGGAAGAAGGCCAGCGCATATGCTCCACCCTCCCTGTCATAAATTCTAACTCAGGGTTATTTCGTAGGAAATACTTCCATTTATGTTGCAGTGGGAGAAACGAATGCCAGGTTTTTCTTTCTCAAATATGATAAATTAGGAGGGATTACTGAGGAATTGGGGAGAATTAGTGGCATGAAAAAAAATAGAAAAATGAACTGTCTCTCAGAAGAAACACATAATTTACAGAATAAAAGAGATTAAAGGAAACAAGGAAAAACTTTAGAATCAGTACTGAGAAGGATTTAAGAAGATCTTGTGTTTATTAAATAAGAACTGCGTGGTACATGAGAGGATCAAAGAACAAGAAAATCTTTATAAGCTGTAAAACTATCACTACCCAAATAAAAAATCTGATAGAACGAGTGGGAAGTAGTCAAGGAAATCGAGTACTCAGATGGTAGCCATATAGGGAAGGAGAGAGAAACTCTGAGAGTAATGCAATAATAATGCATACAAGATACATCCAAGAGATCTAACACATTTTCGGAGTCCGAGAAAGAGAATGGAGGGAAGCAAGCTACCAGAGAAGTAATATGGCTACAGTTCCTCGGAGCTGAGGGACTTGTACCTTTATAGGAAATGCCCCATGCTCGGAATAGGAGATTTCCCCATTCCGCACCATGAAATTTCAAAGCACCAACATAAAGACCCTCAGGCCACTGGAGATAAATAAAACAGATGCCTCCTGATTTGCAGTAGCAATACTGGGGGTGGGGGAGGGGGGAGAACAATCAGGTGATGTGCTCAAAGTTCTGGGGGAAAGTTATTTTTTTTTTTTTAAGATTTATTTATTTGACAGAGAGAGAGACAGCCAGAGAGGGAACACAAGCAGGGGGAGTGGGAGAGGGAGTAGCAGGCTTCCCACGGAGCAAGGAGCCCCGGGAAAGTTATTTTTAACCTAAAATCTATACCTAGCCAAATTATCCATATAAAGGCAGAATCAAATATTTTCAGTCTTGCTAGTTCTGATAAAATGGATTTCCTACGCCCCCTTTCCTAGGTTACAGCACTCGGTGGATGTGTCCCAGGTGAATAAGGGCATAAAACAGGAAAACATGGTACCCAGGAAACAGTGTATACTGACCAGCAGGATGGTGCAGAGAAGTCTCAGGGGGAAAAAAGATACCTGGACAGTAAGCTAGCAAACGAAGAAAGGTGGGACCCACCACATAAATGGTGACAGACGTGAATGTTGGCCTAAGTCCCAAAGAGTCTGGGTAATTTTTTTTTTTTAAAGATTTTATTTATTTGCGAGAGAGAGAATGAGAGACAGAGAGCATGAGAGGGAGGAGGGTCAGAGGGAGAAGCAGACTCCCCGCTGAGCAGGAAGCCCGATGTGGGACTCGATCCCGGGACTCCAGGATCATGACCTGAGCCGAAGGCAGTCGCTTAACCAACTGAGCCACCCAGGCACCCGAGTCTGGGTAATTTTAATATCTAAGGGCTGAAGAAGTAAAAGAATGAGTTAAGAATAATGAGTTTAATTGTAGTTGAGGAAAAGAGAATTGTTCTTGCATTGCTTTGGGTTCCACAAATACAGAAGGCAATGTTTAAGAACATGGTTGAGGCCAGACAGATGAGGGTACATCTGTTATTGGTTGGTTCCATCAGTTACTTGCTCAGTTACCTTAGACGGTTGAGTTCTACTCAACAAGTCTTCACTGAACACCTCTTCTGTGCTGGGTGTTCTTTTAGGTGGTGGACACATACCTGTAAACAATAGAGACCAAAGCCCCTGTCCTCTTGGAGGTATGGTCTAATACGGGTAGGATATTCTATAGTAAGAAGAGCCGTGGGGAGGAAGAGTAGGGATGTCAGAGGGTGGGGCAGCCAGGAAACTCTCCTATCTCCATAGATAGGGTGTTTACTGAGCAAACACTTGAAGCAAGGAAGTAGGAAGCCATGTGCCTATCTGGGGAAGAATGACCCAGGCAGAGGGACCAGCCAGTGCAAAGACCCTGAGGTGAAATCATGCTTGGCCTGTGTGGGGAACAAAATGGGCCTTCTCTGAGATTGTGTATCCTGTAGTGGGGATAACAATACTGTGACAATTATACAAGACATTACAAAGATCATATAAGATGGAGATCCTTCCTATCCATTGTCTATTAGCATGCCCACCTTAAACGGGCTCAGTGAATTAGAACTGTTGTTACCATGGAGAATCATGGCATCAACCAAGCTCTACTGGAATGCCAGATGTAAATAAGATGGAAGTGATAACTCCAGGGGTCTTGTTGGACTGGAAGGAGGATGGGAGTGACATTAGTTCCCAAGTGGCTTATAATACTATGTAGTTGTGATATGAGCTATGAGAGAGGCCCAAGGGCTGGATCATCCCAAAAGGGAAGGCACATCCAGATGGGAAGATCAAGAGTTTTTGGTGGAGGCAGCGTTTGAGGTTGGGTTTAACAAAATGCTCTGGTGACAGGTGCAAACTGGAGAAGAGGCATATAGCTTGGGAGGGTCGGGTTCCATATTAGTTATGAATTAGCCGCCAAAGGGGTGCCATGAGTCCTGGTGGCTTTAAGGTCAAGCTAGGGGCACTGACGGTATGCTGATTACACATTGTCCAGGGTCTGCTCTCCTGAATGCACTCTGAGCAGGTATGACCACATTGGGGAGGCACTGGGGAGCTAGTAACAGCTTTGCTGAGAAGGATTTCTTTATCCCACTTTTTAAAATAAAATTTTATTATTATTTTTAAAACTTTATTTATTTATTTTTAAATTTTATTTTATTATGTTATGTTAGTCACCATACAATACATCATTAGATTTTGGTGTAGTGTTCCACGATTCATTGTTTTCGTATAACACCCAGTGCTCCATGAAGAATGTGCCCTCCTTAATACCCATCACTGGGCTAACCCATCCCCCCACCCCGCGCCCCTCCAGAAGCCTCAGTTTGTTTCTCAGAGTCTACAGTCTCTCATGGTTCATCTCCCCATCCGATTCCCCCCCCCCCAATGTCCTCCATGCTATTCCTTATGTTCCACAAATAAGTGAAACCATATGATAATTGACTTTCTCTGCTTCACTTACTTAGCATAATCTTCCCCAGTCCCATCCATGTTGATGTAAAAGTTGGGTATTCATCCTTTCTGATGGCTGAATGATATTCCATTGTATATATGGACCTCATCTTCTTTATCCATTCATCTGCCGAAGGGCATCTCAGCTCTTTCCACAGAAAAAACTTTATTTATTTATTTGAGAGAGCGAGAACCCGAGTAGAGGGAGGGCCAGAGGGAGAAGCAGGCTCCCTGCTTGATCCCAGGACCCTGAGATCATGACCTGAGCCAAAGGCAGACACTTCACTGATTGAGTGAGGGCGTCCCTCACTTTTTTTTTTAAATAAGAGGTCATGAGACATTTTTTGAAAGCATAAATTCTTTGGAAGGCCCTGTAAGCTTCCTTTCGCTTGGGGTCAAGGATCCCAGAAGCTTGCACGTGAATATTTGAGACATTGCTTGGAGGTAGGGTGAGGGTGTGCGAGCAGTTTGAAAAGAAGTGGATTAAAATGGGACCAGTTCTGCTCCCCCCTCCGCCCCCTAAATGAACCTCACGGGCAATTCCCTTTCCCCTCTTTGAGAACCAGGGGTCATGTGCAGCCAGATGTTTTGCTGGTCCTGAACCCTGAGAATCCGTCTTGGTTCCTCAGTGCTGCAGATCGGATAGGTGGCAAGTAGAAACAGGTGTTTACCGGGAAACTGCTTTTAGCTATAATATGCCATCAGGGAAGGAAATGACAGAATGCGAGGAAAGACGTGGAGATGCACACACACAGGAATTGGGTCTAGAAGCCAGACTACAGATGTACCGTTCACTCTTGCGCTTCTGGGCTATTGGCCATGCTGACCGTGTTTTCCTGGCTGGGTCCCCAGCACTCAGCAGTGGGGAAAGCCTGGCTGATGTCCGACCTGGGGTGTGGGTTTCTCCTGCTCCTCAGGCAGGGCATTGGAGGTAAAATATTCCTGGGTTGGTTTTCATTGATTACTCCTTTTAGGTCACAGGTGTTGGTTAATTTGAGCAAACGGGCATCTGTGCTCGCCACTCACTTTACATGTGCGCATCAACTCAGTGGTGATTGTTCACTGATAGCTTCATAAATATGATACTTTTAAACATTTATTTTTGGGCGCCTGGGTGGCTCAGTTGGTTAAGCGACTGCCTTCGGCTCAGGTCATGATCCTGGAGTCCCAGGATCGAGTCTCACATCGGGCTCCCTGTTCAGCAGGGAGTCTGCTTCTCCCTCTGACCTTCCTCCCCTCGTGCTCTCTCTCTCATTCTCTCTCTCTCAAATAAATAAATAAAAATCTTTAATAAATAAATAAATATATATATATATATTTTTAATCTAAGCAACAGGGATTATGTGGAGACCAACTATTTTAGTAGATGTACAAATAACCTTAAATAATTAATAACTTAAAATCTCTCAAAATGCAGTCAATTTGCAACCAAGGCTGCATCAATATCCCTCCTGCCGCTGTATATAACCAAGGTGCGTTTTGTAGTTTTAAAAAATTTGCTATATATTTACTTCATATATATATGTTATAATACATACAATTTTTTATTGTGTTTTACATATTATAAATATGACAAAAATTACTATACATACACGTGTATATGTATGTATACATGTAATATGTATGTATGTATTTTATATATATATATAAAATTTTGCATTTCTTGTGGCATAATTAACATGAAATATCTGAAACCTCTAACGGCTAATCCCCAGTGGGTCTATATGTATTTATTGTGGTGCTGTGTATTGCCAAAGAACTGATTTTGATGCAAAGCAGAAAATATCTTGAATTATCTTGCAATCCAGGCAAAGCACTTGAATAGCAGGCCTATGGGCTCCCTGAAGGAACCTAATGAGACCCCTGCATATTTCAGAACTCCTCACCAAGCCTCTTCTAGTAGGTATTCGACAACTACAGTTTTCAAGATTTTAGTTTTAAGTAATCTCTGCACCCAACATGGGGCTCGAACTTACAACCCCAAGATCAAGAGCCGCATGCTCTACTGATGGAGCCAGCCAGGAACCCTTCAACAGATATTTCCCACTGACCTCTGTAGAGCTAGTTACGGGTGCAAGTGTTACATCCCATTGATAACCGGAAGTTATCCTTAGCATAGAGAGAGAAACACAGAGAGATAGCAGGTTCTCCTCGGAATGAGTGAACCATTAAAAACTTAGCAATAGCTGCCAGAAAGACTTGGTTCAATGCATATTGAACATCTGTAAGATAAAGTGTCTGCTTCCTCACCTCTGAGTTTCCCAGTTCTTTAGAAAGTGGCTTCCTGTATTTTTTTAGGTTGTGCTTGCAGCATTCACAGAGGCAGGGACAGCAGTCGTGGAATGTCACAGGCTTACCTCCAGAGCTAGCAGTTCTTTGTGTGTAGTTCTAGAGAAGAGATCATAAAAAACAGATAATGCCTATTCTGTGGGGTCTGTATACTGAGGATCTGCCCAGGATCCTGCAGGTAGAGACGTGGCATCAAAGGCAACCCAAAGAAAACCATTAATTATTTTGACTGAGTGGACTTTAGCAGTCCCTCAAATTTCGGCTTGCTATGTAAATATCTTCAAATAGATCTGATAGCATTGATTTCTCCTGTTGGGCTTCCTAGATGGCGCCTGGGCACACAGGGGCTATGCTGTCCAGAGGCCCCGTGCTCCCACTGAACCTCAAATGATGTCTGCATTTCCTGACTTCAGCCTTTGAGCTCCCCTAGAATGGACTGACAATGCAGTAAAGTCAAAATCTCCCTTACAAGATAAGCTTCCCTTTAATAATTGATGCAGAAAAGGGAAGTCTGTATACATTTCTCTTTAGAATGAAGAAAAGACACACACACACACACACATACACACACACACACGGGTACTCACTCAGGTCTTAACGCTTGGCTGCTGCTTGGAAGCATAGAATACTACAGTCTCCTCCATGGCTGAGCCAATTAGTTGGTCATTGTTGACATGACCACAAACAGCCCCCGTCACCTTGACAGCCTTCTAGCAAATATGTAGTATTTGTTTTGCCCTGCATGAGTCAACACAGATCGATTTCTGTACTGGAAAAGCATCACCTACATCACTACCGAGCCATACGGATTGGTGGTTTAGTAGTAACTTCTTTGGATACAGAGAATGGATGAAAAATGGGGTGGGGGAGTTATAAGTATGCATAGGTCTCATCAGAGGTGCTTTGTATGAGGGGATTAATGTTTTAATAAATGTAACTGGTATTCCAGTGATAATTATGGAGATATAATGTAGTTACTAGTTGGATTCTAAAACACACAAATGCACTTATTAAAGCCTTTAACCAGAAAAGAATCAAGGAAAAATTTTAATCCTCCTCAGAACTGCTTATTACACAACATAATGTCTCTTCTCAGACTCTTTTTTTACATGCCAAATATTAGGTCGAGTAAAATGATGAAAATTTAATAAAGTGTTGGTAGAAGGAATTTATAAAATGTAAATGTAGAGCATGAGTAATCTGTGAAGCAGTTTACTTGCATTCCCCCTCACCACCATAAATTATGTTGAAAATCAATGGTATCTTCTTCTGGAATTACCAATTGAGCCTCTCTGGGGGGGTGTTAGTAAGATATATAAAGGAGTAGGAGAATGATACAGGGAGAATACATTTTAACTTTGCATTATAAAAGCTAAATAATTTCTGGAAAGGACTTTGTACAGCCTATCTATGGTATAGCTAATACAGTCTGATTAAAAAAAAAAAAAGGCCTGTGTTTGAGATGCTGAGATGCAAAACATCTTAGTTCACGTATATTGCAAAATATTTAAACCACTTAGTAAAGAAAACTACTTAAGCCCGCTTTTGTCCGATAAAGCCTTTCTCCTTGTCTGTACGTTGAGAATTCTGCCTGTGCCCTTCAATGGACACATACAGCAAAAAGTGAAAATTCAGCTTCAGTCCTGAAGACTTTTGGTCTTTTGAAGCCAAAGTTTGTCTGTCCTGCTTTGCATCTCAACAAAAAAAGATGGGCCAGGAGCACCTTGTTCTGGCTTCCTTCCATGGAAATATCCATAATTATCCATAGTAATTAGGTCCTGAAGCCAGACCACAGATGTACTATTCGTGTATTGCACTGATGGGGTATTGAGAAGCAGCTGTCGAGAAATAAAATGACACTCACTGAATTTTATCCGCCTTGTTGATAGAGAAGAGTATCTATGTGAATATGAGACTGGCCATTAAAAACTCTGGTAAGTGACTAATTAATAAAGCACCGAATCGCAGATTGCTCTGCATCACTAGTTAATTAGGACAATAGATAGTGGTGAGCCTGGCTCCTGGTCCGTTCCACCCAGAACACGGCTGCCAAAACCTGCTCTCAGGGCAGAGATGGGCTTAGACGCAAATTTTAAACAGGAGACCCCTCCTGGGTAAAATTAACATTCACAGATTAAACTTGTTTACAAGTTAATGTCAGAAGACTTTAATTACAAGTCTGAAGTCAAATTATGTCGCCCTTCTGTACAAAGATATTACAATTCACAGTTCACCCCTGCTAATTTTTTATCTGCTCTGTGTCAGCTGAGAAGGACGTGAGGTGTCCGGGTCGAGTGTTTCTGGGAGTCATTTTATCAGCTTCTTCGGGACTATCTCTTATTTGGACGGTTGTGGTTACAGTGAAGTTATTTTCAGAAAGATTCCTAAGTGTTCACAGGATATGTGATTGTCACTGCAAGGACCCCAGCCTCACCTGAGATAGAAAGGCAACCTCCAGCCCCAGTGTCCCTTCCCAGAAATCATAGTGCATCCAACCCAAAGACATTTTCCGGAGACCGACAGAAGCAAGAGGAATGGGAGAGGCAGGAAATGCCCTGCAGTCTATGCGTGTCTACAGTCTGTGAACTTGGAGGGGGGTATTTCCCAACAGGAAGTTAATTGCAGTGCAGTCCCACCTGCAACACCAACTGTCTTGTACTCCTTCTATTTTCAAAGGTGCTGCTGCCTTCCTGCAAAGTTCAGAAACTGCACCTTCCTCCAAGAGGAATTACTCCCTCCCACCACATCCAAGAATGGATATTTCTATGAATGTTTTAAATCTCCAGCCTTAGGTGTTCTGCTGAGAACCAGACCTTGACATGCACTCCTCAAGACCCCAAATCTGGCCCCAGATCTACCAGCCAGAGCTAGATCCCTTGTTAGAGACACCCGGGGAGTGTTTGAGCTCTTCTGTCCCCTGGGCCCATCCACTCAGGTCCTAATTCAGTAGTCTGGAGTGGATCCCCAGCCTCAGTACTGTTAAAAAGGCTTCCAGGTGAACGCCACATATGTCCTCCCAGGGTTGAGAAGCCCCGAACTGAACCTTGCATAGGAGTGCACTGCGGCAGCATAGGGACCCTAGACCCCCGCTTCCGCCGAAGCCGTCAGGAAGCCTAACAATAGCAGCAAACACATTCCAGTCCACCCAGATCCAAAACGTCTGCCTTCTGCAGGAAAGATGGGTTTTTTCCCCTAGAAGCTAGCCTGCTCACAAAGGCTTTTACAGGTCCCTTAGTATCTGGGCCTTGGCCACCTAGAGCTAAGATCAGTCACTCTGCGGCAGTGCACGTGGGGAAGCCTGACCCCTAGGCCAAGGCAGCCCAGGGCAGCCAGTACGATGCCCACATGTGGTGGGCAGCACAGCCACACTCGGAAGCCAGGCTCCAGGGTGCCCGCTGAGGCCCCATCAGCATCTGACTACACCTTCGGCCTGCAGCTTTGCTAAGGCACTCATGCTTGCTTCATAAGGCAGGGAGAATATAAGGAATCCATGTGTCTGTCTCCAGAAGGATGCCGAAGTTGAAGTCCTCTAGCCACCAAGATACGTGTCCGTAGCTAAACCAGTATGCCCTGGCTTCTCAAAGGATGGTCTGTGGACCAGCAACCCCAACATTGCCAGAGAACTTGTTAAAAATGCAGAACCTCAGGCCCTCCCCCACACCTGCTGAGCCAGAACTGAAATTTTAATCAGGGGATTCATGCCGATGGTGTTTGGAGAAGCCCTGAAATACATGGCTGGTTCATTTGGAGCTACTCTTTATCTACCCTGAAATAAATCAAAAGCCGATAACAAGGACAGGTGCCAAACCACCCTGTTTAGCTAGTGTGTTTCACTAGTACCAGTCCCATCTTAGGCACGTGTGTTTCCCCAGGCTCTTCTTTAACTTGGAGTTGGGTGTGAGTTTTGCCCGAGTACACCATCCTCTTGACGGCAGACGCAGAAGCCGCAACTGCAAATAAACAGAGAAACGGACCATCCTTAGAATGCGAAGATATCAGACATTACTCATTACACCCCGTGACCACTGTCTCGCTACTCTCCATACACCTGCCTGTCACAAAAGGAATTGGACAAAAGAAGCCTGTTTTTCTCACAGCTTGGGAAGAAATGCTCATGGTTGGAGAGAAAAGCCAAGAATGAGGGACACCTGCTATTATAGGGGACCAGATCCCATGGACACATGTATTGCTGCTTCCTGGCCAAGTGATTTTCACTTTTAAGTTATTCTCCGTGTAAAGTATTGGAGTCTCAGTAGATTACAGTATTTGGTAAAAGGTGTGGTGAGGTTTCATAATTACATTAAGTTGTATTGGAAAGCTCATCATAGAGTGACAGGAACAAATCCTGTGTTTTGTACCTTGTCAGAGACTGCATGAGCGTTTAACTTATTTGTGATAGCAGCAAAGTTTCCATAATATATGAAAATCTAGGATTTATGAAGTCGATGAAACAGGAGGGCATTTTCCAAAGCTTTCCAAAACAGACTTTTCACAGAATCAACTTATATCATCAGATGGCCCTCTTACGTTGAAATTATTAAGCTCCAATGCAGATTTTATCATTCATTTGTACAAATTAATACTCTCCCTTCCAAACGTCTGTCTGAAATATGGCTCATAGCCTGTATAGGAAATGTGTTCATATATTTTAACATTTACAACAACTTAAGATGTCAAACTAATTCAGCGAATTAATGATCATTTGCAAATGAAATTTAGCACATGGACTTAACTCAAGATCCATAGGAAGTCCTTTGTGGGTCCTTTAAATACTTAAATTAACTTGTGAATTAGCATAGAAGTAGGGAGTAAGTTTTGGAATTTTAATTTGAGTCAAAAGCAAAAACCAAGAATTAAACAAGTAAGTCTTTATTATGGCAAGGTATTCCTTAGATCAAAGGAATCTTTCAGCAGTTTACTTAGCACACACTTATGATACGGTACTGTTAACCAAAATTGCTTTTTATTTCTAAAAGTGCTTATTTGTTGGTATCATTTTTCCCTCTTGAGTTTCATAATGAGAAATATCAAGCCAGAATTTTTAAGAGGTTCAAAAGCCACAGAATAACTCTTCCAAGGCCATAAACTCAGGGAGCACAGTGTTTCTACCTGCATGGGCCAAGCCTCCTGGCCATGTTGCTCAGGGATATCAGTGTATCAGCAGGGATCAGACTCCCGAAATCAGTATTTGGTGAAGGAAAAGGTACAATGGGAATTTGCGAGGGGAAAATCTGTTCCCATTCCAGAAACCACTGTTCTCTTTGGAAGTTCTATTCTGCCCTTCTGAGATGTAATTTCACTAAGAAACATTGATGTATGAACTAGAGTCACAATTTTTAAGAAACCTGAATGCCAGAGATTTTACTTTGGACTTTTCTTCATAGCATGGGAAGTTCATAGCTCTTTTTCTGAACACAGTTCTTTATGTCAGAAATGAAAACACTTGTCTCGGCCTCCTGTTCACACGCACATTGAGTCGGCTTTCTCCGGCCAACTGACCTTTGCGTCATTTAGGTCTTCATTTTCTCCTTCCACTTCTTTGCCGGTGAGCATCTGAAGCTGGCTCCTGGATTTGAACAGAACAGATCGATGGCAGTATGTCCTTAAGAACCTAGTATTAATACAGCCAAATGAAAACACGCAGATATTTATTTCTTTGCAAAAGCAAGTGAATTCACATTAAAGGGGCATAAATTAGATAGTATAGAAATAAAAGAAGACAAATGGATCCCAATGAAAACCGGAATGAACTTCTTCCATTCTGTCTGCTAAAGTAATCAGCATAATGTGGTAGTAAATTATATTATTTGAAGAAAGCAAGAAATGACAAATTGAATGTTGAAACACATTAGCTATTTATCTCTTTCTTTTAAACATGCCTATCTCCTGTCTCCCTATTTTATCTCAAACAGGGGTCTCTCAGTGTGATCTCTGCAGTTAGAATCACAAGGTGTGGTGGCACCTGGGTGGCTCAGTCGTTAAGCGTCTGCCTTCGGCTCAGGTCATGATCCCAGGGTCCTGGGATCAAGCCCTGCATCGGGCTCCCTGCTCGGTGGGAAGCCTGCTTCTCCCTCTCCCACTCCCCCTGCTTGTGTTCTTTCTGTTTCTCGCTGTGTATCTCGCTCTGTCAAATAAATAAAATCTTAAAAAAAAAAAAAAAGAATCACAAGGTGAGGTGTTGCCTGTTAAACACACATTGCTTCTCCCTGCTCAGATGGATCAAGTCTGAATCTTTGGGGGTTGTGTCCAGGAATCAGCCTTTCAAAGAGTTTTCCCCAGATTCTTGGGAAAACAAATGAAGATTTGAGAATAATCGTGTTCTAAGGAATGAAAATTCAAAGGCTGTGTGTGTGTGTGTGTGTGTGTGTTTAAAATTTGGGCTGAATCTTCGGTTTGCAGCTCTCATGAGCTTCTTAGGTGTGATCTTCCATTGAATATTCTAACTCCCATTGATTAAAATGTTGTTGCTGGGATTGTGAAATTTTGAGTTAAAAAGAAAATCTGTTCAGTTCTTACAACCAGTTGTTGTCTGAACTCATAAAGGGTCCATACACTAACTGTGTTTCTTTTTAAAGACAATATGGATTAAGTAGGTGCTAATAAAATCACTTCTTTAAATATCATGAAATGAATCTCCTACAGAGGGCCTTTGCTTGTACTGCTGGTTCCCTCTGAGAAACACGTGGATCTTCCTCCAGTATGGCTCTTTCTCTGGCCTTGTGAAGTTTTCTGCCGAAATGCCAGATAAGCAAAAAGAACCTTCTTGATCACCTTTTCAAAACAGTATTCCCCCACCGGCACTTTGTCTGCTCTCCCCTTACCCAACTTCACTTTTCTTCAGTACCTTTATCTCTGTACTTACTTGAATGGGATGACTTATTTTCAAGGCCAGGGAACTCATTTGTTTTAAGCACTCGGTGTCCTCAACTTCTTGAAGTTGCCCACACACCCAGCAAATATGTGTTGAGTGGATGAATCTGTTGATTAGTAAGGACTAACTGGTGCATAGAAACAACACATATAAAATTCAGCATGTAGAAATTTATTTGCACATAAGTCTAGAAGTGATAAATGTTTCATATTGCTGGTCAGAATGAAAACAGTGCCTGCCGGACTCTGACCCAAGGAAGGTGTGGTGTGGAGGAATGAGATAAGCCCTTTCAGCTTCATGATCATCCCCCATGTCAAGGCTCCCTGCAGATCTGTTGCTGGCTTCCTCCTGGATTAGCAAATGTTTGTTAGCTTTAATTTGCAGGTTTAATTTATGCTATATCCCTTTCTAAAAAGGATCGCACCTCTTCTTGGACATTTCAATCTTTCTTTCCCTTTTGGACTTCATTCCTGCGATCTTTGCAATCATCCATTAAAGAGCAACACTAAGGTAGACTTTAAGATTCTTGCTCCTTGCCTAGGACCCTTGGGTCATTAATGTCTGGTTCATAGTGCTAGTACAGATTCCTCATGTACAGTTAATGCTTGTAATAGAAGATTTTCACACGGCCCTCAGATCATGTCACCCTTCAGAAGATCATCGGGTCCTCTTGTTGCTTGTTTTGGGTGTTTTTAGAGACTTAGGGTCGAGGAATGGTGATAAAGTTACAACTCTAAATCTACCAGGGATGGATAACTCTCATTTAACTCTATAAGATTTGGATATAATGACTGTCTCCTTGCTTTTACACTTGTAAGTCTTTGGCAATATTATCAAAGCCTCCAGAAGAAGGAAGAATTGACAGCAGGAACTCAAGGCATACCGTACTTAAATATATTCCTGGAAAATATGAACATGAGATAATATTCAGTGTGATGTTGGCATTTGATAAATCAGATGCAATGAACCTAATTATGCAAAACAGTTATTTTGAATCTATCATTCATCTGAATGCCGTCTAAATCAGAACTTACTTAATTACTAGGAAAGGGAAGTAAGGAACTTGCTTGCTCTCTTCCTTCCCTTTCCTCAAAACATTCAGTAATTTTTATTAACACTGAATTCATAGAATTCCCAGTAACTGTCTCAGTCATTCAGAGATGCTCTGTTTATTTAAATTGAAAACAACCTGTGAGAAATATATCGGTAAAATGGATTTATCTGCCAGCAATTTCAGAACTTTCGAATGGGTTTTTCCTCAGAGATTCTAGGTGAGAGTGTTAAAATCCTTGGGGTCACATGATCCTGAAGAAGCAGGGCAGTCACTGAGCATTGAAGGATTTAGCTCTAGCATGACCACCAGAGAAAGCCTTGAACCAGCAGACAGAGAGAGAGCTACCCGCAAACACCACCAAAATCAAGTTATTCCAAAGGCTTGTTGCTTTAGACTGGAATGGAGAGCTCCAAATTCGGGCCATTCAGAGACAGCTGACAGTTAAATCCCAGCATGCCCTGTGAGTCTCAGCTTTGAAGACCTAGCTGAAGGGTCTCTCCTAGCATCAGCTGTTCGCAGCATTGGGTTCTTGTGTGTGTTCTCCATTCACCATTGCTAGAAAACCATCTCTCCTTGCTGGTCCCTCAGTGTCCTCCACCCCAGCTGCGTTGGTGGAGGTGATTCTCCTGGCACTTCGGCTCCTGTGATTCTAACCGTACCTCATGTGAAATACTGCTTCTCAATCAACATCGTCTTGTCTGTGTATCAGGCCAGCCGCTTAGCCCTCACAGAATGCTCTTTGCTCATGTCGGCAGAGGCTTCCTGGTCCACAGCATTGCTTCGAAGCAACACCTCTCCCCATACAATGCAACGAAATGACACAAATTAGGATTCACAAATACTACCAGGCGGGGATGCGTAGCCTCAACTTACAAATTAAACCAGCTAGTGACGGCCATTTGTACCTTTTTCAGAGAAGGGTAAACTAAGTGCCCGTGCTTCAATTTGGAGGAGGGTAAGAGTAAAAGAAAATGACTTGAACTTCTGTTTAAAATCTGCGTATCTCGGGGATTCAGGCCATTGGAAGTCCAAACATTTCAGTTCATTCATTGTCCAGGAAGAAACTGCTGACAAGAAGGAATTCTGCTTCACTTTTCAGGAACAACATCAAGATGGCTTGCCATTATGGTTTATTCATTTGCTCATCATTTTAAATAATCATTTCTGTTGCAAACTTTAAGGTGCAAGGACTCCGGGATAATAAGAGGTTTTTAGGTCTGACTTGTCTGCCCAATTCCTTTAGTGAGGAAGCCAGCCACGTTCATTAGGCCGAGAAAAAGGATGTCTCACTGGCCCTGTGCTGGGTGGATTTATCTCAGAATCATTATCATCCTTATAGGGAGATCAGGTCTGGGAGGTCTGGGAGCCGAGCAAGGCAGCTGGGTGATGCCGATAAGCCGATTAGCTCGACGTATTGCTGCCATTTCATGTTATTCATTTGATTTTCTGCAGATTTCAACATTTCTGGGCAAAAAACCCCCAAAGAACAAATTCAAATATGGCTTTGATAAAGCCAGTTCTGATAAATGTTTCATATTGCTGGTCAGAATGAAAACAGCGCCTGTGGGACTTTGTCGATCGGGGCTCAATGTCGCCTGTTAATTTCTTTCAGCTGGGTCCCGGGCCTCGTATAGCAGCCAGCACGGCCACCTGGGCCCGGAGCTGCGGGCTCTGCAGTCCCCAGAGCACCACATCGACCCCATCTATGAGGACCGTGTCTATCAGAAGCCCCCGATGAGGAGTCTCAGCCAGAGCCAGGGGGACCCTCTGCCGCCAGCCCACACGGGCGCTTACCGCACGAGCACAGGTATGTATTCGGGACGCCCCTCGGCGGCCTGTCCACGTGGGGGGTGTGCTCGGGGCCCCGTGAAGGGTCCGTGTGTGTGTGTCCGTCCGTGTCCGCGTCATCTCTGCTCACGAGCATTATGACCTGCCTCTGTCATTCACGTCTGTGATGGTAATGAGAGAAAGCAAGTACGACTCGTTTAGCTACCTGAGGATATTTTAAATGGAAGAAGTTTAATGCGGGTTGTAAGCTTATGTTGTCTAACAGGCAAACTGGAAGAAGGAATGCTAACTTTTTTTTTTTTAAGATTTTATTTATTTGAGAGAGAGAGAATGAGAGAGAGAGAAAGCACGTGAGAGGGGGGAGGGTCAGAGGGGGAAGCAGACTCCCCGCCGCGCAGGGAGCCCGATGTGGGACTCGATCCCGGGACTCCAGGATCATGACCTGAGCTGAAGGCAGTTGCTTAACCAACTGAGCCATCCAGGCACCCCAGGAGTGCTAATTTTTTGTATGTCATCATTCACATATTTAATGAATGTAAGTACTCCCAACAAAGCACTGTTATTATACAGGACATAAAAGGCATGTGCCTAATGCAGGTAAGTGTTCTTTAATGATAGCCTACCTATTTGGCAAGCTTGGGGAAAATGAAGCATATCTTGTAGGGCAAACTGAGAATTCACTTCAGAGACTCTATCAGGCTGAATCAGATGAAATTATTATTTAAAGGTCGAATATCGACAGTTGCATACGATTCAATCAACCGCAGAACTCACCTGGGTTAAATATACATTTTTAATTGAACACAGCCACAGGCTGCACGAAGAAAGGCAAGTGTTTTCCAGAATATGTAGCCATTTGCAAAATAACTGGTCAAATGCCATGATTAAATGTGCTAGAGAGCATTCATCTAACTACAAAATTGATATAATTAAGATGTTGAGAACTACACTTACTATAAAGCCTCCCATTGCTAAGTAAACTTAGAAAATATGATGTTGCTGGTTTGCACACAGCAAAGCTCTGTCCCTCACTTCAAATGACCCGTGTTACCCTTGAACAGAGCCTCAGGCGTGGGAAAACTGAATCTCTAGTCCAGAACTTGGCACACGCCTCCCTGCATCTTCAGACCATGGTAACTTCCAGTTACCACGAAGTAGAGCATAGCAATTTTGTTAACTGCATTATGATACTAAATTACACGTTTTGAAATCCAGGCCAGCAAAGTTGCTTTTATGGTTGATTATTGATATGTACATTTCAGTATTTTACTGCATCATAAGAAGAAAGGCACAAAATGCTTTCTTTTATTTTTGACATCATAAATGCCATCCAGTGTTAATAATACGTATCTTGGTTCAGATGCAAAAGAATACCCATTTATTCTTCTGCCAGAATTCTCTCATCACCAGCCTGCTAGAAACCACTCCTGTCTGAGGTTGGGCTATTTTAACGTCGAGTTGGCCACATACTCCTAACTAAGATAGTTTTATTTCCACACACCCCTTATAAGAGACAAAGATAACCTCAGTGATGTTCAGTATGTAATTTGCATAAAAACTGACAACAAAAAGGATTATATTGATTCTCTGTCCTGTATTCGTAGCCTCTTAGAACTGTCTTTTGTTAATAAGCTTCTGGTGGTTTTGTAAAAATTTATCTACACTAAGAAAAAAATACTTCATTCTTCTATGTCAGGTTAAAGACAGGGGAAAATGTTCACACTTTAAAAACCAATTAAAACAAAAACAAAACAAAACTGGTGTTTTCTCTAAGCCCCGGGTCTGCAAACTCTAGCTGTGGGCCAAATCCAGCTCGCCACCTATTTGAATACTGCTCATGAGCTAAAAATAATTATTACATTTTTAAATGGTTTATAGATAAAAGATGGAGAATAGTTTCTGATATGTAGAAGTTATGTGAAATGCAAATTTTGGGGTCTGTAAATAAAGTTCCTGGTATCCAGCCACACCCATTCGTCCCCGTATCATTTCTAGCTGCTTCCAGGCTATAGCAGCTGAGGAGTAGTTGTAGCAGAGACCGTATGGTTGGTAAAGCTGACAATGTTTACTTTCTGGCCCTTTCTGGAAAAGTTTGCCAACCCCTGCCCTAAGCCGTCAGTGGACCGCCATGCCGAATGAAAGAACACGGGGTTCGTCCTTCCTATGAGGGAAGGCAGCAGCGTTCTCTAAGTGCATCAGAGAAGAAGAACTCTTTGCCTGGGTTTTCTCAGTAACAGTACTCTCTGCCCTGGCAGAGAGCTGCTGAGGTTGCGACATCCGGATGTCCAAGACCCCATCCCAGCCTGCCCTTTTGAACTTGAGGCACTTTTGAGGAAATCTGCTGATTTATGCAATAATATGGAAATTTCCAGATGTGCATGGATGGTCTCATGGGATGACAGGTGGGGAGAAACCACCTCTCTCCAACCCCTAAGTATGAAGCCACAGGTTCTCTCTCCCCTGTACCTGCTCAGGTTACTCCCTATTTCTACACTTAATTTATCTTATTTCAAATCCTGACACTTCCTTAGCTAACCCTGCAATCCCAGGAACTGTCTCTATCAGAACCCACATGGTCGAGAAAATGCCTTTAAAATGGGTATATATCCTTTCCTTATAAATTATGTATGTATTAGACAATATTATTAAATTATATTTAGTAAAAGTCAGAATTAGAAATTAATAACAAGGAACATTCTAAGATTGCTTTCCCACATTCGGGAGGTCCTTTTCCACATCCCGTGTTGTTGGCTTCCAGGGCCAGAGCCAATACCCCAGTTTCTTGGGAGGAAAGGACAGGTTCTATAGGGCCTGTTAGACTTGAAGTATTAAGGGCCACTGACTTCCGGCTCCTGTCCGTGGCTGAGGTGGTTTGAGCAACCAGTCTCATGTCTCAGCCCTTGGGTAACAGGACACTGGCTGGAGTTCCTTCAGTTTGACCCCTCAAGCACTTCCAGATGATACTTCAAGGAGAGTAAGCCAAGGGGATTGAAGGCCAGTTGCTCTTGTTCAAGGAGTCAACACTCAGGAATGAAGACAAAAGGACTTGCCTAAAAAATTAGGGAATTACAAGATGGTGCCATAGTATCAAGCAGGTGAGATAGGAAGACGAAAGCATGTAGCATGGCTTTTGTTCCAAATTCTTTGAATGCATTTACAGATTGTCAGAACCCCACCTTAGAGGAGGTACTGATAGGATGCTCACTTTCCAGAATACTGAGGCACAAAGATGTTGAGTCATCTTCCCAAGGTCACACAAGTTGTGCGGAGCCAATCGTTAAACCTTCACACACAGGCAGTCCTGCCCTGGATCCTGGGTTCTTAACAGACATCTTGGTTGAAACTATTTGTTGAAGTCATCATTTAAAAAGAAAATAAATACCCATCCATGTTCATCGTGGATTTTGTATCCTGTCAATCAAATAGTATCTGTTGAAGACTCACCATGTGCTAGATGCACTAGCAGATCCAAAGATCCTTCTATCTACTCCTTGTCCTCAAACACATTCAGTCTCCTTTCATACTAGGACATGAACATATGGAAAATTAACTGGCAATGGAAGGTAACATCTTAAGGGTTAGAACATTCCAGGTAAAGCTGAAGACAAAGTATGAATAAAAACACTAAACAACACATAGTGTCTTTTCATTCCCAGATAACCTGTAACCCCTGATTGTGCCATACGTAATCCCCCACCCCCCACCCTGGCCCAAGGCCACCTTCCTCTGTTATTCGGCAAGAAGTAGAGGCTTGGCAGGTGCATGTTCTTCATCCACATCCGCTCTTGGTCACTCAGTGCTGGAGCTATGCTCCCTGCCTGCTCTGGTTTCTGGGCACTGCTCTCGGCTCTATGGCCACTCTCCTCTCCCTGCCCTGCTTGGCCCTCTGCTGACCCTTTCCCTGCGTCTCCCTTACCCCAAACACCACGAAGGCTGTCCTGAGTAATAGACTGTTCTAGAGCTGAAAGATACACAGGGAGATGACTGCATGGAGACGATCAGGACCCAGCTGTAGACACTGAGGCTGAGACCTGTTAAAGCTTCCTAAACTTCCCCGCCAAAGGGGGTCGGGGGATGCCTTCGTTGGCTTTTCCCCCTCAGACTTCAGCTTACCACCATCCTCATCCATTCTCCTCTCTGCCTGCCTTCTCTGTGTCTCGTTGGCTGCCACAGTAGCCACTCACCCCTGTTACTTACTGGAAAGACTGATTTAAATCTCAGACACCAACTCAGATGAGGACCACGATCCTTTCGGCATGCAAAAGGTCCTCTAGGCTTTCTCAAACCAAAAAGCTACCTAACCATACTTACACACACGTATTTTTGTACATGTTAGGGAATCAGGGTGCTAAAATCCTGCTTCTCCCCTCCCTCCTGCTCCAGGCTGTGGAAGGTGAGACATACAAACAAGGTCACTACTCAGCACTGGAAATCAGTAGGATTTCATTCCGCTGAGCAGGCGCTCTGTCGCCCAGGGCTGGGCCAGGGACCATGGCCTGAAGAGGGTCTTCTGCCCCCTTCCCACACACTGACATTTCATGTTCCTGCACCCCAGCCTTTGTCAGAGAAGAACCACAGACCTTTCCCCCCCCCACCCAGTTCCAACAGAAGGGAACAGGCTCTGAGGATGGCCCGCTGGCCTTCCCGGGTCCAGATACGCTCTTAGTAGGAAGGCAGAGGGCAAATAGAACACCGCATGCCCGAGGACAGGATTGAGAGAGAAGCCAGCACTGTGGCCCTGGAGACCTAGCAGCCTCAGAGGAGTTAAAAGGGTCACTTCCTGAATCAGCAGTGGTGATTAGCTCCCCAGGGCTCCCCAGAGAGTATCCCCTTGCCAGACACGACCGCCACTCATTTCTTGCGCAGCCAGAAAATGAGGGAGGGGGGCCACCATCAGTGTTCCCTCCGTGTGCAGGGAGGCGGCATTGTGTGAAGTCCAGCAGAAAAGGCAGGCCAGTGAGTCCGGTGGTGGCGCGACTATCCCCACCTGCTTTTACGGGACATCCACCCAACGTCTGAAGCTTTACTTTCTTGCGTGATGAAAATTTAAAGGGGCACACTTTTAACTTGGATGTCTGTTTAAATAAAACATAACCTTTCATCTGGGATAAGGCTTGTCAAAACCAGAGCTTATATAATAAGAGGAACAGCCAGACAAGGAATATGGGATCTTCATGGGTTTGCTGATGAGAAAGTCTATTAAGCAGAAACTAAGTAACGCGAATTTTGATTTCAAACTCAAACATACCGATAACTGTCAACTTAGGAGTCACGTGATCAACACAAATGCTTGACTCTGACACTTCCGCCCCCCCCCCCAAAAAAAACATCTTTCTAACCTAATAGAAATGGCCAGTGTCTGCTATACTGATAGTCACATGAATTCACTTTGGGATAAATGGGTTTTTAAGTGAGTGGAGAACACAAGCTTTCTGTGATGAACGTGTCAGCTTGTAAGAAAGAATGAATTATCAAAGGTAGGTTGCAAGGAGAAAATCTGCTAAATATCTTTGAGGTTGACAAATACTGCAACAGAAAAAGGAAAAAAAAGTGATGAAAATATTTGCCCATGCGGAGAAAGTATTTTTATTTTTTTTTTATTTTTTTTTTAAAGATTTTTTATTTATTTATTTGAGAGAGAGAGAATGAGAGAGAGAGAGCACATGAGAGGGGGGAGGGTCAGAGGGAGAAGCAGACTCCCTGCCGAGCAGGGAGCCCGATGCGGGACTCGATCCAGGGACTCCGGGATCATGACCTGAGCCGAAGGCAGTCGCTTAACCAACTGAGCCACCCAGGCACCCGAGAAAGTATTTTTAAAAAACTGAATTCTCTGCAGTACTAGCCAGTGCTTAATAAGGTTATAGAGGTATTTCGTAGAACCTTCATATTCATAAAATTTTACTACTATTATTCAATAACATATAAATAACATTTTCAATTAAAATCATCATTTGAGTCCACAAAAACGTGGAATATTAGCATTTGTTTCTTCTTAAATGCTGTTACTTCAAACTGTAAAAATGATTGCTTCCCATTAGAGCAAGTCAAATTAGATCTTCCATAACCTCTTGTTTTGTTTTGTTTTTTAACTTTTTTTTAAGTCTAGAAAGTCAGGGGCACATTATTACCCAGTTGGAAATTTTTAATGAACCCAATGATAAGTATCATCTTAAAACTGAGAAGAGCTTCCAGATGCTTCCTTGTGTCAAGTCACCGAAAGCGGTGTAAATAAAAAGTGTAATTGAACTGAGCTGAGGGAGGACAGCAGGTTTGCCAGTAGAAACAGTTCATTGGCAAAATCCAGAAACATCAACATCCAAGCCAATAATAATGATTCTGTTACTACTAAAAATCCTGCAGTTCCTCTCCCCACAAAGGTAATAATAGATGAAGTTAAACAATTATGTTAATAATGAGCTCTGAGTAACGTATAGAAGTGTTGAATCACTATAGTGTACACCTGAAACCCGTGTAACACTGTATGTGAACTATACTGGAATTAAAATGAAAACAAAAAGATTACGTTAAATTTACCCTGGCATATTTTCCCACTGAGTTTAGCATGGATCCGCCTGTGCAGAGTGCAGAAAATTGGAAGATCTTTACAATTCAATTCTAGATAATAATACTGCTGGGAATATAGTGGATTGAGTGCCAAAGGTGCCTCATTCCTAAAATAACAGAGTCCAACTCTCTTTAAGAGAGTTCATGGCTGGGTGCCTGGGTGGCTCAGTTGGTTAAGCGACTGCCTTCGGCTCAGGTCATGATCCCGGAGTCCCAGGATCGAGTCCCGCATCGGGCTCCCTGCTCGGCAGGGAGTCTGCTTCTCCCTCTGACCCTCCCCCCTCTCATGTACTCGCTCTCTCATTCTCTCTCTCTCAAATAAATAAAATCTTTTTTAAAAAAAAGAGAGTTCATGGCCAAGTTCTTGGACTTGTTGTCACCTAAGCCATCTTTACTTTCTGAGCTTGCAGAGGAAATATTGTTTAATTAGCTTATTGTGTGCTTATTTTGTATTTATATAACAGGTATAAATGTAACTTATGTTTTCATATTTCTGTATATACAAATATACAGAAAAGCAAAGATAAGTAATACAAAAACAAAAATAAGTGTTTTTTCTTTTTGGTTGAACCCTATCTTATATCCCCCCTCAAGTTTCTTCATATGCCAGATTCTTCTATTTTATTCTGTTCTCTTTTTTTGATTGTCAGTAAAGAATGGATGTAACCATCCATCATCATCAAAGTAGAATGCCTGATTTATTAAAAACGATCCCTCTTCCCCTCTTTCAAGCAAATACAACACATAAAACATCTCCCCCGCCCTTTGTACAGTAGACCTTTATTTGTGTAGCTCTAAAGAAAACAGATAATTTCGTGAACAGCATGGATGTCAGGTGAAGTATCAAGTCAGCTGCCGAAGAGGCTGCTTTTAAAATCTCCCCAAAGAGACCAGCAGCACGGTTCGTTGAGCTCTAAGAGCTTATTGAGTGGAGAAGGGGCTCTTTGCGGAGCAGCTGAGGAGAGATGGGGGGGTGTTTAAGGAGCTGAGGAAGCACCTTCCACCTCAGTGTTTTCCATGGGAAGGTTCCGTGGAATAGAGCCATCCTGTAACGTGGGTGATGTGGTCAGCTGAGCTCTAAGAGAAAATGTGTAACCAGATAGAAGTTCAGGAGACGTCCTGTTAAAGGGAAGTCTTTAATAATGTGGCCAGTATCCGCTTATCCATACTGATGGGCAGCCATGGTTTGCATGAGCCACACAGAGGGCACAAAGGGAGAATTTAATGTATAATGTTAAGTCATTTTCCTGTGCCACACTTAAAAAATATAAGGCATTGCCTTGTTACATTACTGATGGCTAGTCTGAGATCTGTTTAGATTCTCACACGTTTTCTCTTTTGTTGTTGTTTACAAAGGAATATTTTATCATATTTCTGTAAATCATAGATATCTTGAGAGAAAAAGTTTTCTTAAATCTGGAAGAGCAAACATTAGAGAACCAGCAATGTTTTAAACAAGAGTCGTAAAAACTATAATCATCTTTCTGAATTTATTTGGTCCCATGTTACTAATTTTTGTTCTGTTTGAATGCAGTTTTCCCATTAGTTCCAGAAATCCTTATCCAGTTTAGTTTCATGATCTTAAGGATATCAGAAACCTTTATTTGTCAAAAGTTCTTTTCAGGGCGCCTGGGTGGCTCAGTCGTTAAGCGTCTGCCTTCGGCTCAGGTCATGATCCCGGGGTCCCGGGATCGAGTCCCGCATCGGGCTCCCTGCTCGGCGGGAAGCCTGCTTCTCCCTCTCCCACTCCCCCTGCTTGTGTTCCTGCTCTTGCTGTCTCTCTCTGTCAAATAAATAAAATCTTTAAAAAAAAAAAAAAAAAAAAAGTTCTTTTCATGACTTTCCTTGACGCTGAAACACATTCTTCAAGAGCATCAGAACAGTAACTGTAAATGACAAGACTCAAAAATGGACATAGTTAATAGCTGATAATAGTTCATTATAATGCAGTTGACAAGGAAATTGGGTTATTTTTTATGACACACAACATTTTAATATTTTAATAATTAGAATTTTTTGTGGTGACATTATACCAGGACATATTAAATCTTTAGGAATTTTATATAATTTTATTTATTTTTTAACAAGATTTTAAAACCTTATTTATTTATTTATTATGTTCAGTTAGCCACTGTATAGTACATAATTAGTCTTTGATGCACAGTTATTCATTAGTTAAGTATAACACCCAGGGCATTTTCAAGACGATCCCATGACCTGCACTTGAATATAGGGTAATTTTCTCCCTATTTGTATTGCTGTTTTATGTTATTTTCATTCACTGATCAGTCTTGTTCCTTTTTTTTCTTTTTCAATTTGACAGGACCAATTTGAATTCTAATTTTATATTTTGAAATTCTCATCAGGTATCCTACTTAGAATGACTTAAAAGTTTAAGCGCTAGATTCAGGAATGATACTTCTGAAAGGCCATTTATCAAGTGCCATAAATGCGATTATGATTTTCTAATAAGATCTTTTTGGAAGTTGTTCATCCATCTTAGATTTCATAGTCCACCCTCTTTTTTGTTAATATAGTGTTAATATAGTAATATATTAAACTAAGATTCAAAACACTTTAAAATTAGGATAACTATAGGTATCTATGTTCTTTGATTTTTCTAGAAATGAACAAAGTTAGATTTTTCTGTGTAAAGAATTTTTCTCAATATTTTTCTGCATATCCCAGTAAATTCAATTTAATGAGAAATGGTATAAATTAACACCAATTTTTAACAATTTTTTCAATATAATATTCATGTTAATTCCTGTTATAAACCCACGTATCTTCTGTGTCTTTAGTAGACATTTCCCTTAATTTTAAGCCTCTCCTAAATATTCTTACCATGTAAGTAGTTCATTAATATGCATTTTGAAGTTTTAAATCTTGGTTCAGTTTACAGTGGTGGTTTTTGGGGGTTTTTTTAAGATTTTATTTATTTATTTGACAGAGAGAGACACAGTGAGAGAGGGAACACAAGTGGGGGAGTGGGAGAGGGAGAAGCAGACTTCCCGCGGAGCAGGGAACCCGATGCGGGGCTCGATCCTAGGACTCTGGGATCATGACCTGAGCCGAAGGCAGACGCTTAACGACTGAGCCAGCCAGGCGCCCCACAGTGGTGGTTTTTTTAAAAGTATACACTCTGGAAGCAGGGTACGAGGGCTTGAATCCCTTCTCTAATTACATACCAGGCAAACTCAGGCAAGTTACATAATCTTTCCCTGCCTCAGTTTACCCCCTCACTGTGAAGTGCGAATGACATGTTCACTCTCATACAGGGCTGTGGAGGAAAAAAAGCCCTTGCAGGAGCTCTAAACTCTGATACCCAGGGGCAGGGGTCTTCACCCCAGTACAGGGTGGACAGTCTCTTTTTCTAATGTTAGTTGATTTCAGCATTGTTAATGGTAAAAATAGCAATAGCTCCTTTGTTCAGCAGTTTCTCCATATGAGATGTTTAATGCCTCTCATGTCTTTAAAGCAAATAGTGATCCCATGAGGCCATTTTGTTCTCTTCATGCCCCAGTCAGGAAGCTGGAGCTTACAAAGCTCAGTAACTCACTCATCTGATCCCAAGAATTGCCCAGAGACCTGGATGTGAACCCAATACTCTAACTGCAGAAGCCAAGCCCTGAATGCATTCCATGACCTTGACCCCAAACGGGCCAAAGGGAAGCACACAGAGGAGCCTACCTCTATTCATAAACTCACCTCCGCCTTTTCTTTCTCCTCCTGTACTGAGACGTTGCCTTCCTGTTTCTGCTTGAGAAACTGTGTTTCACACCCTGCTTTCCTCTTTGAATCCAGTGTCCTTAGAGTCTTCGCTGCTGGGAGTGTCTTTGGTTCAACAACTCTCATGATACTCTCTTTCCACTTAAGGTCTCTTGAGAGTTTTTCGCCATGGCTACTCAGGTTGTTCACCTTCCCTATACTATTTTTTTAACAAGTATTTTTTTCCCTAAGATTTTGATATTATTTCCTGATCGCTGCTACGTTGTCCTCTTTTCCTGTTAATCACTGTACTTACTGTATTCATGATCAACACTTTTGTGTAGAAAAGGATTTCTTTTCTGATATTAGGAACCATTTTCAGCAAGCTTAAATGTAGATATTACTTTCCTGAAGGAAAAAAATGCCTTTATGTGGAAAATGTCAGGTGTATTTAGTTTTCCCCTCTTGCCCTGGATTTGCTGCCTAGCTTGTCACAACTCTTCTAGAAAATGAAATTTTGTTTGCCTCTGTGCATTTGTTCTTCCAAAAGCAAGGTTATGCCTGGCCTAAATTTTCAACCCCTGTCACCGTAATATAAAGTACGTCGTCCATACATTTTTAAGACATGAATTTTAATTACACGTGTTTGTAATATTTTGGAGAAAATATAACTCTTCTAGAAATTGCAAAATGATGTAAGACACATTTTCTCTTTCCAAACTTAATGTTCTTACTCTCATCAGATCATTTTGAAATCTAATCCATCAGGACAACCCTCATCATTTCAAAGACTGCTCCTCAGCATATACGTACATTTTTTGCTTAGAAAGTTTTTCTTGGGTGCCTGGGTGGCTCAGATGGTTAAGCATCTGCCTTCGGCTCAGGTCATGATCTCAGGGTCCTGGGATCGAGTCCCGCATCGGGCTCCCTGCTCCTTGGGAGCCTGCTCCTCCCTCTGCCTCTCTCTCTCTCATGAATAAATAGATAAAATCTTTAAAAAAAAAAAAAAAGAAAGTTTTTCTTGAATATTCTTCTACTCTTCACCTTGCGACAGTAGCTCTTCTCCGAATTTGGATTATTGTAAGGTTAAGTATTACAGTTCATTGGAAATGAGAAGCCTTGAACTCTTATTTAAAACTCAGTTCTCGGCCTGAGAATGTTTTCCTCAGTTCACTTTACAACCTTATTGTCATTTGACAAAATTTCCTTAATTTCTTTTAAAAATTGTTTGCTCAAAGTGACATAATTTTTTGTGTGTTTGATTTGGCATATGTCCCTTAATGTGAGAGAGGACAATATAAGCTCTCCTGTCATCCACTGATAGTAAGCATTCAGGAAGTCGAAGTTGAGGGGTTTGATTTATAATTGAAACCTTATTCCATAACAGAACTCCCATGGTGTAAATGGCCGCATCCAGACACGGGCTGTATTTCGGATCTATTCTGATCTGCATGCAATGCCAGAAAGTCATCATACTGTCTAGGGTTGGTCATGGCTCACAATTATTGCAGCAATTAATAACTGGTCACATTCTGTTAACATGAAAAATGCTCTTTCCATTGTATATGTTCATTAAACCCTAGATGTCAAATATTTTTGAGAACCAGATAAAAAGAATGCCATGTGAAAAGAATCCACGCAGCAAACAGAATTGAAATTCAGTTTGGAACTAGTCAAACTGACTTTAGTAACTGGTACACAAAATCTTCTCAAAACAATGTAGACATTTTGAAAAGATGCAGATACTTCCGGAAAAGGCAAGTCGCCTCATTAGCTTGTCTGTGTTGCAGTTGGCCTGGTCTTCACCTTCTCCCACATGCCTACCCTTCACCGAATGTGTTACTCTGACAGCTTTGGTTGAAGAAGAGGCCTATGAAAATCTTTGGGGAGTTGCTTTCCAGCAGCGCAAGCAGTCCTGTGTTTAATGCCCCAGGACTAACTGTGGAAATAGGAGCCCCGCCTCTCTCTCTCTCCCCCTCCACCCCCACACGTGTGGTTTTGTTCCTTTCATTCGGGAGAATTAACCACGTTACTAAGTTTGTTTTACACTCTTAATGAAATTAATGTAACATCACCTGAATGAACACTGCCTGAATTTTCTCCCCATGGACAATAAAGAACCAACTCTCCATGATCCCTCATAAAAGATTCCCTAGGGATCCTCTGGGTTTGGGTTTTACATGGAGTTTACACGTGAGACTAACAAAATGGTAAACAGCACGCAACACACAACAGACGCGTTTCCCCTGTGGCTGAAAGGCTTCTTTCTGAAATAGTGTGCTAATTCTCATGATACTGGATAACAGTGAATGTATTGGTTCAAATATGACAGATGATTTTTTTATTCTTACAACCCCCCCCCTTTTTTTTTCTTATGTGTGTAATTCTCCCCCCTGCCTAGACCTGGTTAACCGTTTCTGTGAGCAGGTCCTCAATTTTTTATTTTGTCCCTACTTTCCTGTCGTAGCCCCATCTTCCCCCGGTGTCGACTCCATCCCCTTGCAGCGCACCGGGAGCCAGCATGGTCCGCAGAACGCCGCCGCCGCCACCTTCCAGAGGGCCAGCTATGCCGCTGGCCCAGCCTCCAGTTACGCCGACCCCTACCGACAGCTGCAGTATTGTCCCTCCGTCGAGTCTCCGTACAGCAAATCCGGCCCCGCCCTCCCGCCTGAAGGCACCTTGGCCAGATCCCCGTCCATCGATAGCATTCAGAAAGATCCCAGGTGGGTACAAAACCTTTTCTTTTCCCGACCTCGATGCCTAAAGAGCTTTTCTAGCCAGGCACTGTTACGGCGTTTTTTTCCATTGATGTCACATTGTTGAATCCATGTCACTGGCTGAGCATTGAAGGGTTGACTTCACATTGGGTTTTATAATCTTTGATTTGGTTGGAGTATGGGCACTGATCATGGACCTCCAGTATCTTCTGTGGTTCAGCAGGTGCCTGAGATGTCAGCTCTTTGCTAAGATCGGGTGCAGCTCTCTTTTGGACAATGGAAATGGAGGATTTGGGGATTACGTCACTTGACTTCAGATGTCACGGTCTAGGTGCTTTCTTGTCTCAGTAGGACCGTGCTCTGTCACCGTGCATGCTTGTTTCTCCGTATCAGAGTGTAAAGTGGTACGCCTTCCAGGTTATACCACAAGTTGAAAATTTAGAAAATCCAACTACCTTTATTTTTCTGTGTCTGAAAGTAAACATTAGGTTGAAGTAGTTTGGGTGTTGATAAAAACTTGGGCATATGTGTCAAAGAAGTTCTTCTCACCGAGCTGTGTTTCTCTTTGTTTTCTTTTTTCCAGCAGTGGTGAGAAATTTAGTGGTGCTCTGCTTCTGAAGTTAGAATTGGTTAAATGATGTTTTATTCATAGCCATTTGATTTATGCTGATAGAGTCCCATAGATATATATCTGCATCTGTGAATATTATAGATATGTCAGATTTTTGGTATTTCTTTATAGCAGCGCATGTCACTTGGCTCTGGTAGTATGCTTAAAATTCAGCTCAAGGAATTTTCTCTGATAGAACACACAAGTGCTTATGTACTGTACTGAGGGGTTTCATAGATTCTTTTGTGAAGAGAAATCACTCTTACCAACATAAAAGGCCGAATGGGACCATTTTATGGTATTTTTTGAGATAGCTACTTTAGCACTATTCAAAATGGCTTGGAGGGTCCATGTTAAATATTATATTTGGTGGAACCTCCATTATTTTAAAAATAAATTGTAACAAATACTCACTGTTAACACCTAGAAATAAGAAGTATACCTACATTTACATTGTGCAGTGTCTGCTATCCAGGTTTTCAGTTTCAAAGGTCCTGAAATCTGCCCCAAATCCCTGAGTACTTTCAGCTTATGTGGATAGAATGTTCTTCAGATAACACCTCAGCACTCTATTTTTAAGTAATTTTTCTCGACGTGCTCCTGAAAACATAGAAATAGTGGAATGGTAAACTCAGGAAACACTAAATAGAGAAATACATGATGGAATTAGCATTGCTTTATTTAACATTGTATATCTAAATGAGGATAAACGTTTTATCTCTGATGAAAAGGTTTTACATTTTCATATTAGGGGAATTTGGCTTAGTAAGAAGCCAAATTTATTTGTTTTTCGAGCCACAGCTTAGCCTCTTTATTTTGTACTGTATATTAAATGCATTTTATTTTATTAAATGGCATATCCTTTCCATTTCATATTACTGTCATTTTTATAGCCTTTTTTCTTCTTTCAGTGAGTTGTCATAGCTCTTTTACCTTTTTAAGTTATGGATTATATCACTTATATTTACTGCATGCCCACTATCAAACAAAACAGGGTAACGCTAGTAAGAAATGTTATCATAAATAAGAGAACATTGGCTACTAATATTTTGTATGTGTAAAATGTATATGCAAGTCATTGCATTATATGAATTACAAATTCACTGTTAATTTCAGGAATGCTACTCATTAGCCTTAAATGTGTTAAATCTGAAAAAAAATCATACCACCATCCTAAGCCCAGAAATACCAAAAATATGGAACCATATCTAGAAGTAGAACTGTATTGTTGTGACTTAATTAACACAAAAGGAACTAATGATCTAGCATCATGCAAAATGGACGGAGTTTAAAATACAATAATGCCCTAAGAGTTCTCTTAAAATAAAGGAATATGCCAACGTGTTCAGGTTGAATGGACAGACATTTCAAATCTAAAATTCAAGTCCAAAATCTAATGCTTCTTTTATGACAAGATTTTTGCGTCTTCCTTTGAATAATGAATTTTGATTGCTAGCAGGTGACTATTACCAGAACTAATGGGTTTAACCTGTGGGGTTCAAACTTGTTTATTTTGGCATTATGGCTTATGATTTACACTTTTTCAGTCTTTACACTTCTTTCAAGCTTCAGTTTTTAAAGAGAATTTGTTGAAGTTTTCTTTATCATTAAATACCAGACCATCTAAGCCTCTACTGTTCCCAAATATGTTTATAGCACATTATAATTCTCAAAGCACTTCTACTAAATCTTTGATGTAATTCTCCTTTGAGGAGGGAAACTGATGGGTTTAGTGCCTTAAATAGATGGGGAATTAGAGTGATCAATGGCATTGAAGATCACGTTGCTGGCAGGTGGCTACATGGGCTAGAATCCATACTCTTAGGACACAGCAGCATGTATTGGCATGAACATTTTTTTTTTTAATAAAAAACAAAAAGGAAAACGAAGGAACAGAATCCCATCTTTTATGATATTTTTTCAGAAGGTGAGTGAATGATAGTTATGGGTGTTTGTGTGTAGGAGTTTGGAATGATGAAGGAAATGATACAAATTGCCTAAATCGGTCTCCTCGCTCTGCTAATTGCTTATGGGATATGTGGTCTTTGTCTTATTTTTTATTTCTTTGGCTTTCTTTGCTAACACCTGCCTTACGCATCTTACTGCAGACCAGTGTGTTTTCTCTATGGGACAGTTTTAGTATTACTCCATGAGAAGTTTTCCAGAAAGTAGTGTATTTTAACAGAAGAATTTGAGAGCTCAAGATAGCCTCAATTCAGTCATTAGACTTGAAACCAGAGACTTCATTAGCTCTTAATTCCTCTAAGCCACAAGGTGCAAAAAATTGGCTGCAAAGGCTTGGATTTTTCTGGCTTGCTTGGCTCAGTCATATACGGCGGCAAAACTTTGGTCTTTTTGCTTTTAGGCTGCCCCCATGATGTCCTCTAAGTAAGAATGCACAGAAACCTTTTTATACAGAGAGATGATAAAATCTAATTTCCTTTTTAAAGTCAGCAACCATTGAGGCAGTTTACATACATATATATATAAATTTTGCACATTTGCCAAGAAGTTTTTATTTTTTAATTGCATGTTATCTTCCATAAAATGTGAACCTCTTAAGGATTGTTGACACAGCTAATATATTTCCAGTGCTACACCAAATACTGCGTTTTATATACTATTGTTTTTAGACATCTAGGTTAAATATAAATCTTAACATCAAATTATATGAAAGGTTTCAGTGATGTTGGGAGTGATAAGTCTTAGCATCCTTATTTTGAACCTGACTGATGAAATAACTAGAAAAATATAAAGCGAGACCTGTATACCTGGGTGGCTCAGTCAGTTGAGCATCTGACCCTTGATTTCGGCTCAGGTCATGATCTCGGGGCCTGGGATCGAGCCGGGCATCGAGTTCTGCATTCAGCGCAGAATCTATTTGGGATTCTCTCTCTCTCGCTGTCTCCCTCTGCTCCTCCTCCTCCTTGCACACACGCTCTCTCCAAGTAAATAAATAAATACATAAAATCTTCAAAAAAATAAAAATTAAAAAATGAAAGTACTATAAATGTTCTTGTCTGTGAAAGGAAAGTTATGGCTTAGACATTTACCAACAGAACTTAATGTAGGTTGTAGATTGCAACAGGAATAGTGTCTTTTCGTCATGTTTGATTAATCCCTTTTCAAGATCCTGTAATTCCTGATGTACACTGTCTCCAGCAATTTTGCCAACACGCTAAAAGAATCCAACTTATTATAAACATGGTTTAAGTTTAAACTCTGTCTTCTTTTTGCCATTCAACATAACAGAAATAAATACAGCGGCACATCTTTAATGCCGAGTTGGGGCCCAGATTTCAACTGCCTTTCCTTTGGTTCCATCAGATTTGTAGTCCATAGAGTTGTTTTGTTTCAAGTCACAATATTTGAAAAGTTATATAAAAATATGCATTTTCTAAGGAATTACCTGGTTGCATTTCTCCTATATTTTATCTGCTATTTTAAGATATTACTAACGTTATTTTACTACTGGATGTTGTATTAGTAAATATAATTAAGTAATGCTGCTTACAAGTATCTTATCAGTGGGTGAACCTAGGTTAAGAATGTTTTCCAAATACTGTCTCTTTTTTGCCCACTATAAAACCAAACATACGGCATACAGTGAACGAATACTCAGGAAACAAAATATACCGCAACAATGCTTTATAAAAGGTGAAGATTTGAAAAATATTTCTAAAATCTTTATTAAAGTTCAAAGCATTATTATGTAACTTAAGTAACATGGCTGACATGTTTATAGTAAAAGAGTTACGTGGTATTTTTCATTGTCCAGTTCTCTTGAATGGTGGAATCTCTGGGGAGCTTGGTTTCCACTCCAAATGCTCAATAATCATTTATTTAACTGGGGGAAAATAGAGCATTCACAATTTAAAGACCATCAGAGTGTAAAGAGCACTTGGAAGCCATTTATTCAGTGAGGCTAAAGGCAAGCCCAACGATTGGCTTGAATGCCTCTAGCCACAGGCCACTCGCCATCTCTTGAAAGCATCGTATTAATTCTTTGAGTAATTCAGGCCTGGTAAATTAATTTATATTGTTATAAAATCTGCACCTCTTCTAAGCTCATGCCCTGATCTTGTTCCTGACCTTTGAAATCATATGACAGTATGCCCCCCCCCTTTTCCCAGGGACACCCCTTAAGGCCAGTTCCAGGCCCTCCGCAGTGCCCAGGCCCACCGTCCCGTGCTAGCTGCATCCCTTCCCTGCACAGTCATTTCCGGGGCCCTCCTCTGGGAGTCGTGCAGTGGCTAGTCGTCTCCGGCATCACCAGAAGTGCAGGAAGAGAGCAAGTGTTCCCTTGGGGCAGCGTAGGCTCCTAGTACGTTTTCTTGTGAGATGAGAATGATGTTGGTGACAGTGACGATGATAACGATATTAAAAATAATTAAGTCATATATGTTATACACAGCATTAAACATTTTTTGAATATTTTATTTTATTGAAGTTTTTATTTGAATTCCAGTTAGTTAACAGGCAGTGTACTATTGGTTTCAGGTGTACAGTACAGTGATTCAGCCCTTCCATACGTCACCCCGTGCTCATCACAGCAGGTGCCCTCCTTCATCCCCATCACCTGTTTCCTTATCCCCCCACCCACCTCCCTTCTGGTCACCGTCTGTTTGTCCTGTGTAGTTAAGAATCTGTTTCTTGGTTTGCCTCTCTCTCTTTCTTTTTTCCCTTTGCTCATTTCTTTTGTTTCTTGAGTTACACATATGAGTGAAATGTGCTATTTGTCTTTCTCTGACTGATTTTTTTTTTGAAGATTTTATTTATTTATTTGACAGAGAGAGACACAGTGAGAGAGTGAACACAAGCAGGGGGAGTGGGAGAGGGAGAAGCAGGCTTCCCGCGGAGCAGGGAGCCCGACGCGGGGCTCGATCCCAGGACCCTGGGATCATGACCTGAGCCGAAGGCAGACACTTAACGACTGAGCCACCCAGGCGCCCCCTGACTGATTTTTTTTGCTTAGCATAATACTGTCTAGCTCCGTCCATGTTCTTGCAAATGGCAAGATTTCATCTTTTCTGGCTGAGTAATATTCGTGTGTGTGTGTGTGTTGTGTGTGTGTGCGTACATATATATGTATCACATCTTTTTTATCCATTCATCAATCGATGGACACTTGGGCTGCTTCCATAATTTTGCTATTGTAGATAATGCTGCTATAAACATCAGGGTGCATGTATCCTTTTTTGAGTCAGTATTTTTGTTTTCTTTGAGTAAATACTTAGTAGTGCAATTACTGGATCGTTGGGTAGCTCTATTTTTAACTTTTTGAGGAACTTCCATACTGTTTTCTAGAGTGGCTGCACCAGTTTGCATTACCACCAACAGTGTAGGAGGCTTCCCCTTTCTCCACATCCTCATCAACACCTATTATTTCTTGTGTTGTTGATTTTAGCCATTCTGACCGGTGAGAAGTGATATCTTATTGTAGTTTTGATTTGCACTTCCTTGATGGTCAGTGATGTTTAGCATCTTTTCATGTGTCTGTTGACCATATGAGTATCTTCTTTGAAGAAATGTCTGTTCATGTCTTCTGCTCATTTTAAAATTGGAGTATTTGTTTTTTGAGGTTTGAGTTTTATAAGTTCTTTACATATTTTGGATACTAACCCTTTATCGGATATGTCACGTGCAAATATCTTCTCCCATTCTGTAGGTTTTGTTGCTCATTTTCCTTTGCTGTGCAAAAGCTTTTTATTTTGATGTAGTTCCAATAGTTTACTTTTGCTTTTGTTTCTCCTGCCTCAGGAGACATAGCTAGAAAGAAGTTGCTATGGCCAATGCCAAAGAAGTTCCTGCCTGTGTTCTCTTCTAGGATATTTATGGTTTTAGGTCTCACATTTAGGTCTTTAATCTTTTTTGAATTTATTTTTGTGTATGGTGAAAGAAAGTGGTCCAGTTTCATTCTTCTGCATGTTGCTGTCCAGTTTTCCTAACACCATTTGTTGAAGAGACTGTCTTTTTCCCATTGCATATTCTTTCCTGCTTTATTGAAGATGAATTAACCATAAAACAGCATTAAACTTTTTAAATACTCAATATTTAATTTAATTCTCCCTAAATCCCTATGACATGAATCTTTATAGTGCCCATTTTACATATGGGGAAACTAAGGCTCAGAGAGCTAGAAATTGAATCCATATCTGTCCAAATTGGAATCCTGTGTTTATAACTACTATGAATATTGATACCAGTATTAACTTTACAGTGAAATAAAATGCAGTCTTTTTACATGTGAGTTTTCTGCAAAGCTATGAATTAATTATCCTTACCTTGACTTTTTAATTTTCTTTTTAACTTAAGTGAGGGGCTTTACTTTCACTTCTTGTTGGGTGATTCCTTTATTCGATACTTCAGAAATCTCTGGGTCCCAATTTTGTTACCCAGTATAATTACTATGTAACACACCACTCCATGGCCCTTGGAAATATGGAAGACATACATGTATGTCCTCAGCAAATTTTTATCTAGACGTGGCTAAAGCTGGCCCAAGGGCAGAACCTTGTAGCCCTCATTCCTTGGACTCCTCCCTCCGGGTCCATCTGAAGGTACCTGTGTTCTAGGCGACTTTCCAGTGGAATATTCTAGGATGAGCTCCGTAGGTGTGGTGACGGCATGAAAACAGCTTCATTTTTTAAGGAGCTTTCAAAGTTACATGAGAGAGAAAGGTGTACCCAGAAATGACTGCAATGCCCTAGGTAAATAAGACAGACACAATTAAAGAAGCATGTTGGAGAAACTGAGTGTTTGGCACAAACCTTGAGCAAGAGGTGAAATTTACATAAATGTGGCAGGAAGTTTTGAGACAGAGAAAACAGTTGGAAAGGAAAGGGGGCTGGTGATGGAGGGGCAGGGCCCATTTGAAGCTCTCAAGCCTGGTGGGTTGGGGTTTGGGGTCTCCAGCGGGAAGCTGTCTCTGAGATTCCCATCCACCCACCCAATCAGAATAGGATATTAGCTTGCACCCCATAGGTGGATTTGTTCCTTATAAAGTGTAAATACGGTGTATGGATTTCCTGTGGCTGCCTTAACAAATTATCACAAACTGAGTGGCTTGCACCAACAAAATCCATTCTCTCGCGGTTCTGGAGGCCAGAAGTCCAAAACCAAGGTTGTTGGCATGGGCCTCCAGGCCCCAGGGGACAGTCCAGCATCTTGTGGCCCTGGCTGTCCATGGATTGTGGCAGCAACCCTCCAATCTCCACCCCAGTCCTCACACAAGGTCTTCTCTCTCTCCCAGCCTCCTCTCCGTTTCCTATAAGAACACTAGTCATTGTATTTAGGGTCCACACCTATCCAGTGTGGCCTCATCTTAATTATATCTGCCAAAAACCCCATTCTCAGATGAAGTCCCATTCTGAGCCTCCGAATAGACATGGATTCTGGGGGGACACTCTTCAACCAACTACACATTCTTTAGTACACATTTATACTATTTATAACAAAAGAGTTGTACACTAAAGATAGAACTTAAGATAGGCTATGTTAAAACAAAAGTTTTTAGGTTGGTTTATAGTTTTAATCACAAAGACATTTTCTTCAGGAAGAGCAATATGGCTGGATGTGTAAGGTCTAAGCATATTATCTCTGTTGTTACAGGTTCAGATGGTGGCTGGTGTTCACCACTCCAGGTATAGATAGATGGGTGAGCTTAGCTATTTTCTTGGCTTTGGGCATGCTTGAATTATTAGTGCTACCACTTGTTCATGTTGTGAGAGTTAGTTAGTTTCAAGCCAGATAATATAATCCAAAACTTCACATGGGCCAACACACCCCAACAGCAGCAAGGGGCCCTGGGTAAGGTGTTGGAATAAGCAGGGGTGTCACCGTCAGCCCTGACACGGTGTAGCTTCCAACAAAACACACACCGTCATCTGAACTGTAGATCCAGTGAGAGGACCAATCTCTAGAGTAAATCTGATAGCTCTTCATTTTATTTTGTTTGGTTAAATAAATGAGTAGAAATTCATGAGAGATTCTTAACTCTAGGAAAGAAACTGAGGGTTGCTGGAGGGGAGGAGGGGGGGGGGGGGGGATAACTGGGTGATGGGCATTAAGAGGGGCACGGGATGTGATGAGCATGGGGTGTTATACGCAACTGATGAATTATTGAACTCTACCCCTGAAACTAATGATGTACTCTATGTTGGCTAATTGAATATAAATTTTAAAAAAACAGAAATTCAAATGTTCTCCCCTCTTAGCCCTATGGATGATCTTGTGCAGCCTTGCAGTGCGGACTCTCGCCCCAAACAGGATAGTGGAGGAGGTCTGGGTGAAGGGCAGCCCACACAGGGAAAGGGGTTCGCGACAAATGGCGATTCTGGGAGTGATGCTTGTCTGCTCTGCCCCCAGCATCCGTGTACGTAAAACAGAAATAATAAAAGTACCTTCCTCGTAAAGTTGTAAGATGAAATGTGTTAAGACTCTAACGTCGTTGGACTATTTCGTCATGTGGGGAAGGGCCCTTTGTCATCTGCCTCAGAAAGGCTGCCTCCTTGCTGAAGCCCCCAGCCCACCCCCTGGACCTCTGCCCCCCACCCCTGTCATCGGGACCTCCGAGGATGGAGTCCGAGCTGTGGGAAACATGGTTGGCCAGGGCTGTCTGGTTGGAAGGACGGGGAGGCCCAGGAGCTGGGAGGCCAGTGTGGGAAGGGGTCTGGGGAGCCCAGAGCAAGGAGGTGGGGTAATTGAGAGCCCGGCCCTCATGGCAGGAAACAGAATTGGAAGATGGAAGGGAAGATTCCACTGCAAAAGGATTTTTTGTTTGTTTGTTTTACAAAAGCCTCCTGTTTGAGATTCCCTTTATCAGTTTAAAGGAAAGCAATGTTCTCACACAATGCTTGCCCGCGTTAGTATTGATTTTCCCACAGCCCAGAATACTCCTTTTACCTCCTGTCTTAAAAATCACTTGTAGGGGGGCACCGGGGTGGCTCAGATGGTTAAGCGTCTGCCTTCGGCTCAGGTCACGATCCCAGCATCCTGGGATCGAGCCCCGCGTCGGGCTCCCTGCTCGGCGGGGACCCTGCTTATCCCTCTCCCTCTGCCGCTCCCCCTGCTTGTGCTCTCTCACTCTCTCTGGCGAATAAATGAATAAAATCTTTTTTTAAAAAAAAACACTTGTGGGGTAAATGGCTGCATTTTTTTTTAAAGATTTTATTTATTTATTTGAGAGAGAGAGACTGAGAGAGAGAGCACATGAGAGGGGGGGAGGGTCGGGAGGGTCAGAGGGAGAAGCAGACTCCCTGCCAAGCAGGGAATCCAATGCGGGACTCGATCCAGGAACTCCAGGATCATGACCTGAGCCGAAGGCAGTCGCTTAACCAACTGAGCCACCCAGGCGCCCCAGAGTCGGGAGTTTTGTTTTGTTTTTTTTTTTTAAAGATTTTTATTTATTTATTTGAGAGAGAGAGAATGAGAGAGAGAGCACATGAGAGGGGGGAGGGTCAGAGGGAGAAGCAGGCTCCCTGCCGAGCAGGGAGCCCAATGCGGGACTCGATCCAGGGACTCCAGGACCATGACCTGAGCCGAAGGCAGTCGCTTAACCGACTGAGCCGCCCAGGCGCCCCAACAGCTGCATTTTTAAAACAGCAACTCATTTCTAATACTACACCCCTACCTCATTTACACTGAAGCACATTCCGGCCAGGGACCTCCAGGACATTCCATGGTAAAGAGGGATGAAACCTGGTCAGTCATGACTGATGAGCACCTGTGCCCAGAGTACTAACGACTTCATCGTTAGCAGATACCCCATCAGTTGTGGCGGTGGAGATCTCTGTTTTGTGCTTCTCTGGTGTACATGCTTGACTCTCGAGAACCAACTCTTCTTTCCCCTCCCTCCATGTGCTTTTGGTGAAACAGACTCTGCCCCAGGTTCAAAGATGAGCAGGCAGCCCACAGCCTGCTGTGAGAGCTGATGGCTTGTAGGGCCCCCACCCACTAGCCAGGCCTCCGGGTGTGTGGACGAACCTGAGGAACCCATCTCTCTAAGGTGGCCTACGTGCATTCTGGACTTTCCTACCTCATTTGGGTCAAAAAGCCAAATCCAAGCTAGCTAGAGCCAACAGACGGGAGCAAAAGCTATTATATACGTTCTTCTTCTCTGTAAAGTTCCCTCCCTGCCCCCTGCCCAGTCTCTCTGGAGCTGGCTGTGATGGGAGGGGCCCTGGCCAGAGAAGAGAAGCCAAGAGAATTCAGAGTGATGGAATTAGCCAAGTTGGTCAATCATTTCTCAAGGACTGCCATCTTCCAGGGGGAATCTTGATACACTCCCGGTTATGCTACAAGGATTATGTGTCTGGGTATACATAGATGCTGTGTATGTCTATAGATATAAGTAGATATAATTTATGTGTATGTATATACACACACACATAGTACATGTGTATATACACAAATTATCTGTTATTGGCTCTGCACACATTTATCCAGAGATAAGACCTACAAAATTTGCATAAGCACTCACCACTGTTAATGTGACAAAAGACACACAATAACAAGGTACTGATTTTCCTTCTCATGTATCTGTGGGTCTGTTCTCTCAGCCCCGAGCTTTGCTTTTATTTTGTTTTACCACTTTTTTTTAAGTCATTCTAAAAATATCCCATTCTTCAAATCAGTGCTGATAGAGTGTTAAAAATGAAAAATATAAATTCACAAAACCAGAGAAACTCAAGACTTCTTTCCCTTGCAGAAATATGGATCCATCAGAGTAGCTACGAGAACCTTGAAAAACACATTCTGGTTGTTTGTTTATGTATTTAATAGGCATGCACATGGCTATGCTCAACCTTTTGGAATTATGCGCTGTTTAAAGAGCTCTATGTTTCTCAGAGAACTCGACTGTTCTTAATTAAAAGATCTCCCCCCTTTTTTTATCTTCAATTTTTACTGCTGTAACTATTCAAAGCCTATTTCACTTTTAGCATATCTCAATTAATCCATCCTCAAAGCCTTCCTTGTTGATTCCACTGTAAGCAAAATCTGAAATCCCCTTTGGTCATTTCATGTACAAACCAGTTTTAATATTTTTCTTGATGTCGTAAGTCACCTTTCTTCACCATCTGAGTAAACATTTAATTGAGAACAGAAAGGGAGCATTCAAAACTTTTATTGTCTTACAAGGCAGGTGGTAGTTGTCTGTCTTTTTGTAACTAATGGGAATTAATTTTCATTGCTTCTTGAGATATTTTGCAGCTAATAGCGCTCATTAATTTGGAGCTGCTGACATCGACAGAGATAAAATTAGCATTTTATAGTAAGAAAGATACATTTTAAGCTGAAATTTCCGTTGCTCATGATACATTCCAGCTTGACAAATCTAGTAACCTAAATTCTTTTGACTGATGATCATGTTCAACTGTCTTAACTGGGTTGCTGAACCAAGTATGTTCTAGCGTCGAGGTAATTCTAATAAGAAGAGTAGAAGGGTAAGGCGGAGGAAGAACAGGAAGAGAAGGAGGAGAAGAAAGAAACCGAGTGGGAAATTCAGAAGGAAATACTCGTGCAATACAGAATACTTTATGTACTAAAGTGCATCTCATTGAGTGAGATGAAACTTGTATCCTCACTTAGAATTTCATACTAAAACATGGCCCCTGGGCCACCAGTTTTGGGGTCCTCTTTAGAGATGAACCCGCTATACCAAGAAAACTGACTGTGTTTGATAGCTGGGCCATTTGCAGAGTAGCCCCTAAAGCGAGGGCCTCAGTCTATCCTCAGCTGCTGTATACGGAAGGATGCCACAGTGAGACCCCAGGATGTTCCTATTGACTTTGAAACCTGGCACAGTGATTCCCCAACATTTTTGGAATTCATACTCTAGTTCCATTTCAAAAGACATGTGGGTTACCACCATAAGGTGGCCAGCCTTCTACTTTGTGTATAGTCTCCTCCAACCACTGCTTAACACATAGGAAAAGCCTACACAGAATAACCTTAGAATACAGGACAGTGTTTTCAATCAAATAAAAAGGATCTTATAAAAAAAACAAAGTTGGCTTGTAAATAGATGTTTGAAAATCAGTGGCATAGAAGCCACAGTGAAAAAGAAATCACTTTTCTGAACGTGTGAGCAGTATAAAATTAGCTCAAGATACTTACATACCTCCCAGTGAATGTAGAACAGAAATCTGGCTCTTTACCATACTTGGCCTATATGTACGATTCTGAGTATATTTGCTGAAAAAAATGAGTGACTAGAATTAAGGTATTTCTTCTGGTTATTTTCAAATATTTCAAAGCAGCAACTGTATTCTAAAATCTTCATCATTTCTGAAAAATCTCCATATAACTAGCACCATCTCTGGGATGAACAGAAATAAGATTTGTGGTAACTAGCGTCCAATCACCCGCGTCTTCTGGTTGTTCACACCTTTGTGTGGTCCCCTCCCACACTGAATCCGAGCTGGCCTGGGTGACAAGCAGAATTCCGCAGGAGTGACAGTTTGTGACTTCTGTGGGTAAGGAAGCCAGTTCAATATCCTGAGGCATTTAAGCAGCCCTGGGGAGAGACCCCCATGGGGTGGACCAAGCTGCCTGCCATGTGAGTGATCCACCTTCCAAACAGATCCTCTAGTGCCCGTCATGCCTTTGGGTCTTCCAGCTTAGATCCCAGATATTGTGGAGCAGCGATGCATCACGACTTCTGTTCCCTGTCTAGAATTCCTGACAAAGAAACTGTGAGATAATAAGTGATTCTCGTTTTCAGCCACTGAAATGTGGGATGATTCGTTATGCCTAATGCCTATCTCCTGCGAAACTCCCTTTCCCCCTTTCTTGTTTAAGAGAAACAAGCCAGGGGTGCCTGGGTGGCCCAGTCAGTTAAGCATCTGCCTTAGCTCAGGTCGTGATCTCAGGGTCCTGGGATCGAGCCCTGAGTCAGGCTCCCTGCCCAACAGGGAGTCTGCTTCTCCCTCTGCCCCTCCCCCCACTCATGCTCTCGCTCTGTCTTGCTCTCTCTCAAATAAATAAAATCTTTAAAAGAAAAAGAAAAGAGCCAAAAAGTAGAAACAACCCAAACATCCATCAACAGATGAATGGATAAACAAAATGTCATATATACACATGCAGCAGAATATTATTCAACCTTAAAAAAGAGAAATTCTGCCACACCCTACAACATGGATGAACCTTGAACACATCGTGCTAAGTAAGCCTGTCACAAACGGACAAATACTGTATAATTCCACTTATAGGAGGTACTCAGAGTACTCAAAATAACAGAGAGAAATTAGAATAATAGTTACCAGGGGCTTGGAAGAAGGGGAAATGGGGAGTTAATGTTTAATGAGTACAGAGTTTTGGTTTGGAATGATAAAAAAACATTCTGGAGGTGGATGATTGCACAGCAGTGTGAATGGACCTAATGCCACTAACCTCTATACTTAAGATGGTTGAAATGGTAAATTATATGTGTACCTTACCACGATAAAAAGAACATAAAGGAGAGGAAAAAAGGAAAGAGCCAGCTAAAGGCTGTGCAGGCACCACTTCTGATATCCAGAAACTGAGGCCACATGGAGTTGCCACAGATGGGGGCCACAGGGAGGAAGACCAAGCAGGAGTGGCCCCGTGGATCTTGAGCATGACAGTTTTCAAAACAGTGCCTTTCAGGGCGCCTGGGTGGCTCAGTCGGTTAAGCGTCCAACTCTTGATTTCAGGTCAGGTCATGATCTCGGGGTCCTGGGATCGATGGAGCCCCGTAACCAGGCTCTGCACTCGGCAGGGAGTCTGCTTGAGACTCTCTCTCCCTCTGCCCATCCTCCTGCTCGCACACTCTCTCTCTCTCTCTCTCTCAAATAAATAAATAAATAAATAAATAATCTTTAAAACAAAACAAAATACCCCTAATGTTCTCCACTACTTTATGGGCTCTCAAGCCCATTTTTTAGATTTATTTTTTATTTTTTTAATTTAAATTCAATTAACTAACACATAGTACATCATCAGTTTCAGATGTAGTGTTCACCAATTCATCAGTTGCATCTGACACCACGTGCTCATCACATCACATGCCCTCCTTAATGCCCATCACCCAGTTACCCCATCCCCCCACCAACCTCCCCTCCAGCAACCCTCAGTTTCTTTCCTATACTTCAGAGTCTCTCATGGTTTGTCTCCCTCTCTGATTTCTTGCCCTTCAGTTTTCCCTCCCTTCCCTTATGGTCCTTTGCACTGTTTCTTATATTCCACAAAGGAGTGAAACCATATAACTGTCTTTCTCTGATTAACTTATTTCGCTTAACATAATCCCTTCCAGTTCCATCCATGTCAATGTAAATGGTAGGTATTCATCCTTTCTGATGGCTGAGTAATACTCCATTGTATATATAGACCACGTCTTCTTTATCCATTCTCTCAAGTCCATTTTTAAGTGAAACATACACAGCATCCTTCCCCACTTATTATTTGCCAAATACATTACCTACATAAGGTATTTAATCTCTTGTCCACATTTTCTTATGATGAAATAAAATAAACATTACCTAATATATTAGCTATAAGACTTGGTTAAAGTAATGAATATGAAGTAGCTTTGTCAGTTAGCTGACACAATATTATTCCATAGAATAAAAATAACTGTTAATATTATTTGAGGAATAGTGCCTTATGGTGATCAGTTTTAAACATTTTCATTCATTTGTTCTTCCATTCAACAGATAATCTATTGAATACCAACAGCCAGCCAGGCAGCATTCCGGGCACTAGAAACTTTTGGATAGGAGATGAGATGGCAATATTAACTAGGAAATAAGTAGGAGATTATCTCATTTAAAATCATATAAACTGAAAACTAAATGAAATTTAAATGAAAACTGTCTGCCACGTTTTGTTAAAAATTGCCCTTAGTAACTGATTATACAAGCTACCACGTAATTCTACTGTAATAACCTTAGGCACGCCTGCTGTCTTTTTTGGCTTGCAGAGCCCAAGTTCTATTTCATGACTTCTACTGGGGTTAACTTCCCCTCAAACTGAAAATGAAGTCAGTAAGTCAGACCTCAAAGGCCTTAAATCAGGAAGCTTTCAACCAACATAAAGAAAGCAGACAGGGAAAAAGCATCCTGCTTCTCCCAAGAACCAATAGTATTCCTGTCCCTATCTCTCTTTGACAAAGAAGTCTGCTATATTTCAAGCCAGGCTATTTTATATTAGAAAAGAACTCATTAAGATAAGTGGCAATTAACATCTATGCTGTAATAAAAGGGTTTCTGACATTAAAGAAGAAAATATAAAACATGGGCTCTTTTAGATAAACTGAAATGTTTCTGCAGGGGGCCTTACAATGTATTTGCTGTGCTTTGTTTTGAAGATTACTAGAACATTAACAGATTTAAATTTACTATAAATCAGCTTGAAAGTAACAGGCAATATTGGTAATATTGTAGAAGTAGCCATCAGGAGGAACACACAAACACTGGGCGTGTCTGCTCAGCAGTGCACAGAGCATGAACATGCACGTGCGCACGCGCACACACACACACACATACACACACCTGTTGGACCTGCTCTATTTAAGTAACTGCCAACCCTTAATGACTATAAATTTCCACTGTTAACCCGTTAGACAGGAGAGGAGTTCCTGTTCGATGATCCCACACTGTTGCTTTAATAAAAATGAAGGCAAAGCATGCAACGTATAACAGGATGCTTATGTAGATCAGCATGGAATGTGCCTATTGTTCAAGCCATCTACTGAAGCGCTTGTAGGTAACATGCAACATTAGCTCATTCACTGCAGTCAGAACGTAAAATTGCAAGGAATAAAAATGCACTCTGGTTATCTCAGTCAATAGGAGCTTGTTGTAAGTTTCCAGGGTGTTATGGAAGAGACAGGAAGCTGTTTCAACAGCCTCAGCCAGGCAGGTCTCATTGAAAAACAGATCACGGTGATGGATACAAAAGCAGCTTTGGGGCCATAGCAGGAACTCTGAGCAGGGCGCCGAGAAGTGTTTGCTGGGCCCTCGCACAGAGCTTTTCTTCCCTGGTCTCCGCTTTCCCCGACCTCTTTTCTCCTCTCCTTCTCCTCTCCTTCGTGTCTCTCAGCACTGACTGCCAGGGCTGCTCATGGCCCTGCTTCTGCCCATCTGCCTGTCTTCTCTCGGCATCTCTCCAATTGTGTGTCACTCTGCAGTACCTTGAATTCAGACTTGCTCAGGAGAGTAGTTTTAGGCTGAGGTAGGTGTCCCCCCCCAATTCAAATGTTCAAGTCCCAACCCCCCAGTACCTCAGAATGTAGCCATATTGGAGAGCAGTTCATTGAAGAGATGATTACATTAGAAGGGGGGCCATCAGGATGGGGTCCCAATCCAGTATGACTGGTGTCCTTCTAAGAGAAAGGACCATGTGAGGACAGAGTGAGGAGGTGGCCATTTGCAACCCAAGGAGAGGGAAGCCTTGGGAGAGACCAAACCCACCAGCACCTCGGTCTTGGATTTCTAGTTTCCAGAACTGTGAGGAAAGAAATGTTCAGTCTGTGGTATTTAGTTATGGCAGCCCAAGCGGACTAATGCAAGAGACTGTGTTTAGAGCCACGAGTGGGTGTCCAGGATAGAACATGCTGGACAGAGCTCACATGACGGGTGGCAGATGAGGCCGCCCCTCGAGGCAGAGCTGCCTTTGGGTCGGGGGAATCCCACTGGCGTTCATCTGTGCTGCGACTCTACAGTAATCTACACGTGTGTGTCCTCAAAGGAGGGCCTCAGGGAGTGTGATGGTGGCTCTCAGCCCAGAGTTTGGCTGGACAGTCATTTTGCCTGTGTAGGCGTGTGTACCTTTCTGAAAGTGAGTTTTGTAGCGTGTTTAAAATATAGCTTGCAAGTCAACCATTGTGTATTTATTTTCTCTAAGTTTGAAAGGGTTTGTGTAGGTTACAGAAAATGAGATTTCAAAAGAAAAGAGTAGTTTTACTAGTTTTACATATAAATCATTAAACATATGAATAAATCAACGTGATATAATAAATAACTAGTGCTTTGATAAATTGGACATACCCACTTGTGGAAATGGAGTCATTTCTACAAATTGAGAATCGCTGTCTTTTCTGTTCCATTTCTTTAGTTTTCAGATCATTGAAATAAAGTATTCAGTCTATCACACTTTGAATTTTATATTAAAATATATTCATATTTTAAAAATTGCAAACACTAGAATAACCAGAACTTAAACTTTCTAGCACCTTTTGTAGAGCTTTGCCATCTAAAGTGTGGTCCAGGACCTCAGTGCTGGTTAGAAGTACACATACTGCAGAGGAATCTGCATTTAAATAAGATACCAAGATGATTTCTGTGCACATTAAGATCTGCATCACTAATCTGCAGTGAGAAACTTCTCACAAATACCACATCTAGTTTATTGCAGAAGTTAGAAATCAAGCTATGACATTAAGGTGCTAATCATATTTGACCTTGCGAATGTGCTTTTTATTATATTGTAATATTGGTGGCATAATAGGATCATTTGACTTTTGCAGACTTAGAGTTTTCTTGTATTTGATCAAAAGTCTGAATTTAGGAACACAGGTGGTCAATACAGTTGATAATGTGATCAGCAAAATGTAAACTCACTTTTCACAATGTCGCAGTATAGATTTATGAAAATATCACCTACTTCTTAAAGTTCCCCACTAGGATCGATTCCCCTTACTTTTTATTTTTATAGTAATTGTATTACATCTTTATTATTCTGCAACTTTCTTTTATTCACATAATATGTCTTAATGGTCCTTTCTGTCAGAATGACTTTATTCACTTAGCCACCCTGTCCAAAGTGTGAGATGTAACACAACTTACGTCATCATTGTCTCGTGGATTGTTTTCACGGGCTCTTTTCAGGGAGCTGCTTTCCTTGGTCATTTATTATCCAAGTCCTGGAATTTATGAGATGTTACTGCTCCCTTTAAAAGGTCAAAATTTTCAGTTTGTTGTTCAAAAATAATCAACATTTCTGCCCCTTCGCAACCATAGCCAGATCCCCGTAATGTCTCTTTTTCTCCTACTGAAACTGTCTCAGCTAGCAGAGGTCCTCAGAACAAACTGTGCCACAGCTGCTCAGATTTGCTCAGGACCTTATTCTTTCCTCTCTCTCTGCCCTTGACCTCCATCAGATCTAACGCAATATTCAGCCATATCTGGTCCCTGACTCACTTTACTCGATGCATCTCCTTGCAGTCTGTGACCCCCTGACATCGTCGTAGGCCCTTCGGGCTCTGTCGTGAGCCAGGAAGAGCTTTGATGGTGTCTTTGTGAGTGCTCCATACAAACCAGGTGGGTGCGCCTCAGCACACTCAGCCTTGCACAATTCTCTGGCGTGGAGACTGATGCAAGGTCATCCTCTGTGGCCAAAGCGCATCCCAGAGGATGCCTCAGCATCGCATTGCAGCGTGGAGCTTTTAGAAATGCACCATCCCAGACCTGCTGACCAGAACTTTCACTTTAACAAGCTACCTCAGGGATGCATGTCACATTAAAGTTTCAGGAGCCCCAGTCAAAGGTCAGTGTCGTCCAACCACTTTCTTTCTGCCTCATTAAGAAAAGGCCTTAATATTTCTTACACATGGTTGCAGAGGTTGCATCCCCCCAGTGAAGAATCTGGGGTTTAGCTGTTAGGGAGCATGGGGCACTGGACAGTGGGGCCACACAGCTAATCGGAGCCCTTGGGAGGGAAGAGAGAGAAAGGAAGACTCACCTGGAAGGAGGCAATAGTTTCTTTCCTCTTACCATGATGCTTTCTGAGCTTTGGAATAGCAGTCGTATGCCTCAATTCTGGGCCACTGGCTATTCAGGCTGAGGTGGCGTGTCCCTGGGGTGAGTTCACTGAGCATTCCAAGGCAGCCAATTTCAAGACACTCACTTTTCGCCACCATCTATCTGCTCTTCACCCATTCTCCCTTGCACTCTCCCTCTCATGGTTTCTCATCACCTTCTTTACAAATAAAGGCCAGGGCGCCTGGGTGGCTCAGATGGTTAAGTGTCTGTCTTTGGCTCAGGTCATGATCCCAGGGACCTGGGATCGAGTCCCACATCGGGCTCCCGGCTCAGCGGGGAGCCTGCTTCTCCCTCTGACCCTCTCCCCTCTCATGCTGTTTCTCTCTCACTCGCTCTCTAAAAAAAATAAATAAAATCTTTAAAAAACAAAAACAAATAAAGGCCAGCCTTCCCCTCATTTGGAGTCTCACAGCTCATTTCTTTTTTTTTTTTAAGATTTTATTTATTCATTTGGCAGAGAGAGACACAGCAAGAGAGGGAACACAAGCAGGGGGAGTGGGAGAGAGAGAAGCAGGCTTCCCTCGGAGCAGGGAGCCGATGTGGGGTTCAATCCCAAGACCCTGGGATCATGACCTGAGCCGAAGGCAGACGCTTAACAACTGAGCCACCCAGGCACCCCATGGCTCATTTCTGTGAACAAAGTTTCTCCATCCTTGCATCTATAAAAGCCAACAATAGAAAGATTGGTACTGACCTGTCTCATTCTAGCAAAAAAAAAAAAAAAAAAAATACTCATTTGTGAATTCATAAACTAATTTTTTAAACCCCACATCCATCTCATGAAGGGATGCATTTCCAAAAAATGTTTCGTGTCTAATAACAACCTAGCAAATTTTGTAAACATTAATAATCCTCTGTTTTGATCAGTTGTGTACTAACAATACCCATGATGACTCAAAGCAAAAGAAGAAATTCATAGTTAGATCTTCATGGTCATAGGAAATAAAGGATAGAAAGATATCTGGGAAGCATGGATGTGTTTATGTGTTGCTTCAATGAAATATCAAGGTGCTTTTAATCTCCGATAGATGGTTATTTTAAAGGGGAAGACCATGGAGGTTCCTTCAACAGTGGAGAGTGCTTCATAATCCGAATTTTATTGGGTCAAGCTCTGAGCCTTTCATTAAGCCTGCAAAGGAAAATAAAACTTCTGAAGACTTCCATTAAGCTTGACCTCTGAACCAGTTTCTCAGAAGAAAGAAAAGGCCTAGTGTGGGCTTTTGTTAAACACCAGTTCAGGCAAAGAGGGTGAGTTCTTGTGCTTCAGACTTCGATTTCCATTTAAGGCTTTCACTCTTTAGAAAAAAAGATAATGTGTTAGGTTGAAAGCTGGAAAAATTAAACTTGGCCCCGAGTTTTCTGAGAAATCAGCACCCATTTCGTAGCAAATTTCAGAAGCAAACTATTTTAGCCACAAAACAAATGGTTTCTTTCAATTAATACACAGCAAATGAGGACGTCTGGAGTTCTTTTTGAACAATGGGCCAACTATTCTTCCCCCATCCTGTTACCCTCTCGTCCCCGGGCACAGCAGTGACAGGCTGCCCTCAGGCTGAGACGCGTGGGGCATTGCATCTTTTCAAGAAAGCCAGAATTCTCCCCTGCCAGTAACCTGATGTGCCCCCAGCCCTGTTAGGATAGCCACCATTTGAGTGTTCTCCTCATTATGAGAAAAAAGAGAAGCCCAGAGAAATATTCTCAAATCCTTCCTAGACAGTTAATGCCAGTAGAGAGAATGTTTTCTTTACATGATCATTGCAATTGATGGGAAAAGTCTCTTCAGTAAGCTGCAACAACAAAAAAAGAGCATGTGATTACTTTTTAATATTTGCCCTGTAAGGCTTTCCATACTCCGTTTCACGTGGCAGAGAACGACTTGGAAAAAGTTCAACCCCGTGCCAGGAGTGAGTGTTGCATGTTGGTATTACCCTGTAGGATTTCAACCCAATGGGGAAGATTACCTGTAAAATGGTTCTGGGATTAGTCTTTATGATTCTTTTGGATCGTTTTCATTTTATATAAATATCAGCATAAGAAAAGGGTCCCCTGGACTCATCCAGAGTCTCTCCTGCCCCTACCAGGAGGTTTAGCCTTCTCCAGACCCTGTGTCGGTCTAATCCAAAGTCAGGAAATATCTCAGACGGTGCTGCTCATATTCCAAGGACCCGGCACCATGCAGGTCCACCTGGCACCTAGGAGCTGGCCTTTTCTGCATTGCCAATTTCCATCTTATCCCCTACTTCCAACAACCAGATGATGGCATGCTTCCCTGGGCTTGAGCCGCACCTTGAAAACGCAACACCACATCTCAGCCCCCCTAAAGCATGGTGCTTATGCTGCTCGGGTGTCATTCCTTCCTGGGGGCTGAAATCCCATCCTTGGCCAGGACCTTGATCCCTGCTGGTCAGGATTCTGTGCTGCCACGACCACCTGCCAGCTTCTGTCCCCAATGCCAGGCCCCTGTCCTGAGTGCTGTGGTTGCACTTACTGGATAATTGTTCCAGGCACCTCGAAAGCATCATAATTCATCTCTAAAGACCCAAAATCTGTTCTGCTTCCTTGAGTCTGCGCCCTATGTAGCCTTCCACTTCCTAAGCTAAAAACCTCAGTGTAGTCTTCAAATCCCCCTCCTCTACCTCTTCCTCCTCACAAATGACAACACTGGCCATGGACTTTATATATGAAATATCTCTAGACTTCCTGGTCTACCCCCAGATGCCCTCCCCTTAACGAAGACCCTTGTCCTCCCCTAGAAAGATCCGAAGCCTCTCACCTGGTCCCACTAACCCCTTCTCACTCAGTTCGAGGCATCCTTCCCCCTTCCATCAGAAACACCATCTTCAAACCTAACTTGATCATGGCATTCCCCTTCTTGGGAGCTTCCACTTGTGTTTTGTCACCTACAGAGTTAATCCACACTCTGAAATAAAACTATGTCCCACCCAAGTGTCTAACCCTGTCCCCCACCCTGCCTCTCTGTCCTGTCACCATGCAGTCCAGCACACTGCCATTACATGGGGTGATTGCCCTTACAGCATGGCTTTTTCACATGCTGGTCTCTCAACCATAATGCTCCTTCCCTTTTTTTTTAAACTTCTGGAAGATTTAAATCAGCCTTCCAATTTCAAATATAATCTCTTTTGACTCTCTCTGTGCTCCCCCTGGAGGGTCTGCCGAAATCTGCAGATGTGTCTGAGGGAAGGGAGAAAGGAGAAAGAAAGAGAAAAACCCAGAGCCTTACAAGATTTGAGAGATCTTGAAGCGCAAAAAGATGTTCCAAAGGAACGGAGACTCGGCAAGTGCCCAGTTTGTACACAAACACAAAGTTTGATTCTGGAGACAAGAGACCAATATGCTTGAGATTTCTCTTTTAGGGAAAAAATGCAGGAAAATACTAAGAATGTTGTTCAGAAGGGGCACCTGGGGGCTCATTCAGTGAAGCGTCTGCCTTCGGCTCAAGTCATGATCTCCAGGTCCCGGGATCGAGCCCCTCATCGGGCTCCCTGCTCAGCTGGGAGCCTGCTTCTCCCTCTGCTCCACCCCCTGCTCATGCGCTCACTTTCTCTCTCAAATAAGTAACTAAAATCTTAAAAAAAAAAAAAAAAGAATGTTGGTCAGCACATTGAAAAGATGGACCGTTAAACACCATCATATTTTTACTGAGACTGCAGGATGACAAGCTAATATAATTTAGGTTTTTAATGAAGTAATTTGATTCAAACATTGGGAGATGTTCATAGGTATGCCATATGTTTATTTCGAAAAAGCCCTTGAAAAGGTTTCTTATGTGTAAGAAAAAGTGTAGAGGAGGCATAAACTAGGGGTTACTGAGTGCAGTCATTCAAGAGTCTACCTTATACTTAAACTACTGTGGTCTCCTCTAAGAATTTATTTCTTGCCACTGTCTGGGTCCATTTACTAATGCTACAGACAACTTCATAGCTTCTTTTGTATATCACTTTCATCAACCTTTTATTTCACAAATAAGTTCATAATTTTTAACAATAGAACAGTATAGAGAAATTGTAATTCTCTTCTCTAAGTTCACCATGGTTTGCCAGGCAAGGGAAGTTTGAAAGGACATTCAAGAACCACATCCTCAAAGTCCAAGCTGACAAGAGAGACCTTTGTGACAGTTATTTCTAATACAGAAGAAAAACCGAGTGGTCATTTTAAAATATTTGAATCTAAAGAGAACTTTCTTTATTATCTCACATCTTTTAAAACTCTCTTAAAGATAAGGACAAAGTAAACACAAAGCACCAAGTATTTGGAAAGGGAAGGATAAGCACAGTTACCTGTTGCCTGCTTCTTTCTGATGGCAGAGTGATGAGTTACCTGGCTCACTAGTTTGCCTTCATGGATTATGTGACTCATTGACTTTCGAGATGCTTTGCATTTTAGAGTCAGTGTAGAAATCAGAAATAAATCACCTTTGCTAAAATGGTGTCTCACATATCCATGAAATAAACTACACCAGGGACACAAATTGTTGACTTAGGATCACCCCTGCCCACAAAACTAAAGACTGTGTTACTTTTTGCACTCTAATTTCTAACCACAAGTATCTCTTTTAGCAGAATACTCTGTAGCCTTCTTAGGGCAGAAGAGTAGGTACATGCACAGAGTGTGGGTTCACAGAGGAGCTTGTTGAAAGTATTTAATTCACTTTAAAAAATATGTACATGTGCTTTGTTACCAGCCAAAGGAGAGTACTCATACTTTGATAGAAACTTATTTTGACTTTGAATATAAATTTTGTTTTCTACCATGCACATTTTTAAGTCTCTTGCTTGTAGTAAAATACCTTTTTATCTTATACCTGTCAAAATGAAAAGAGCTTACGTAGTAAATGCATTCAAGAGGCCACTCAAAATACATATCATTGAGCAATTCCATAAAATATTGAAAACATAATCACCCCACTGTAACTTTGCTGCTTTTAGATATACACAAATGACACTTCAATGAAACTCTCATGTGGGATAATGCATTTGTATCTGTCGCCCATCTTTTTGGAAGCAATTCACAAGTGCTTATTATGTAATATTATTATGCAACTCTGCCTTCATTATGTCAAGAGATTCTCTGCAGCAAATACTGTGATAACATTAAAATTACAGAGATGAGTAAGATGTATCCACATCTTCAAGAAACTTTGGGATGTCTGTGGGAAATGACAGATCTACAGTTTCAGTCCTATAATACATGCTGTGAAAATGCTAAGCATGGATGGAGCAGGAGCGTTAATGAGCATGGGAGGTGGGGGAGACATTCTGGAGCTAAATGCATGAGGAAGGACGATTCCTAAGTCAGCCTCATGATGAGTTTTACTCAAAAAGTACGATGCACGGAGGGAGCAGAAGTTACCCAGTATGGGAGATGCAGATGTGTGGAGGAGAGGGGCAGGACAGGACACCACCAGGGGGTGCAGTGTATGAGGCTATGCGTGGCTCAGAAGGGCTTGGAGCTGGGGGTGGCAAGATTAGATTTCTTGTGTCTCCAATCAAGGCCGCGGCAGGGTGCGGGAATGGGGTTGGAATCAGGAAGCTGGCCTCTGCTTTAGGATCAGACATGGGAGGACAGTGCCGTGAGCCAACCTTCCATGTTTAGAATCTCTTGACCAATGACCACATCCTGACCGAGCTCTTGTGTATGTGTGTGTGTGATGGGGGTCTGCATTTCTGCACCATCTTTGAAGCAAGGCAATCTGTGACCTCATGCTTCCCATCATTTCTCTTTCAACTGTATTCCTCTCCAGGTTTTACGAACTTCTCACAATCCCAACTTCCTATTTTTATTACATCATTATCAAAATGTCTTGTGTCAATGAGGCCATAATTTTGGATGTCTTTTGCAGTGATCACAGGACTTTCTTAAATGGCAGTACGTACAGGCATGATGGAAAATGTTGTAATGTTAGCAGTAAATCGCAGCTGCTTGTCTCTGGCTTGATGATTGTTGCTTAAGCCTTTAAAGATGTGTCCAGAAGTCCCTGTCCCCCGGGCAAAGCAGGGAGGTGGACTGGACGACGGGCAGGCCGGCCTCCATGGTGTCGAGCTCAGTGGGCGTTTTGTAGAGTGCAATGCTGATTTGACGTAATAGTCTTTATTATCATACATGACATCTGCGAGTGACAAAAATGGAAGAGTAAATACCTTTTTAATGCAGCAACTTACATTGTAGAAAATCACAATTTTAAAAATACCCATTTTTACGTCAATTTTTCTGATAGCTCAAACTGTCTTAATTCTCTCTTGCTTGGTGGTGGACCCATTGCCATCTCAGTTGTATATTACATGTATTAGAAAGATAACGAAACTGGGCGCCTGGGTGGCTCAGTCGGTTAAGCGGCTGCCTTCGGCTCAGGTCATGATCCCAGGGTCCTGGGATCGAGTCCCGCATCGGGCTCCCTGCTCAGCGGAGAGCCTGCTTCTCCCTCTCCCTCTGCCTACTTGTGTTCTCTCTCTATCTCTCTGTCAAATAAATAAATAAAATCTTTAAAAAAAATAAAAAATAAATTAAAAAAAGAAAGATAACGAAACTGATTTTTAGGATGCATTGTTCATCCTTGCATTTATTTGAGAAAAAGAAAAAGGATAATCGATGTGAATTTTCACATGGGAGATAGAATTTACTGCGTGAGACTTAGAAGGCATCTTCATTTCATCAAGCTAAAAGATAGATTGCATGAAACTATGTTAAATTCTGCTTCTTTCATCTTCAGAACCAATGCCACTTTTCAGAATTTTTGAAGATCAAAGAGTGTCTTTTTTTAGTCTCACCTTGAGATACTTTTCCCTTTCATTTCTTGGGCTGATTAAACGTTCAGCGTTGTGTACTGTTTTTTCCACCCACAGAGGTTTTTTAAAGTCATAACTCAGTCACTAGTTTATGTGAGGGCAACGATATGTAGATAAACAAAAAACCTAGCAAACAAACAAACAAACAAACAAAAACGGAAGCGACCTCTCTCATGGGAGCAGAAGTGAAACATACTAATATTCCCCCCAAAACTCTTTTCCTGCCCAAACCTGTCAACTGAATTTACAAAACCAGAGAAAAAAAGAGTTGCATAAAATGTTGTATTTGAACATGAATGTAAGCTTCTTTTTGAAATTTGCTTCTCTTGTAAGTGGACTGTGATTTAGCAAGGCCTGTGAGTGTGCATACGTGTGTGTGTGTGTGCGCGCGCGCACGCAGCTTCTGTTTCTGGGGCTGCAGACCTGACAGCTTTGTGGAAATAGGATACACACTACCCATGTCAGAGTAAAATATGATACACTAAAATATTCTGATCATCAATTGAAGAAAACCCAAATAATGAGAAATTAAATATAACTGTAGGCTTACTCTGTGATTTGTCACACAAAAATAATTTGCAAATGGCCTGGCAGGATTACTTTTAAATAGCATGTCCATTGAAAATACATTTTAATTTATAAAGATTTATTTTGCATACTCTTAAAAATGTGGTTTATCACACGGAATCACAGTGTAAGTACTTAACTGTCTTTATTTGACAGATACTTATCAAGCATCAGCCACGGACCTGGCATTGTTCCAGGTATTGGAAAATAAACACAGTTTCTGTTCTGCTAGAGTTTACATAGTAGTCTGGGGAAAGGGACATTAAACAAAGAAATACAAGTAGAGAGAATGTTCTGAAGGAAATAAACTGAGATCAGGAGATTGAGAACGAAGAGGTTTGCTACTTCACACAAGGTGGTGGGGGAAAGCCTTTCTGTGGAAGTGACATTTGAATAGAGGCCGAAATAAGAGGTGGTGTCATCCAGCAGGTATCTGGGAGAAGAAAGAGCCTTTGAGCTGGAGGGACAGGGAGTGCAAGAGTCCCGAGGCACAAACCTGGCTGATGGATACGAACTATAGTTTATTGAAGGTGGAATCTGTAGGATTTGCTGATGAATTGAATTTGGGGTTTTAGAAAAGGGAGAAGGCAAGGATGACTGGAGTGGTTTGTGTCCTGAGTGGCTGAGAAGAACAAGGGTTCTACTTGCTGAGATGGGAAATTCCAGAAGATCTGTAGGTTGGGAGGCAGGGGCAACAGATAGGTGGAAGCAGTTTAGGTTATGTCCATTTTGAGATACTACTTTATGGCCAAATGGAGATGGGAAGTTGGAGCTCAGGAAATAGGTTGGATGGGGAGAGAAAACTTGGGGAGTCATCAGCATGTAAATCCCAAGAGACTAGAGACTCTCCTGGCAAGCCAGAGGAGATGTACAGGAGCCATCTCTCAGCTTGTAAAAGTTTTGAGAAGAGAATCCAACGAAGAAAACCCTGAGGAGTTGCCCAGAGTGAAGAAGGAGACCCAGGAGAGTGCTGTGTTCTGGAAGGCAAGAGAAGAAAGTAGCTAAGGGAAGAGGAAGTAATCCCGAGTGCCATGTGCTGCTGGCAAGACCAGTATGGTGAGGACCAAGAACCAACCATTTGATTTGTTGTTGTTGTTGTTTGTTTGTTTTTCTTTATTTTTTAAATTATGATAAAAAAATCAACCATTTGGGTTTGCAGCATGGGGTGTGGGGGGCAGGGAGCACGGGGTGCTGATTTCTTGGATTCTCGTTTCTTGGATTCACCAAAATATAGAGGAGGAACACAGACATCAAGTAAAGATGAAATTGAGAGAGATGGTCGAGTGTGCAGTTGAGAGCATATGAGCTACCTTGGTGCAGTCCTCAGCTTCTCTGGGTCCTGGCTGGCATGGCCTTGAACTGGTCATTTCATTTCCTTGTGATTCTGTTTGGTCAAATATAAAATGAGGATAATAACAGTCCTTACTTCATTATGATCACTTATAGGATTTCTGCGTTGGATAATTAAGTTAATATATGCAAAATACTTAAAACAGTGCCTGGCATTATATAGGTGTTTGCTATAATTACTGATATTATTATCATTATGGGCATTTCTAGGAATTCTGTTCTAAAGGACGGCAAAGAAAAGAAAATGGGACAATACCTATAGGGAGGCATGGGGTCAAGAGTGTTTGTGTGTTCTTGCTGTGTTTTATTTCAAATAAGAGATTTTACAGCATGTTTTAATGCTGGTGGGAATGCCCCCAGAAGAAGGATTAAAAATCTCTGTGCAGGAGACAGAGAGGATAATTGTAGGTATGATCCAGGCAATATTTTGGACATATCTTATACTAGAAATCGATCCATTGTTTATCTGAAATTCACATTTAACTGGGTGTCCTGTCCTGCATTTTATCTAGCAGCCCTGCCAGGCACACACTGGTTGCCTCTTTCCCCATGATGACCAAGACATTTGTTTCTTTGGGGAGGAGGTGGGGGGGCCCGGAACAAGGAGCTCATTGCTCGGCTTTAAGTGTCAAACTGACATTTAAAAATAGTTAGTGGATTTGGGTATGCCAGCAGGATTCTTTGCTTTTAAAAAGCCAGGCTGTGATGTAGGTAGGCAAAGAACACTCGTGGGGTCCCCAAACCACAGCTTGGAGATGGACCAGAGAGCAGGCAGGAATCTGGAGAGAACCCAAGAGCAGATTTCCTGAATTTTCAAAAGAAGCGTAAAGAAGGAGCAGGAATCAGAAAGTTGAGAGATTCAGAGGGGTGAGTCTGGGGTTTGCTTGCTGTCTGCTCCCCCCCCATGAAAGTGCCCAGGAGGCTCCATCCCCCAAGATTCAGCCAGAGCAGGTAGGAGTTGAGACATGAAAACCCCAGGAAGGGGTTGGTGGCTGCTCCCATGTGGAATTCGGTGAGGGGTGGGGGGGGACCCAAGCTGCTGAGCAGGAAAGCTGCACGGCAACAAGGGGCCTCCACGTCCGCTCAGCTTACAGGACTTCCAGATATTTCCACAGCATTCCTGCAGAAGGGCAAGTGTATCAGATGCTTGGAAGAGGGTCTCAGGACCAGGACGGCTGAGAGGGGTGTGGACCTTATTGCTTGGACTGCCCTTGACCTGAGCACCGTGAAGCTCAGGGAGCCTGCCGAGGCCAGCGAGACACAAGCCCTGCTTCCTGCTGATAACCCAGGTTCTGCTCAGGGAGAGGATGCTCTGAACAACATGAGGACTTTCTTCCTGGGGACAGAGTTGACTCTAACAGGAAAAGCATTAGACTCTGAAAAAGGTGGAAGAAAGTTTCAGGCCCAGCAAATACAAGCTCTGGGACAAATGGGAGCTTGTTTAGAGGAAAAAGGGAGTCACGTTTGTGCACCAAGGATCAACAGCGTGTAGATTCCAGCCTGCCGCAGTCCATGAGAAGGACAGAGGAGCTGTAAACCACAGGCGCTAATAGGGCGTGGTCACTCTCCGCGAGGAGGTGGAGTGAAGTTGATTGTACTGGTGCTTTGAAATGGAGATGAAATTCATTTATCAAATGCTCCAAGCCTGTGAAAAAGGCAAGTCGTCCAAGGTAGTGTGGGAGGATTTGTGTGTGTGTGTGTGTGTGTGTCAGAGGGTAGGAGGGGCATGAGAGGGACCCTGCTAGGAACAGTCACAGGGGAAAGTCAGAGAGAGAGAGAGGACAGGGAAGTCTGGGCCCTGTGCATGCTTTCCACATCGAAGAGCAGAGGGCTTTGCTTGTGAAAGTAAAGACTAACTCCGCAGGTGTTCTGAGCGAGGACTGACAGAATCAGAACTGAGTTGTAGGAAGATTACAGTGATTATAACGTGTAGGACGGAGTGGAGGGATGGATCCGTGAGCTGTCACAAAAGATGACTTTGGGGTTTTAAACCTGAGAAAACAATGTTATAAATAGAAGCAATGAAGGCAGAAGGAGAAATTAAGTTTGAGGGGTAGATAAGGATTCACTTTAGAGGTGTCGAATATGATGTAGTGATTCAGTCAATCAACAAAGATGTTTTGAACACCTACTAGGCACTGGGCCTGGCTCAGTGCTGGGGTTATAGTGAACAAGGCAATGAAAGCGTTCGGAGCCCCAGTAGGAGTTAGTTTGATTTATTTTGGTCCAGCCACACCCCAGCACAGGTCCTAGCCCATTGGAAGGGCTCGAATATTTGTTAATAAAGAGAGATACGAACAGACTGGTACATCCAAATGGAAAGGTCTAAGCAATTACAAATGTTGCCTGGATTGGCATCAATACTAATTACTTCTGATTACTTTTGCCTTGAATGAATCTACATTTATTTTTCCAAAATAAAAGTGAGACCAACACATATTTTTTAAAGTAACATAGACATGGGGTGCCTGGGTGGCTCAGTCATTAAGCGTCTGCCTTCGGCTCAGGTCATGATCCCAGGGTCCTGGGATCGAGCCCCGCATCGGGCTCCCTGCTCTGCGGGAAGCCTGCTTCTCCCTCTCCCACTCCCCCTGCTTGTGTTCCCTCTCTCGCTGTGTCTCTCTCTGTCAAATAAATAAATAAAATCTTTAAAAAAAAAAAAGTAACATAGACTTCACATTGCATGTAGTTCATCATTAATTTTAAGTTTGTAATTAAAGGATCCTGGGGACAAGAGAGCCTACATTCCCTAAATCAGGATTAGCAAACTACAAACTCCAGGTCAGGTCCAGCCCACAGCCTGTTTTTTAAATAAAGTTTTATTGTAACACAGCCACGCTCATTTGTGTATGTATTGCCCCTGGCTACTCGCACCACAACAGAGGAAGGAGTAATTGTGAGAGACTGTCTTGCAGAGCCTAAGATGTTTACTGTCTGGCACTTTAAATAAAGTTTGCTGACCCCTGCTTCTAAACCAATATGTGATAAGTTATGAGTAGGTTTGTAAACGCAGTAGACTGACAACTTTCTTAAAAAAAGAAAATGTGATTGTAATCTAAGCAGAGGGTAATATTGCTTAGGCATACAATTTAAAACGCTAATTACACATCTGTACAGTAATTAAAACAAGGCTTTTAATAGGCAGCACTCTGAATCCAGTGTAGTGAATATACTTAAAAGGAATACATCTTCTTTATTCTGAAAAATCTTCTATAATTCACATCTTTTTTATATAAGCAAACCAAACTACTGATGTCTTCTATGGAATCACGATTTTTTTTCCCTAGAAAATTGTTTGGTGAACACTAGTTAAAATGAGCATAAAACGATCCCCTTAAACAATGAATTAATATAATGCAAATTGTTGTCAGTAAGAACATATTTAAAAATACAGACAGTATCCAACTAGTTGAGCTTCCCTCAGCCCCTTGGCCCCTCTTTTTTATTTTTGACGGCATGTCTGTTCCAAAAGTGGGTCTCACATGGTCTGTCTCATGCTGGGAATAAGAGGGCTTCCCTTCCAGTGGGTTGCCCCCACCAGTTGGCCACTTTCCTTTGTGTTCCATACCCGTGAACACACACATGCACACACGGGCACACACACGGGCACATACACGGGCACACATAGACATGGCCCTTTGTGGTTTGGGTGTGATCAGGGGTGTAGGCCTCTGATCTCTCACATCATTCATTACTGACTCCAAAGCAGAGAAAAAAAAAAGACATAAAAACACTCGGAATGTAGGATGTGGAAAGAATTACTCTAGCGGTGAAGACTCATTTGATCCAGGGCCCTGGTATAGGACTCTGGAAGGCAGTTCAGAAAAGGAGCTTCGAGATCTCACTTTGAGCAAAGTAGCCTCATTTAACTAGCATGTGGCCTTCTCGGGGACAAGCAGTCACATCCGTGTGTGTCTCCCAGTCCGTTGTTCAAAGCCTGCTTCCAGGCTTCAGAGGTGAGCCCACCCTGAGACTATGAGCCCTCTTCTGGAGTGGCATCCAAAAGGGAAATGGGTCCCCAGTGAACGTGGCAGTCTTCAGTTTCAAGGCAGAATGTGGGAGTTGTCACCAAGGATGGAAGACTGGACAGTATGAATTGAAGATCAGACTTGGTTCTCCGGGCCTTTCATTTGGCACAATGCAAGCCAAAGGCTTTGAGGTATTTCGGCATTTTGACTCAGCAACATGGTAAAAGGTCAAAGCATCATGCAATCCTGTGCATGCATGTGGGTATAAAAGCACACTCATCCATTTTAAAGATAGCTGGAACTTGCCTTCCGGGGCCCAAGTGAACCTGCGCATTCCAAAAAGATAGCAGATCAAGAAAGCTAAATTCTTTCAGTTTCCAAGGCAACTGAATGACAAATAACTTGAGTCTTAATCCAATAGATGAGATGATGATTCTGGTACATTTTCAATGAGAAAATGACTGTAGGAAAACAGACATCCCTGAATCCGCCCCATGCTGGCCCAAGGAGCCTATTTTCCTAATAGCCTTCCTAAAAGATGACCTAACAACATTGGTGGAACATCGATTCAGCCTCTGATCTGGTGCAGAAAATGAGGGCAGGAAAAATAGAGAGAGAATATGATAACTGTATGCGTTGCGTTCTCACACTCGTGTTATGGGACTTGTTGCAAGGTCCCAGTGCCTTACCTCATCAGTTTATATACTCTTGAGAAAATAGGCTGCTGGAGAAAAGAGGAAACTGGGGGATCAAAATGGCTCCAGATCAGATATTGCCACCCAGCCTTGAAGGGTGAGTACACTTGGATGGGAAAGAGGAGGGACAGTGGTCCCAGCAGACACCGAGTGAGAGAGATGGTCGGTGGTGGCAGCAAAGGACTGCTTCAAGGAGGGCTATGTGACTAACTGTGGTGTGGCCGGGACAGGGAAGGACCGGGAAGCTGGAAGGCATTGCCGAGGTTTGAGAGATTATCACTCTAGGAACTGTGGGTGTTATCTTGCAGGCAGGGTGATATCAGTCGCATTGTAGAAGTAGAAATCCAGCAGCTTGGATAAAAGAAAGAGGAGATGAGGCAAAGAGGCCATTCTCCAATTCACATGCGCCTGCTGATTGAGAACATTCATTTGTTCAGCTCTCCCCTCCAGCTGTCGCTTGGGTCCATTACATCCATGGTCAAGTGCACCTCCAACTCAACTAGTGCCCCCCCCCACCACTGTGACAGCCTCTTAGCCACACTTCTGGGTTCATCCCCTTCTCCCCCATTCTTCAATTTATGAAATTGAAAGATGATAGAAAAATCTAGGACAGTTGGGTTTGCAAAACGGAATCCTTGCTTTTTCCCTAGGGTACAAGGGGGAGGGCAGAAAAGGGTAAGGCTTCCAATGGACATGGATGTGATTTTAGTATTAAAAATGTACACTTCAGGATTAAAACAAAAGTGTTTTAACCCACTCCCTGTTCTTCTGCAAACTGTCCTTTATTATAGTGCTGAGCAAAGAGTAAGTGTTTAGAAGTATCATGATTTCTTCTGTCGGGAAAAAAAAAGTGCTTTATATTTTTTGAGGTGTTGAAAAAGAGCAAAAAGAGGGAAAGATCATAAAGTTTGAGGAATTTCTTTAAAAACAAGGCACTTCTGTTTGTTTGTGTTAAATTTTTAAAATGATACAAACCCTTTGCGGTCCACAGTCCCTGCATAATCTTGGAACCACACGCTGAGGAATCTGTTGTGTTTTTCTCCCAGTCCTTTTTGGCCACTCCAGTGGAGAGGACCAAAGCAGTTTCTGTTTGCTGGACCCTCTCTGAAGGAACAGGTGTGGGAGGTCCGTATACTAAGATGTGAGTTCCTGTTGAGTTGTTTTCTTCTGCGTCACCAGCATCTTTTGCTTTCTCTGACCTCATGGGGAGACTGTGCTGCTGACCCCCTGTCTGAGGACAGTGTCCCTTCCTGCTCTCCATCTCCAGGCCTGCCTCCTTGTGGGGATGGGAGAGGTGTTGGGCGTCTGAGAAGAGGAGCTGCCCAGCAGAGAGTGGGTCGGCACTAGGGCTGCCAGATAAAATTCTGGATGTCCAGTTAAATTTGAATTCCAGGTGAACAAGGGACACAACATGCTTCTTTGGCTTGTGTGGAATTGGGAGTAAAAAAAAAAAAAAAAACTCACATTCTGTCTCCATTCTGCTGCTTGAAGCTTTGTGACTTCACCTTGCTAAGCCTCTTCTTCAACTGCAAAATGGGGGTGATGGTATCGAGGTCCTAGCTTGTTGAGACCAAATATATGAGAAGAGCTCGGAATATGCTTGTAAATGATAAATACACAAACGGTAGCAAAGCTTTCCTAAGTTGAATAATGAAATGGTACATTTAGACAAAACAGTGCAGGAAAGTCCAAACCCTAGGAATTGGTGGGTAAACAAAATACAGTTGGCCCTTGAACAACGTGGGTTTGAGCTGTGCGGGTCCACTTCTAGGCAGATTTTTTTTCGATAAACACAGTACGGGACTGTAAATGTATTTTCCTTGTGATTTTCTCAATAACATTTCCTCTAGCTTCCTTTATTGTGAGAATACAGTATATGATGCATATAACATTCAAAATATGCGCTGATCAATTGTTTATGTGATGGGTAAGGCTTCTAGTCAGCAGTAGGCTATTAGTAAAGTTTCCAGTTAAGTCAAAACTTAGGCATGGATTTTCAATGGTGGAGGGTGGCACCCCTAGCCCCAACATTGTTCAAGGTTCAACTCTAGATAATGAGTGAAGAAAAGAGACAAGTAGAAAGACAATTAAAGAGTTGACTGGGAGCTGGCTTACATGTGTTGCTATCATTTTGTTCACTATTAGAACAATTTACTGAAAAGACTCTCCTCAACTCACATCTAGGGTGACCATGTATACATTTGTACAAGAGCTTCTATGCACTGGTGATAGGAAGACGACCCAAGTAAATACATTTACCAAGTGGATTCTAGTAACCCAGGCACTGTTCTAAAGTGTTAACCAGATACAACTCACTGTAATTCTCACAAAACACTGTGAAGTCTATCGTTAACTCCATTTCACAGCTAAGAAAACTGAGGCCCAGTTGTATGTGTAACCTGCTGAGTATCACCCGGACTGTGTGGTGAGGCTTGGGTTCAAGGTTATAGTCCATGCCCTGAAGCACATCTCTCATACTGACTGTGCCCATCGTGCGTAAGCAATGGGAAAGTTCCTTTTAAGGAGCACATTTGTAGATACAATTGCCAGAAACCAGGATCATAGAATTAATAGGACTAGCTCAATGAGAGACATAACTAAATGAGCGATAATCCAATTATTTAGACATTTTTTTTAAAGCAAAGCATGAAGGGTTTAGGAGAAAAAGAATTTTACTTTCCAGACGTACACATTAATTTCCAAGCTTCAGCGTCTAATTGTGAGACAAAAGACAGCCATCCATTTCCCGAGGATTTCATTATAATTTAAAAATCGTCATACTTGTGGCAAGGCATGAAGTTTTGATGACTGGATGCAGTTACGGTTAAGCCTAGTTCCTTATATAAAATTTGCTGGCTTTGAAATGTGGTGTCATTTGGAGAAAGTGAAGACCAGGAGCACTATAGGGCTGTGCCCACTGCCGATATAGTTCATTAGCTAACTTGTCCAGCAGGTAAGGTGCTAATTGGTATCATCACATGAGGACAATGGAGTTTTCATTTACTCTCAATTATCACTGTGAATTTTGAGATGAGAATAACTAAAAATATGATCCTTGGGACACTTGTTAGATGATGGCAGATGGAATACATTTCTGCATCCGGGGGTAAAATCCAGACTCATGCCTACTTAGGCCTATCATTTCCTCGTCCCCGCCCCTCCCACTCGAATCCCCTGGGACAGGGGTTCTCAACTTCGTTGGTCTCCCACCCTCTCCTCACATGCTTAATAGTCATAGAAGATCGCAGAGTTACTGTCTATATGAGTTACATCTATCCATAGTTACTGTACCAATGTTACAATTGAAAAGTGCTTAAACATTTAATTTAATATATTCATGAAGAATTACTTTTAAAGTCATAATAACAAACCCATTATCTATTGATAAAAATATTTCATTTAAAATAACTATTTTGATGGTAGCTACATTTGTGAGTTTAGCATAAGTATCAGCTTATCCAATCACTATGTTGTATACCTAAAACTAATGAAACTGTGTGTCAAATAGACTTCAGTTGAAACAATAAAAATAAAATAACCATTGTTCCACATACAGGATTCTTTTATAACTTTGCAAACCTCTCATGTCTAGCTCAATGGAGGACAACTGCATTCTCATGCCTGCTTCTTTGTTCAGCCATTGTAAAATATCTTGTTTGAGGTATATGAAGAAAATCTGGCCTCATACACATTTGGCGTTGGAAAAAGAAGGAGGAGTATTTTCATAGCTTTTTGGATAATTGTGGATATTCTTTTATATGACACAAAACTCTGTAAGTTGTAGTTTCTTAAAGCTTAGTTGAAATAAACATATAGCAGTGAGCTTCCTGAGGTGTGTTGCTTAAAACCTGTTGCTCTGTCTTGAATAGATTTTGAATGCTTTGAATAGATCTTTCACCCTCATGTGAAGTTAGCATATATTGTGCTCAGTTATGCAGATATTCTACATGTTGGTATATTTCATTATATGATATATTTTTATATTCACTCTATAAACTCAGATTTGTCAGTGTTACCAACAACCTCATCAGAAAGTCTTCAAGTACCAGGAGATTTTTAGATACAAGTTTTCCCGTCTTCTCATGTTTTTCGTGAAAGTTGAAACTTGATCACTGGCAACAAATATTGTCATTTTCCTTAAAGAAAGAAGCTCACTTTGCCCACCGTTGTCTTTAAGAAAATGCCTGCAAATACCCAAGCCTAAATGACCATAGTTTCTCAGTCTTTTTTTTTTTAAAGATTTTATTTATTTATTTGAGAGTGAGAGAGAGAGAGAGCACAAGCCCGGGGGAGAGGCAGAGGGAGAAGCCGGCTCCCCATTGAGCAAGGAGCCCAATGCAGCACTTGATCCCAGGACCCCGGGATCATGACCTGAGCCGAAGGTAGACGCTTAACCGACTGAGCTGCTCAGGCGCCCCTGTCTTTCAGTCTTTCAAGTAAAATTAGTGCCCCATGAAAAGGCAGGTAGTTCATTTCACAACTCAACACACAGGCAAGTACTCTTCCAAGAGAACCTTGGAAGACATAAGTGCTTTATGTGGGTTTTCATTTTATCACCCAGAATACTAAAAAGATGTTCAATCAAGGGCCAAGCTTTAATAAAATTAATAATTTTTACTGCTAAGTCAAGGATATTCTTAATTGGAACTGGCCTTTTTTTTTTTTTTGAAGGGTGAGTATGTGACAGTGAAGAATATACTGCCTGGGAGATCAGTTTTTTCTCACTGTCTTGATTCCTTCCAAGACCAGCAGTTTTAACCACCGCTGCTCCCACAACTTCAGTGCCCATGTCAACAGAATTGAAAGCGCAAATAACACCTTAGTATCATTATGAAAATCATGGATGTCTGGAAGGAGTCCGGGGGTTCCTGGACCAAACTTTAAGAACAAACCCCCGGTCTGTGCTATCCCATGACTGCTTTGGATATAAGGAGAATTTTATAGAATTCACAACGCTGCCCTAGGAAAAAAAAAATTTTTTTTTTTACAAACACCACCCATTTCTTTGAGTGTGGTGTTTACCTTTGCTTAATGCTTAAAGAAAATGGCAGTTATGTTCTGTGTTCAGTTTACATAATTCCTCTTTGAATAGTAAGATGTTTGAGCCGTTGGTTGCTTTTTCACTCAGTTGCACACTACATATTAAGAATAAATACAAACTTAGAAATGTTTTCAGAATTTAATTTTTATTTGTGCACAGCGTGATCTACAATTTTAATTTCTTCGAGCAATAGTAATACTTTGCTTGTGTTATGAAATAAATAGTACCAAACGTGCAGCCAAGCATGTTAGATTTGTTTATGAGTCATTTTATGTTAAATAACACATTGGATAAATTAGATAAAAATAAGGTCCTTTGGGACTTTTTGTAAACATGGTCTCACCTAAAATAAAAATAATTATTTTATTCAAGTTTCTCTTTCCATAGAGTGTGCCTTAACGAATATCTTGAACTCTACAGTGAAGCACACACAGGAACTGGGTGAAAGCCAACTGTGTGACCGTGTCCCAGCCTGGAAAGGTGTCAGGACAGGCCCTTCAGAGGAAATGAGTAGAGTGGTTATGAACTTGGGTTTTAGGATCACAGACACTTTGGTTTGTGCTGCTGTTTATTATCTGGGTGATGTTGGACTTAAATACTTAGTTTTTTTAAGGCTTTGTTTTCACAGCTTTAACATAGGGTAATACCTGTATGAACCCGTAACTCTAGATGACTCCATAGCTACTCTGAGCATTCAGTGACTAAAGGTCTGATAAGGGTGTTAGCCCCGTAGCCAATACTTAGCTTATGAGTTTGCTTGGGCTGCCAAAGCTAAGGACCACAAACTGAGTGGCTTGTCCAATAGAAATACACTGTCTCACAGTTCTGGAGGCTAGAAGTCTGTAGTCAAGGTGTTGGCAAGGTCATGCTCCTCCTAAAGGTAGTCAGCGAGGATCTGCTGCAGGTGTCTCAAGGAGTTCTGGTAGTTCCTTGTCTTGTGACAGCAAACCCCAAATTGCATGTGACATTCTCCCCGTTATGCATACACATGTGCAACTACCCCATTATTAGAAGGACCGCAGTCATATTGGGTGAGGGGCCCCCCTGGCTCCAGGATGACCTCGTCTTAACTAATTACGTTTGCAATGCCTCTGTTTCCCATAGGGCACCTTCTGAAGAACTAGGGGTCAGGACTTCAACATCTGCATCAACCCATAACATTTAGCCACCAACAGTGTAAAAGGGTTCCCCTTTCTCCACAACCTCTCCAACATTTGTTGTTTCTTGCCTTGTCAATTTTTGCCATTCTAACTGGTGTAAGGTGGTATCTCAGTGTGGTTTTGATTTGAGTTTCCCTGATGGCTAATGATGATGAACATTTTTTCATGTGTCTGTTAGCCATTTGTATGTCTTCTTTTGAGAAGTGTCTGTTCATGTCTTTTGCCCATTTATTGACTTGATTATTTGGTTTTTGCCCTGTTGATTTCTTATTTGATCTATTGGTTAACTGGAAGTATGTTGCTTCATTTCCAAATATCCAGAGATAACATTATTCATATTCAGAATAACTCTGTTTTGGTCTAAGAACAAACCCTCAATAAATATGAGATTTTTTTCTTTTGTTGTTTTGTTGTTCTGTTGCAATGCAGACAACTCTTAAATGGCGAGTAGGAGAAGTTGGAACTAATTCTCAGGTTTCTGGTTTGGATGGCTGGTTAGATAGGCCATGCGGCCATGAACCAAGATAGGAACTGAAAAGGAGGAGCAGAGTCTGTGGTGGGTGCAGGGAAGAGGAGTCGGGGGTGTGCTTTTTTTTTTAATTTAGGGAAAGTTTGTATATCTGGTTGGTCTATCAAGTAAAAACTGTAACCTCAAACCGGGGGAGAAACATGGGATTAAGATACGGTTTTGCCAACCATCAGAAAACAGACGTTTTATCTGTGTATTACATACACATGCTTTCGTTCATCCCACAGAAATTATCAACTGCCTGTTTTGTACCAGGTGTTCCGGTAATTTTGTCCCGAGTTATCAGGTATTTAGGAGGTTTGGGAAGCTGACAAGTCATAAAACTAGAGATGTTTTTGGGGGAAAAAAAATGAATAGACTCTCCTGACAGCAGCCACAAGGGAATTCAAGAGATTCATCTGGAGAGGCAGGTTGGAACCAGGTAGAGGAGGACCAGGTTTTTTTAAGTTTAATATTTGTTTTTCTTAAAGGCAGTGGGAAACTATTGAGGGCTTTGAGCAGAAAACTGGCATGTGCTAGGCGATGTTTGAGGAAGACTACTCTGCAAATAACTGTGTAATGGACTGGAAGTAGCAGGCATTGGCACGGGGAGTTCAGAAGATGATGAGCTACACCCACGCGAAGGATGCAACTTGCGGCCAATGGATAGGAGAAAATCCATGGAGGAAATCATGATGCTTTGTGGGGACAACATAACGGAGAAGACAGTCACCATTTACTACAATATTTGTAGCCCAGGACAATGGGAAAATGTGGTATGACTGAAAAAATAATAATAAAGGGAAATTGAGAGGGGAAAGGGTTTGTGGGAAGAAGTGGCTCTCAGGATTAGACGGCTAGTCCCAGCTGACAGCAGGTGCCAGTGGAGGACTCTCAAGACGGTGCTGGACCCGGGTCAGGAGCCGTGGCAGAGTGTCGGCAGAGCACATGACCCCAGCCAGGAAACATTGCCATTGCCTGCAGATGGTTAATCCCCGCTTACTTTATCTTAGCTGCTCTGCAGGTATCCTGCTTCTCTCTTCCCAGTAGCTTAATCTGTCAAGACTCTCATGCAGGTGAAATGTTAATTCTCTAGGACTCTGCTAAAATCAACAGTTTAATTAAACTTCACAAAACCAGCTGCCGCCGCATGTCCCTTATTAGGGGCCCCGTGTATCTGGCTTTGCTCTATTAAGTTAAAGAAACAACTAAGGTTGCTTTCTGTTAAAACCATAAGGATCTTTTTTAAAAAAGACCCAGATTCTAATTCATCTTTTAATGTAAAAGAGGGATCTGAGCATGAGACTCAGACCAAAGCACCAGGACTTCAGAGATCATGCAGAAGGCCTGATAATGGGGAAAACAGATGTTCTCAGTGACAGATACACTTTTATATAGTCCTTTTATAGTTTTTTAAAGGTCCTATCTGAAGTTAATGACAGTTGCATTCAGGATTGTTTATTCATCTGCACCGTGAAATTAGAGGTATTTATTCATAGGAGGTCATTCGTCTATGGATAAAACATTCTCAGCATAAAAGTGATGGTTATTGAAAGGAATAAAAACATGGTGGAAGTAGAAATGGTGAAAGGCAAGCAGTAATTTTTCTTGTTTAGCTGGAAGGCGAGTGCAGAATGCACTGCTCTGTGAGCAGGTCGCAGATGCTGAGAAGGCACCACCATGGGTGTGTTCATTGTAGCTCTTCTTGCAGGATGAGCTCCCTGCTCAGAGCTCACACCTAGTTCTCAATAAAATTAAAAACCTACTTGGTTCTCCGATAGCTTAAAATGTAGTTTAAGAGACAGAGGGTGCCCAGCCAGCTCAGTGGGTAAAGCACGCAACTCTTGATCTCAGGGTTGTGAGTTCAAGCGCCATGTTGGGTGTAGAGCTTACTTAAAACACACACACACACATAATTTAAGAGACAGGATGCAGGGCGCCTTGGTGGCTCAGTTGGTTAAGCGACTGCCTTCGGCTCAGGTCATGATCCTGGAGTCCCGGGATCGAGTCCCGCATTGGGCTCCCTGCTCAGCAGGGAGTCTGCTTCTCCCTCTGACCCTCCTCCCTCTCTTGCTCTCTGTCTCTCATTCTCTCTGTCTCAAATAAATAAATAAAATCTTTAAAAAAAAAAAAAAGAGGAAGCAAATTTAAGTTACTTAAAGAGACTTATTTTACAACAGTGAATCATTGCTCTGAGTGGGGGAAAATTGCTACAAATGAATATCATGGATGTAAAAATGAAGGTATTCTCTAGGAGCATGCAGTGGACATACCTGAGTTCATGTGTCCAAAGTAGTAGCTCCTTTCCTTCTGAAAAGTCATGTTTCTCCATACTCTTTCCATGTGGTTTTAATGGGAGCGGCCATTTTCTGAGGCCATATGGTCACGGTGATTTTCCAAAGGTGACCCATCGTAGTATCCCATGCTCTGGAGACAGTGACCGCACCAGGATGCAGCACCTCACCCAGGCAGAGCCCCTGAGAGCCCTTCCCTGGCCCTTTTGGGCTTGGAACCAAAGAGGATGGTCTACATTTATGTCTGGTGGTGAAGGATGAGGAGCCAAGCCAAGAGTGCCCTTGGCAGAGATGAGAGAAGCAGAGACAGGAGCAGGAAAGAGGAGCCCTTGGGCTCCTTCTGAGCCTGCTCTCCGTAGGTTATGGACATCCCTGGGCTCCAGTGGAGCTGCTCTTGTTGTTTGCTTGTTGCTTTTTCTTCACATATTATTGTCACTTGCATCTAAAGGGTTTTGACTGATACAAAAGAACGCCTCAGGAATTTGATCTGTGGGAGAATCCATCTTTACTCGTGAGGCAGAGCACGGTTTCGATGGCGAGAAATTGCTCCATTGTCAGTAGACTATGGATTACGTCCCCAGTCTTCCACTGTTATTCTTTTAGCCAAATTTAATTTGATAATATGCAGTCTAATTACAAAATACAGAACGTTTTCATCTGGGCTACTAAATAGTTGCTCTTTCATGGAGAAATAGCATCAGAGCCTGAGGTCAGGGTATGGGCACCTATGACCATCTGAGGGAAAATATAAAAGACAATATATTTTGTACTGTGGACATTTGATGATCCCTTGCAGGATGGGGTCAGGTACTGTGTTAGGTGCTCTGGATACTAAGCGGAATAAAACAGGTTCCATCTTGAGGCCCCCCGGAGCAGTGGAAACAAATGGCAGCCAAGGGGGAATAGACTGGAGCTGAGACTGGTGGATTGTCTGCAGCTACACAAGGGGACCATTAAGTACAAAGGCATGTGGTTACTTGTGGGGCCGTAGAGCAAGAAGAATGTGGTGGAAGAAGCAGAACTGACAACTGGAAGGGGAAAAAACTCTCAAGTCTATAAGGGATAAAGAAATTGAATTAAAGCTATAGCTCTGCAACTATTGTGACTTTTATATTCTAATTCTGAATGTGAAAGTATAATATTACTAAGAGGTTATACAACATCTTAGTAAACATTTTCTGGAAGAAAAAAAAAACCAGAACACACAATCTTTTACTTAAATTGTGTCTTCTGTTAACTCCTCACAGTAATGGTATATGGAGCATAAGATCTGACATTTTATCATGAACTTGACAATAAATCATAAAAGTCTCTGAGAGACAGTGAAGACTTACACCGTCATTCATCTCCACTTCATATTTTACCACGGAAGATAGGGAGACGCAGAGAGGAGGTATGGGATTTCCAAGTTCCCATGAAGGTGAGTCTAGACGAGTGATTTTTAAACTGTGCAGATTTCAACCTAGTAAGTAAGGGTCGTGAAATCAGTTTTGTGAAACATAGTGAATGTTGAGAGAGAGAGAATATGGCAGAATGGGAATGCCAAATTGTATCCCATGTAGGAAAAATAAAGTTTTATGACCCTTTTGTTCATTTAGATATCCCTTAACTATCTAGTAAATATAGATAAGCATATGTATAGGCATGCACATGCATGTGTCTCTGGCTGCCAAGTAAAAAGTATTTTTTACCATAGGTTGCAAGAAAAAAGTGGTGGGAAAAAAAATGGCGGCCAGGTGCTGTGGCCAGAGCCCCAGCGGAACTGTGGTCAGCTGACCACTCAGCTGCTTGGCAGACATCAGGACTCTCAGGAGTCCAAGCTGATGTTCAGCCCATGGTGAACCCTCACCCCCTTCAGGCTGGCATCTCCTTACCTCTCAGGCCCTGATTCACCTCCAGCCTTCTGGCACCATGCTTCCTTGGCGGGGCCTGTCCTTTCTTCTCCTCTGTGACCACCGTCCTTTCACCATGCAACCTGCGGATTCCTTGATGGTCTCTCCTCTCTAGCTATGTCCTAAATCTGGATCCCTAATAGCAGAACCTGAGACAAGGACTTGGATGCAGGTTGCATCTTTAGGAGGTGATCCCAGAAAGCAGGCAGAGTGAGACAAGGAAGGAGGGATGACTAGCTAAGGGTCCACCATCAAGGTCACTGCCAAAAGGCGTCGAGTAAGGGTTTGATCTGCTAGTCCTTCTCAGCAGCAGGAGCAGTGCCTGCCCTAGTGGTGGCTGAGGGGGAGGGGCGGGGGAGGAGCGCTGTCTGTTAACCACCAGCCTCCAGGGACTGCAGGTTGCCTGAGGAGCATTAACTTCCTGCACTTCTGGGCTGTGCATGCTTGTAGCGAGGTGGCTGGCGTGGTTTTGCTGAAGGTCCTCTGCAGAAAGCTGCAAGGTCATGGTGGCTGCTCACGTGTTCCTCTGAGCTCACTGGGAAATGTCCCCTGCAGCAGAGGTTGAAATCTGAGGTGGCCATGAGGCACCAAAAAGCTTCTGCCGTTCCCCCTATGGCCCCCGGAATGTCTGTCACACAATGGGGATTTGGGTGCTTTCGACCCTAGTGAAATAAGAACGGCCAGAGGGCGATCAGGAGGATCCTGAGTCCTAACACAGCCTGTTCCTTCTGCTGCCCCCACTCCTGCCACCACCACAAATTCTACTTTACACATTTTTTGGCATATTCTTCTTTTGTTAGACTAATTTATCTGCTGTTCCCTTGAGTGCCCTTGTTTCGTAGTATAGAAAACTGTATTTACAAGTGGAAATTATTTGTTTTCTACCCCAAAAAGCCATTCTTTCTATCTCATTTGAATTATTTATTTTTCTTTGAAGAATGCTGAACATAAAGGTTCATTTACATCCCCAGCTTCTCGTAACTGATCACTTCGGGAATCCAGGAGTAAAGGCAGCCTGGAGATTCTGTGTGCTACTGACAGGCAGGATAAAGCACCGGGAGCCCCAATCCCTCTTACAGAAGAGGCCTATGTTCAGATGGGCTTTCTCAGAGCACTCATCTATCAGGCTTGTCTCCTGAAATGAGGACTCGAACACAAGTGTTTTCATAAATGTAGGAAGATTTAGTGCCTTCGATTCTGCCTCTGCTCTTGATTAGGTTTTAACGTTTTCTTCTTCCCTGGGTGGAATTCAGAGGTACAAAATCCTAATTATAGACTTTTCAGATTTATAAGCAAATATGTGCCGTGCAGAGTTGTCCAAAGCTCACCTTTTTTAGGCACAGATTGGTTTACTACTTGTATGTGGATAATGGGGAAGCAGGGGAGTTTTGTTACCCCTAATAACCTTCATGCTTCCTGGGACTCATGACAAGCTGATGTCTTACACTGATTTCTGCCGTGGATGTAAAATTAAGCATTTGGCCATCCACTTGGATCCCCGATCATCAAAATAAGGGTTCTCTTTTGGAGGAGCCAGCCACTCTTCTCATTCCCTTTTCTTCCTGCACCATGAGGATGACAACTTGGGGGGCTGAAACCAGGTGTTACTTCTCTAGACTCAGGGGCTATCCCTACCTTACTGTCCCCGCCAGGAAGCATCCTGCTGGAAGGCAGGGTCTGTGTCTTATTTAGCGGTGTCCCAAGAACGTAGCACAGGGCCAGGCAAGTAACAGGGATATTTCCACTCTCAGCAGCAGGTGAAGTTTGGCACCCTTGACATTCCCAACCAACCCTTCTACCTTACAGCATAGACACTGCTATAGTTTTATATTTGCTTTCATTGTGTGATCGCATATAATCAACCTGAAATATGATAGTGTTCAAATTGCCCTATCCACTGCTCCATAGCCCTTTAAAAAGCTAGTTCTTAATCCTCAGTCCCTTCCTGCCTTCCGGGCTGTTTCGTTTCCGTAATGAACATCAATTAACTTATCTCTATGGTACCTTAAACACTAGGCCACCTCCATTAATTTGTCCGGTGCTTATGGCAGGCAGAACTAGGTATGTCAAAAGATCCATACACCACCAAGCCCACTGCATAGGTTCATGATAAAGTTAATAAGTATCTGATGGCTGCCAGCCTATATAATAATTAACACACGTATACTCACACAACACACAAAGAAAGACTGATTTACATCACAAGGATTTTAATTAGAGTTTTATTAACATAATTGACATGGTGTTAAAATTAATTAGCAATTGTTTTTCCCAAGTCGTCTTTAAAGAAATTACTTGAAGGCACACTAGAAAATATTTTATGAACTGTTTCTGTACAAAAAGAAGAACAGGAATGTAGATGATTTTCAATATATCAGTGTCATTTAGTGTTTGTGTTTCTTTTGGAATCCTGATCTCACAGGACCTTAAATATAAAGCAGGTGGTCCCCATGCCACATCAACTTAAAATATTGGTATAATATTTTATGCAAAAAGAGAAGTAACCTGCAGCCATGGATCTGCCGACAGTAGCCTAATAACTTAGAATGCATTGAATTATTTGTCATACCTGAATGATGTCTGACATGGTCCAAAAATCAGTACAGCATATTTTTCTCTAATTCATAATGAAAAAAACACATTGTAAATTTTAACACATCAGAATATAAATTATTTTCTGTTGCAAAATAAAAATAAAAAACAGCAGCCCGGGAAAATGGGTAATTTGCATTTATTGTATCAGCTGACTGATACAGACTTTTTATTCTGATATAACACTTCAGTATAGTCTTCAGAATGGTTCAGTGATTCAAATTATAAGTGAGGAAAATCAGATCTTCTTATGCTAGAAAATGAAGCATACTCATGTTCTGAAAAAATGAAACTCACTTTAAATGTAACTCTCAGAATTGTCTGTCACTTTTTTCATGTACATACGACTTTTTAAAACCATCCCTGACAGTGCTGTCCTTATGCACACCGCCAGTTCAGCAGGACACCATCATACACAGATCTAGGCGTGTCATTCACACCTGTGTGTACCCATTTACCGCTTTGTGCATTTTAAACATGTGCATCCCCAGCATCTCTCTGTGTCAGGCTTCTTCAAAGAAACAGAAGCAACAGGACGTATGGAGACAGAGAGAAGGACTTTTTATTTTAGGAACTGGTTCATGCATTTGTGAAGTGTTGGCAAGACCCAAATCTGCAGGATCAGCCTGGAGATTCTGTAGGTTGGAGACCCAGGAAAGAGTTGCAGCTTGAGTCCAGAGGCACTGCTGGTTTACGTCCCTCTTCCTCCCAAAAATCACACCTTCAACTGATCAGATGAGCCCCAGCCACATTATGAAGAACAGGCTGCTTTACTCCGTGTCTACTGGCTTAAATATTAATCTCACCTGAAAAAAATACTTTCAGCGAAACATCTGGAATAATGTTTGACCAAATATTTGAATATCATGGCTTAGCCAAGTTGATATATAAAATTAACTATACAGCATCATATTACATCAATGTAGATGTAGTTGTAGATACAGATCCCCTTGAAACTTCCTTTTTTGATTCAAGACTGTTATTGAGATTTATCCACATGGCTGTATGTATGCATATTTCATGCATTTTCTCTGCTTTGTAGTATTCCACTGCACCTCATAGACCACAATGCATTTATCTGTTCTTTGATAGATATTTAGATGGTTTCCATGAGCTTCTTGGTGGATATTTAGCAAGTAATGACTGTCCTTGCATGTCTGTCCTTGGATAAATGTGCGGCATTAAAATTGCTGGGCCAGAGGGATGTGCATCTTCAAATTTAAGAGTTTTCTTTTATTTCTTGTCCAAAATGGTTGTGCCAGTTTTCACTCCTACTATCAATTTACAGCAGTTCTTTTTTCATCCTATATGTGCCAACTCTTGCTATTGTCAGCCTTTTAAATCTTTGCCCCTTAATGGGTCTGTTTCAATTTACATTTCCCCAGTTATCCTCAAAGTCTAGCATGTGTTCAGAATTGTCAGTTTATACCTGTGAATTGCCTATTTACAGCCTTTCCCATTTTACTATTGGATTACTTGTGAGGATGCTGGAATCAGGCCACCTGGATGAGGATCCCAAATCTACGAATCATGTGAAACTGTTCAAATTTAATCTTTATTATCTGTAGTTTCATTGAATCTTTAAAATAAGACTAATACAGTTATCTACTTTGTTAGAATTGTTGTAAATTCTTAATAAATTAATATGTATAAAGTACTTAAATTGGGTTGGTTCAATAAATGAAAGCCATGATTAATATAGAGAGGAGATTTTTTTTTTAAAGATTTTATTTATTTATTCATGAGAGACAGAGAGAGAGAGGCAGAGGGAGAAGCAGTCTCCCCAAGGAGCAAGGAGCCCGATGCAGGATTCGATCCCAGGACCCTGGGATCATGACCCGAGCCGAAGGCAGACGCTTAACCATCTGAGCCACCCAGGCATCCCTAGAGAGGATTTTTATACATTCTTGATGTTATCTAGATTCTGACATATTCTCCCAATCTGTGACATGTCTTTTTATGGTTTTTTATACTTTTAAATTTTAAGGTATTCAGATTTTGTTCTTTATAAACTCTTTCTAAGAAATCATACCTTTTGCTAAATTCATGGTATAATCCTCCTTTATTTTCTTATTAGAATATTTAAGATTTAACCCTTCAGATTTGTTCTCTAATGTATCTCGAACTTATTGTTGGGTATGGTGTGAGGTAGAGATCTAACTTTTCTTCTTTCATATGAATATCACTTGCTAGGAAAACATTTTTTCAGCACCTTCCCTCTTTAATTTATAATATTATATTACTTTTGCCTTTATGATGTGCCATCATTATTTATCTACATCCACCTATGCTATCTTATACACACTTACATTAAGGTGTGCATCCTTAATCATTTTAAAAATCACCTTGGGTTTAAGGTCCAGCCACCCCATTCCCAGAAATACACCCCTCCCTGCTTTCTATTCTTCACTCCTGTGGGGAGCAGGAAAGGCCCCAGGGCTCATAGAAGCTGAGGAGGACTCAGGTTGTAAGGGGAGGAGGGAGATGGAGGAAGGAGAGGGGGTCCTCTTTTATTTAGTTCTCCTGCTGACATGCCTGCTTGTTGCAGAGTGGCCACCTGCCTGCTCTCTGAAGGGAAGGGGGGGAAACTCCCTGCTTTTTGGGTCCCTAAACTTAAGGGGGGCAGAAAATACAGACTAGCACCTCACACTAGCATCCATATACTCCTGCTGTTCTCCTCCAGCTTTTTCCAGAACTCTTCTCCCCGGTCCAGAGGGAGTTCTGGTCTCCTCCCTCCCACCTTGAAGGCAGCCTGCATTCCTCACACTCCTGTGGCTCTTGGTAACTTCTCTAAACCAGGCTGTGTTTGATTTGCAAAGCCAAGTTTTTCTTTAAAATTCTAAATTTAAGAGTTGGGCCTTTTTTTTTTTTTCCTGTCAGAGCTCTTCTTCCAAGAAATACACTACACTTTGGCTGTCAGACTCGTGTTTTCACTTCAAAAACTCTTCTTTGAAACCCAAAGCAGGTTGTGAGCATACATTGCACAAAGGATGTGAAGTGTGCTCCTCCTTAACGCTCTAAGGACCTACCGTCCAGTATTTCCTAACAGTCAGGGATGGCCAATGCAAATTACCCTAAACTTAAATAATAATGACACTCATGATAATACATTGCAAGGGAGGAAAAAAGGCATGCTAGAGGAGTATTAAAAACAATACAGATTTCATTTAATAAAGGAATCAGACTAAAAAAATTATCATACATTACGTGGCTTTCCAATTCTAATTCTTACAAGCTAATTCTCAGATCTTCTGATTTAATCCACACACATATCAGCAGCTACTTTACACCTCGGTAGTTGTGTTTAGGCCCAATTTAATTTTTCCTTCCAGCCACATGCGTTAACAATAAAAGGAAATAACAGCGTGAATAATAATTCCTTTTTCAAAATCATATTGTGAAGTTCAGAGGAGAGAGATGGGTGAAGTCTGGAACTGCAAAACCACTTAGCAGATAGAAGGCGTTCCTCCCTCCTTGGGCAGGCGGGACTCAGGAGGTTGTACATGTGCGAGTGTTGAATAAGTATATGGCGCCCGTGAGCTTTGGCCTTTCTGTGCTCTTGTTCAGGAAGACTTTTAGACTGGGGTCTGTCCAAGAGAACCAGAGCTGGACTGTAGTTAAAGCAGTAAAAGCAGCTTTTATCCAGAAAGGTTTGCAATAGGGGAAGAGAGGCCCGAGTGTAGAACCCGGCTCCATTCGAGTACAGTCTAGATGAGGGGGGATTACAGCCAAGGAGTGGGGCTGAGGTCAGGGGACAGAAGGTCACTAAGAGCAGGAACCTAAGGTAGGGGGCTTCCTGCCAAACTGACGTAGCAGGATTCTTGCGGAGGGCAGCCAGGGTGCTCAAATCTTACCTGGGAGGGTGCAGAGAGGAGGAATTTGATCAGATATCAAGGGTGGGTGTTCTCTGCAAACTGACAGCAGGCGTCTTGCCAAAACTGGACTTGGCCAGGACAAGGGCCAAGGTCAAGGCCTGCCTGAGAAAAGACTCAGAGAAGATAGACTTGAGTTCTGTCAAGGAGAGTCTGTCAGTCCTCAGACGCTGTGACACAAAGGCAGCCCAGTCCTAGTTTCTGCTGTGAGCCTGCCTCAGCGAGCCAGTGAGAGAGGAGGCAGCGTTCCCACCGAGGGCACACGTGTGTGTCTGCTGGAGCCTGAGCGTGAGACCTGCCCTGTGCGACCTCACAGACGTCGGCACACCCAGGCACGGCCCGCTCACTGCCTCAGCCCACCCCCCCGGCCCCCGTGGCTCGAATCACCCCCTCTGGCCCGTACCCCTGCGGCCTGCACCAGCCCCCTTGACGCCCCCGCCCCAACCCACCCCCCACCTTGTGGCCCACACCACCTCCCCAGCCTGCAACACCCCTTCTGGCCCGCACCAGACCCCCTGTCCTTACCCCACCCCCCTTGGCATGCATGCCCTCAGCCAGCACTGGTGGAAAAAGGTCTGCACTGCCTCTTCCTACCATCAGACAGTACGAAGGGCAAGCCATGTACCACGTGCTCTCCATGAGGCCTGAGAATTCTCACACCACCTGTCAGACTTGATCCGACAAGCATTACCCACAGTGGGGGAGGAGGAGGCCCAGGCCTGGCTTCTGTGCTGCTCTGCGGTGGGAGCCTGTGGGCTTTTCTGGGCAGAGTGACCACCTCCATGTTAGAGGAACAGTTTTATGGTGAAGCGTCCTAATAGCCTACATTCCTAAAACTTGATTAGAAACCAATCGGACAAGGAACAGAATTCCATACTAATCAGAGGAGGTGAACAGGTGCATGAGGCCAATATTGCGTACCTGCCAGGTTAGTCTGAGGCATTCATCTTTCTTAGTTTGGTAGAAATCAACTCAGTACTGAATTTTTTTATATGTGATTTAATTATTTTCTTCTTCTTCTTCTTCTTCTTCTTCTTTTTCTTCTTCTTCTTCTTCTTCTTTTCCTTCTTCTTCTTCTTCTTTCTTCTTCCTTAGAAATTACTAAATACCTCATGTATCTCTTTAAATTGGCCTCTTTATTTTGAGTCCCAAATATATTGGTAGCCTTCTCCCTTTTTTCCTCCTGTGTTTACAGTGGCAGGAAGCAGGTACTCCTCTTTGGTTTACTAACACTCTTTATACAAAAGGCAATACCGAGAGTTTCCTTATCTGTATGCTGGTCACGGACAAGCTATTATACTTCCAGTGCAGGAGGGGAACAAAATCCACACTATCTTTACTAAAAACACAGGATTTTTCTAAAAGTTAACTAACGGATTAAGCAGTCTGGTTAAAAAAAATTGCTCAGAATTTCTCAAGTAAACATGGTTAAGAATAAGGGCTGTTATAAGAGCAAATAACAGTTGTAAAGGTAGCAGCGTTTGGGGAAGATTTTAAGGCTAGCTTTTGAGGACTCCATTAGGTGAGCTTGCTGGGTTATCTCTAGGGCCTTAAGTGATCACTCTTTGATCTTAAAAAGCTCTGAGGAAAAGGGAGGTCTAGATGGGGGCAAGATGTAACATGCTTTTCTGAGTTTCGAGTAACGGTTCCCTGCAAAGATGTATTATATGTGGATGGCACAGTAGTGGAGACATGAATTGTTGTTGGTTAAGGTTGTGAGTAAACCTGTATAACAAAGATGAAACAGTAATAATTTGTAAGTATTAAATTTACTCATGGTTCGTTGTTGTATAAATATTAAATGCAGGACTTAACGTTTACTTACGGAAGTCTAGTTTTTATCCCAATTAATTGATTTGAAAAAGAGATGAAAATCATATCCCCCTGGGTGACCTAAGTAAATGTTAATTCCTAGCGCCAAGGAAATAGACAACAGTTCTACCTTAACCACGTGCGTGTCTGAGCGCTCACCACCGGCGGCTGCATCACATCTCCATAAACAGAGGCCACAGCAATCATCGGGGGGGCTGGGAGCCTATCAGAACCACTTTGTATAAGCTGCTTTTAAAAAAGGGTGCTTTGTGAAGGGACACTTGATTCTCTGGACCAGACCAACCGTAAGATCAGTTATTTCTTCCCAGTGGGAGAAGGTATCAATGCTCAACCCCTTGGAGTCTCCCTGTTAAGTATACCTTCTTTGGTCCTTTAAAAACCAGTATTTTTAGGGCAGTGAAATTAGTTTGTATAATACTGTTCTGGTAGATACATGTGATTATACGTTTGCCCAAACCCACAGACTGTACATAACCAAGAGTGTGAACCCTTTTTTTTTTAAGATTCTATTTATTTATTTGTGTGTGAGAGAGAGAAAGAGCATGCACACAAGCCGGAAGAGCAGGAGAGGGAAAAGCAGTCTCCCCACTGAGCAGAGAGCCCGACAGAGGGCTTGATCCCAGGACCCCAGGACCATGACCCAAGCCAAAGACAGATACCTAACCAACTGAGCTACCCAGATGCCCCAACCAAAAGTGAACCCTAATGTAAACTATGGACTTTGGGTGATTATGGTGTCCCAGTGTAGGTTCATCATTTGTAACAAATGTACCACTCTGGTGAGGATGTTCATAATGCCCATGCCTGTGGGGGGGCAGGGAGTGTATAGGAAATTTCTGTATCTTCTACTCAGTTTTGCTACAAACATAAAACTGCTCTAAAAAATTAAGTCTCTATAAAAAATCAGTATTTGTTTTGCATCTGCTTCATTCCAGTCCCTCCTCTGGATGCTGGGGTAGAAAGGTTAGAATCATCAGGCAAGAGGCTTGGATTGCTTCCTTTTGTGCTCACAAGAATGTGGACTGATGATGCTATTAGGCACTAAGATCCCTAGCCCATAACCCTCCCACACACATCGAGTGCCCAGCTGACAACCAACCACACCAACTTACCAGCCATGACAGTGAACCAGCTTGAGAGAGGATTCTCCAACCCAGCTAAGTCTCCCCACATTATACAGCCTGGAGCAGAGGGGAGCTGTCCCTGCTGAGCCCTGCCCATTTAGGATTTGTGAGCAAAATAAATGAATGTTGTTTTAAGCTACTGAGTTTCGGAGCAGTTTGTTGGACTGAATGTGTACCCACAATATTCATACTTTGAAGCCTTAACTCCCAGTCCCTCAGAATGTGACTGTATTTGGACATAGGGTCTTTAAAAGGGTGATTAAGTTTAAATGTGGTCATTAGGTGGGTCCTAATCCAATATGGCTGGTGTCCTTATCAGAGGATATTTGAACACGAGAGAGGCACCAGGGATGTGCATGCACAGAAGAATGGCCGTGTGAGGACACAGCAAGAGGTCGACCATCTGCAAGCCAAGGAGAGGGGCCTCAGAAGAAACCAACCTTGCTGACACCTTGATCTTGGGCTTTCAGCCTCCAGAACCATGAGAAAACTGTTGTGTAGGCCATCCAGTCTGTAGTATTTTGTTATGACAACCCTTATAAACTAACACACATGTTTGGAAAACAGATCCAGTCTCCAAGCATTGATTTTATTCTTAGAATCCTTCAAGTTTTTGCTATTGACCATTCATTTCCTCTCGCTTCATAGAATACATCATCCTAGGATCGTCTGGTTTCAGTAGCACATCTTTCATGGGGATAACAGTGTCAGTCAGTTAAAAGAACATTTTATAAAAGCTGATGGATGTCATGAACTTCTCCTAACACTTGGCTTACCAAGCCTCTTTCAGTCTGCAGTGTAAACATACATGACCTTTTCTTTTACTCTCTAGCTTATCTCCTCTGGAATTTACTGGGCTTGTGTAATTATTTCTGAAAGGTGAAGAAAACATTTCCCCCAAGGAGCAAAGAGCCACCATTATAAGGCCAAAAAGATAAAATGTTTGATACAGTTGGGGTTTTGTTGAGAGGGGGGAAGCGTTGCAGTTCACTAGCTACAAGTCCACTAATTCTGATTTATCTTGATGATTTTTGTGTGTGGTGAACATGTTACCTACTATTTCAAGGAAGATAAATCCTCATTTTTTTGTTGTTTTTGCTTTTTTCTTCTTTTGCCATCACTTTTTGGACAATGCCAAGCTTTTGCACCTGCTCCTACCTGGGTCAGGAGTGAGTCTTTCTCCATCCACTGCTATCCTCTTCCCTTCCCTGGTTGCTCATTGTTGTATCCAGGGAACCGAAGACACACCATTGAAGAGGTTGAGGGGTGGGAGGAAGAGACTGGGCTGGTTAATTTCACAGAGTGAAATTTTCAGGAAAAAACTGAAAGCATCTGGTGATTGCAATGGACGGTGTAAGAGATATGGGCAAGTAGACACTTCATTGCTATAGACTGAATTGTGCCTCCCCAGAATTCATGTGTTGAAGCCCTAAACTCCTCCAAGTGACTGTATTTGGAGATTGAGCCCTTAAACCGGGGATTAGGTTAAATGAGGTCAATAGGGTGAAGCCCTGACCTGATAGACCAGGTGTTCTTTAAAAGGGGAAGAGAGGGCGCCTGGGTGGCTCAGTCGGTAAAGCATCTGCCTTTGCTCAGGTCCTGATCCCAGGGTCTTGGGATCGAGTCCTGCATCAGGCTCCCTGCTTAATGGGGAATCTGCTCCTCCCTCTACTCCCCACGCCTGCTTGTGATCTCTCTGTCTGCCATGTGAGGTCACAGCAGGAAGGCAGCTGTCTGCAAGTCAGGAAAAAAGCTCTCCCCAAAACCCAGTCATGCTGGTGCCTGATCTTGGACTTGAGGCCTTCAGAACTGTGACAGATGATGTCTGTTGTTTAAGTCACTGAGTCCAGGGTACTTTGTTATGGCAGCAGGAATACACTAATGGATATCTGGCCTACTTTGGGTAACCCTTGTTATTAATCCTTGCTAGCCTATGTTCCTTTTTATTTGCAATAAGAGATGGCTAGATTGTAAGTATTCTGAAATTCACAGTGAATGCTGCTTGTACGGATGAGAAAGAAAAAGGCAGAAATAAATTACATCATCGAGGGCATCAGCCTTCACATTGAGTGTGGCTGAAGCATGGACTTCGACTCTTCCTCCAAGTGAGATGAGAAAGCATCAGGGGGTTGAGCCCAGGAGCAGCAGAGTCTTACTTAACTCTGAGGTGGATCACTCTGGCTGCTTTCTTGAAAGTGGACTCAGGGGGCAAGATTCAAAGCAGGGAGATGAATAGGAAGGCTGTTGCAGTAATCTGGACAGAGAGGATGGTGGCTTGGGCCAGTGTGGTACAGGGGTGGAAGTAATGAGCAGTCAGATTCTAGATATATTTTGCAGGCGGAGGTGGCAGACTTCATGGACAAGTCCATGTAGGCTCTCAGCGCACGGTACTGCATGATGGAGTAGTCATTAATTAAGATACCGAAGATGGTAAGAGAAATAGTTCCAGAGGTGATGTCACAGCTGCAGTTTGGTCATGTTAAGTTTGAAACATCATAGACATCTGAGCAGAGAACCACGGGGGCTCTGGTAGCCAATTCGGGAAGACGGTGCAGTACAAAACCAATTGGCATTTGTACGTAGAATCAAGCAACCTTACGTTCTCATATGCCCAAGACAGTCCAATGCTGCCTTTTTCCCCAGTGTAATCATCGACATCCCCCCACTCCAGTCTCAGAAGTGTCCCAGTTTTGAACCCAAATTATATCATAACCTTAGTCCGCACCCTAGTGTGGCTGAAGTCATGGGATGGGTTAGGAGCCCATGGGAGTGGGTGAAGGTGGGGAAGAGAAAGACCAGGATGAGCCTGGGGCTGCCGTTATTTAGAAGATGAGCAATGAGAGAGAACCAGCCCAGGAAATAGCAGGGCCCGTGAGCAGGACAGCAACAGAGGGCGGGCCCCCAGAAACCACATAGAGAGACCTCTGGAGAAAGTGGATTGGTGTAGGACGCCCCGGTACAGCCCTTGGCCTCTTCTCTATCCATCTTCACTCATTTCCCTGGTGCTCTCACTCGGACTCAAGGCTTTAATCACCATCTGCATTACAGTGACTGGCATATGTTTATCCCGGGCTTCCTCACTGGCCTCCCTACTTCAGCCAGTCTCCTGTCCCTGTCCATAACCTTTCAGGACAGCAGCCATAACCTTTCTCCTCCATCCCCTCGTCGTCAAAGTCCCTCTGGACACCAGCACACCTTTCCCCATGGACACCAGCACACCTTTCCCCATCTCCTCTCCCTGCTCATTCCCTTGAGCACTCAGGACAACAGAGCATTCTTTTATCCTTCGTGTTGCTTGGTCAGTCACAGAATGCATGCTCTGTGGAGGAAGGACTTCTTTTCTTTGTCCCATGCCTGGCACAGCTAGGTGCTCCATGACTATTCATTGAATGGATGAATGACAGAAAAAGAAATAGGCTCCTTGAGCACTCAGAGGCAGGAGGGAGCTGAAGACAGTTTGGAGATGGACACTCGAGAGGGGAGGCTCGTCAGTGTTGCCAAGAGTTTGAGTTGAATGACCACTGAGAAGCAGCAGTGGCTTCGCATGTCACCCGTGACCACCGGTGGACGTGTCCAGGGCTGGTGGCACAGAGACCTCTGAGCTCACAGGAAACTTGGTGTGGGATGCGGGGCCTTCTTGAGAAGATGCTGGAGCAGAACAGAGGCATTGGACTGGAGGTGAACTTGGTAAGAAAAGAGGTGGACAGAGAAGGAAGGACAGCGGCTTTGCAGCACAAAGGAGGATGTGAGAGTTTGCTGAGAGGGAGAAGAGTTTCGGCGGCATTGGGAGTCTCAGAAAGAGGGCGTGCCTGGGAGCCAGTGTCCCCCGAGTCAGAGGCAAGGAAGCAGAGGGGACCAGGACAGCCTCCCTGCTCCTAAAGCAACATCTGGAAGCTGCCCTATGTAGTTTCTGGGACCAAAGATGTTCTGCAGTTCTTTCGTTTTTTTTCATTAACAAACGTGAAGAGAATGTTTTCTCTTCCAAGTCAATTACTTACTCTTCTTTAAAGAAGGACATTATAAAATCAGGAAAAAACAGTAATTTCTGTTCTTAATAAAATTGATAGTTTTAAAGGCTTCCATTTTCTTAAATAATGCTAGAGAACCAGAATTTCTTTTGAGCTGTGCTTAGATTGTGCTTTTAGGATTATTTTTTTAAATCTTTGCTCTCATTGGTCTAGAAAGGAAAACAAAAGGCAGGGGGGCACTTTCAAGTTGTTCTTACATTAAAGAGGATTTTCATCCCTGCTCCTTCTCTTCCTCGTCAGAAACATAGTGTGTTAATATCCTAGGGCTGCCGTGACAAATTGCCACAAAATCTGTGGCTTAAGGTAGCACATTTTTTCTGCACATTGTGGAGGCCAGAGATCTGAAACCAAGGTGTCAGAGGGGCCTCCCTCCCTCCGAGGGCTCTAGGAGAGGATCTTTCTTACCTCTTCCAGCTCCTGGTGGCCCTAGGCATTCCTTGGCTTGTGGCCGCGTCACTCCCAGCTCTGCCCCCGTCTTCACGTGCCTTCTCCCCTTTGTATCTTTGTGTCCAAATTCCCCTTCCTTCCTCCTGTAAGGACACCAGTCCTTGGATTGAGAGCCCAAGATCATCCAAGATGATCTCATCTTGAGACCCTGAGTTTAATTACATCTGCAAAGACCCTGTTTCAGATAACATCACATTCACAGGTACTGGAGGTTAAGACTTGGAAATATATGTTAGGGGGCCACTTTGCAACCCACTGCATGTAGTTTTGTAATTTGGGATGGGATTTATTTTGGGGGTCTATCATTATTTTGTGTTCTGGAAAGTCACTTCACTTAAAATATTATATATAAATAAAAAAAGTTGAGTTTCAAAGAAACAGTGGAGACCATTTTTTATTGTGTTTTTTAGATCATGCTCAAGTAATGGATGACTTGGGAATTAAAATCAGATATTCCGCAATCTACAAATTGTATGTTTCTCTTGCTGACATTAAATCGGCTAGAAAACACAATTAGTAAAATGTCTTTTGAAGAAATACATTTTGTTCAGTGCATTCCCTCATGGATCGGCACAGAATAGAATCCTGATTAATTTGAAGTCATGTCAAACTTTAATTCTAGTCATTTCAAATGATTGTTTCCCTTGAATATAGAGCTGTAGGAGTTTATGAATAAGCGTGGAACAGAGAAGAGTTTAAGTTATGGTGTGTAAGGCACGGAAATGATGTTCGTGAAGCATCTAACTCGATTAAAACCCTGGAATCTCATTGGAATCAAGGGAATTCATTCATTAGTAGAGCAACCTAGAGGGATGGATTAGATATTACCTGTCTTGTAGTTGAAGGCACTGAGCAGCAGGACACATACATAAAAGAAGCCCAACACACAGCTAAGAATCAATGGAGGCAAGATTTGAACCCGGTGCCTTTGCCCTATCTCTGTCTCAGTTCGTTCTTCTCACAGGCTTGCAACGTGCAAATAGAGCAAGAGTCAGGCACCTGGGCTCTGTGCTGACTTCACCACTAAACCCCTGTTGATCCAGGGCACTGGTCAAGAGCTGGTGCTCCGTTAAGAGCCAGGGTTTCGGGACACCTGGCTCAGTTAGTGAAGCATGAGCCTCTTGATCTCAGGGTCATGAGTTTGAGCCCCATATTGGGCATAGAGATTACTTAAAAATAAAAAATAAGAGCCAGGTTTTGAATCTTCCCTTTGCTGCTTGCTAGCTGCGTGACCTAGGGTCATTTACTTGTGCCTTTGTTCCTCAGTTTCCCCATCTGTAAAGTGGGGATAATATTAGTATTGTGTGAGGATTAAATGGAGGGGTTTATAAGTAAAGCACTTGCAGGGGTGCTTATGAAGCCCAGCAGAAGAGACCTGCTCCTACCCTTGTCTCACCCTATGTAAGACATTTATTTATGTAGCTGGACTTCTCTACTCTCCCCCAGCCCTATGCCATAATGAGATTGCTAATGGTGCTGAAATGCCCCAAGAGGGCCAATGCCACTTAAGCCCAAAATGTACTTTTTTTTTTTTTTCTAATAGAAAGATTTGTGAAGTGTGCATTAGCTATATGGGCAAAGAAATTTTATTTTTTTAGATTTTCTTGTACATCTGTGGTTCTAGCTTTGCCTCACGCTTTGTCCTTGAAATGAAACTCTTTGTTAAACAGAAATAATCTTTGCTTGGAAAAAAAAGAACATTATTTCCATCAGAGGCCTAAGAGCAACAGTGAGCTATAACATTCATTCAAGGAGAAAATAATCATTATTAGACTTGATTATATGAGTTTATAATCTATTTCTAGATAGATCATATATTATTTAACCTATGTGGCAAGAGCGTGTTAAATAAACCTTGTTCCAGGGAAAGTCTTAACATGCTTTATTACTGTCTTCTTTTTAATCAGCCAGCTTTTTGTGGAAATTGTTTTATTTCTTTCTGCATATTTTTTTTCTAATTACTCCCCAAAATATGTTTACAACTTGATACTGAACACTTTTTTTTCTACCTTGGGCTTGTCTAACATTTTTACTGATGAATGCTGTTTATTTCACTGCGTGTTCACCTGAAATGGGGATTTAATAAGCTGGTAGTTTCACCAAAAAAAAGTTATTATTTATAGCTGGAGCAGACATACTGTAAACAAAAATTATATATATATACATACATATACATATATATATATATATATATTTGTATTTTAAGTAGGCTCCACGCCCAGTGTGGAGCCCAATACAGGGCTTAACCTCACGACCCTGAGATCATGACTTGAGCTGAAATCAAGAGCCAGATACTTAACGGAGTGAGCCACCCAGGCGCCCCAACAAAAATTTTAAAAGGGGCCATAACAGTCATACACATTGCCCCACATTAACCCTAAGGCTTTAAGAACAAGGCTTTGATTAATATATGTCCTGTGAAAATTAAGTAAGATTTCCAAAAATTTGTAAAATTTTGTCTAGGGAATAAATAAAACCGTCAGTGATTATACCAGGAAGGTAACCTTGGCTCATACCCTGGTGAACATGAGAACTAGTGATAAAAACTGATGGAGATTATTGTTTCCCAAGCATGCTCCAGAGAGAGGTATTCTGGCAGTGGGAAAGGAGAGAGGAGAAGCAGGAGTAGTCAAGGAGGGAGGTAAAACATGGTAAAAATTAAAAGCAGAAAGCATCAATATTCCCCCAGAAAAACCTATGTATTCATTCAACTTATGTGTTTCTCATGCTAAATTTGAAAGTCTCAATACCCAAAAGGACAAAACCGCTTTTTTAGGGAAACTGACTGTGTATCAGAATGGAGTAAAGCTCATTTTCCTAGTGGAAAGATACACAGAGAGCTAAACCATGCTCTTATGTCAACCTAAAAACAAATGAGGACTTCTTAAATGTAATAGATTCAAGGTTGTGCAGTAATACTGTTTATCTGTGCCCAAAAGGGGCCGTTACTCAGAACTCAGTGGCTGTTGCAAGGAAGACAGGAGCTACTCATTTTCCTGAGAGATGCTCATTAAGTCCGATGTCTCTCACTACAGCTCTGCGCACCTTCCCATCACACCACCGGAATAAGGTGAAAAGCAATTTCATTGAATGAAAAGCCCAATTTTCCACTGAGCTTATGGCTCTTAATAAAATAAAAAGCAAAGTTATTTTTAACAAAGGCATCTGAGCTTCCTTGGCTAAAGACAGGGACTCGTCTTCAGAGGAACAACTCTCCCTGGAATGAGGGGGACAGTTTTGCACCAGGAGCAAAGGAGGCAGACTCCTGTAGGTAACTGTCAATCACACACCTGCCGTGTATATCACCTGCATGCTCACCTGGTCACCAGAGTGTGGTTAGGGTCACAGCCAGATCACCACCTGAGCTGACAGGTGTCCATATTCATAATTATAGCAATTTTAAAGTGATGCTTTAATGAATGCATGGGTTGGCAAACCTTCTATAAAGGGTTATATGGTAAATGTTTTAGGCTTTGTGGGCAAAAGGTAGTTAGTGAATATTATGTAGCTACTACAGAATTATTATTAATTAAGTCTAAATACAATAATCAGATGTTAATAATGTTTATAATACAGGCTTTTCAGAAAGAATGGGGTTATTTAGGAGAGACAACATTTTGCCTAATTTGGGTTCAAAGTTAGTGTTCCCTACCATCAAATCTATTGTAAATGTTCATTTGTAAAAACCATTTTTACCTTATAAGCCATACAAAAGCAGAAGGTGGTTGAGATTTGGCCCAGGGGCTGACCCTGCTCTAATATATTATTGATTTTATGTGTTCACTGTATAATTCTAGTATTCTTCCCTGAAATACAAAGGTAGATTCTTTGTATGTTTTAGTAAGGTGGCCCTTTGAGTCAGTGATTAAAATGAATTTCTAAGCTATTTTTATGAGACGTATTCTGTCTCAGATAGAATTCAGGAGTCCGTGGCCTGACTGGATTAGCACAATTTTGTTTTCCAGCTGGGGACCACCCATGAGTGAGTAGTAAAATCAATTGAAAGCATTTTGACCAGCATTTAAAAGAATGAGTAGGATAGGGCGCCTGGGTGGCTCAGTTGGTTAAGCGACTGCCTTCGGCTCAGGTCATGATCCTGGAGTCCCGGGATCGAGTCCCGCATCGGGCTCCCTGCTCGGCGGGGAGTCTGCTTCTCCCTCTGACCCTCCTCCCTCTCATGTTCTCTGTCTCTCATTTTCTCTCTCTCAAATAAATAAAGAAAATCTTTAAAAATAAATAAATAAATAAATAAATAAAAGAATGAGTAGGGTAGAACAAAATAGAATAATGACAATTCCTATGGTAAGGAAAGTTTGGTCTGCTGTTTTGGAAAAGGAGTGCTAGGTTTGTGTTTGTGTGGACGTGTGCCTAAGATACATTTTTATAATATATTTTTAATATATGCAAAGCACTGACACGTATTTCCCTTTTCCAAATAACATATTAAAAAAATAAAAAATAAAAACTAGATGCTCACAGAGGAACATTATCAAACACCTCCAGCTATTGGATGCTAATAAATTACATCATAATTGATGGGTATAAAATATTTTGAGTGTCTGTGGAGTAGTGTTTTCTACTGTAGATGGTGAATGATCAGATGAAGAAATAACATATTTCTGTCAGGAAAATAGTCTCACATTGCTGTAAGTATTTTCCGAATTAATGCACAAATTTTAGTGCAAAAATCATCTAAACTCTTCCTCTGTTTGTCAGGAGTTGATATTTAAAAAATTATAACCACTTATCTTTATTAGTAAATGGAAATTATAGCTGTAAGGAAAATTAGTTTTGTAATATTTTAGCTTGCATTCTGAAAACAGCTTAGGCATTGGTTGTATTTACACAATTTATCTCCTTCCCTAAGTCAAAGTTGTTTTCTTCTTATGTTGAGCGGCATGGTCCATATCTCAGAATGAAGTCTTTTTTTTTCTGTCTCTCTGTTTCAACCTCTCATTCGCTTCTCCTTCAGCCAGTCCTTGGTAAGGACACACCTGGTAATTGGACCCAAAGTTGCAGATGACATCAGATGCCCAAGGAGACAACATGATCCTTCCCCAGGGATAATCTAAGCCAACCGTTCCCTCTTCATTTGAATATAAAATATTTCAGAAGTGCAGTGGGCCCACCTGAGAACCAAGATGAGTGTCCGGATATTATCAGTATCACTGTTACCCTCATCATCTTCACGTGTCTCTGAAAAGTTGATCATATGTATGGAGAAAAGGAAAGGGGGAAAGCAGGAGTTTAAATAAAACAATTTGAAAAAAAAGCTTTCTCCCCCCAGCCTAATTTTAGCCTTTAAAGCTAATCTTAGGCAAATTATCAAACAATTCATATTTGATATGCAATATGTGATAAGTGAGTATGCATGATTATCCAGCTCTCTCATATTAATATATACACATACATATATACATACACTTGCATATACATATGTGTGTATAAGTATATACATACATATATAATTGTGTGTACATATGTGTGTAAACACGTAAATTTTGTTATATACATATAAAATTTTTTAAACTGCAGGTTGTGGCACCTTAGTGGATAGTAAAATACTTTTGTTGGTCAAGACCTGTGTTTTGAAAATAATTTAATGGAATAGAACGGAGTAGAATAGAACAGAACAGAAAAGAACATCTATCAAAAGGCATCCACCTTAGTAAGGACACCTTTCTTTCCCTCTTAATTAAACATAACATTTATGTGTGTGCTTGGGTCTATATGAACTGAATTACAGTAGAAATATTTCATTTTGTGGCTCATTGCTAAAAATTTTTGAAAAATGGTGCTGAGGTCATAGTGACAGCAATGATTCACATGTTCCTTTTGTTCTTTTAGATACTTTATCTTTTATTGCCAAGTGCCAGAGCATTATAATTAGTACGTTACTTCCTGGAAATGCATCATACAAGTTAATTGAGATAAATATTTTTATATTTGGTTCCACATGGCATTCACATAAACTATTACTTGGTTAGGTTTTTCTATCTGCTGGTTATTATAGGTTTTTTATCTGCTATTTTAAGCTTTCTTGCAGTAACAAGGCTGAGAATTGGATTGCCATCATCCAATAATGCCAACCAAGGAAAGTCTAGAAGTATAATATTGGACACTGATTTAGGGAGAAAATAACTTGATCCCTATCTCATATGGTTTTGAGTGGTACCATGTGTTAAAGCAGAGATCCTGTATTTTTTATGAACATTACATACATAATCTATTGTCTCCCTGTTGAATAAAAATCCAGACAGCCAGAAATCTGACACTGCAAAAATATGAGAATTCTCACAGTTCAAGTGTCACAGTGGCTGGATTTTTTTTTTTTTTTTTTTACCATATCGTTTTCCCTTGAATGTATACAAAGGGAGGGCTTATAAAAGCAGTAATGTACCTGACAAGTTGCAAAGTTGTTATGTGTGGTATTTCACCAATTGTTATTAGCTGGTGTATATTAACTACATGGAAATGCATTACTTACTGTGTGGGTCTCTGGGTATATAAATTAGTAGTTGCTTGCTAGAACTTTAGAAATAACATAGTGGCAAAAATCCTACCATACTTGCACTTTTTTTCTTTTTGTAAGCAAAATTAAAAAGAGCCTCATATTAGGGAAGTTCTGCTAGTGGGAACAAATTCTAGTACATTCCAGCATTCATGGGAGGCAAACTCAAAATTGAGGGTTTAGATACAAATTTTATTCACATTCATTGCGAAGAATTTGTGACTTGGAATTCAGAAGGGGAGAAATACAATGTTTGTGAATGTGCATTTTCCAAACATGGCACCTTTTGAAAAATAATTGTTATGGGATTAACATTCCCAAGATTAACATAATCTTGCAATTCAAGGCTCCGTGGTCTGTAATTTACAATCGCTAGTATAACTTTTGTATTCCGTAGTTTGTAAGTAGACCTCTGACTTTTTGAACATTTCTGCCTTTTGGTTTCTGTTCTGTGAATGTAAATATTGATGATGTCTTGTGTATTCCGAGGGGGAGGGCTTACTCCTGTAAAAATCATTCTGCAGGGTTCCAAAGTGCAAGTCTAGAGAGGAACTCTGGCAGCAATTTCAAAAAGAGGCACCTTTTTTGTAAGTATTTACATTTATGCCAAACGTATATTGTGAACTTCATGTGCATATAGTCATTGTTGAGATCAGAGCTCCAGTTTCTTTGTATTAAACATACAAATCCATGTCCGTTCCTTTGACCCTCTTACAATACTATGAGCTAAATATGTGCTGTGGTTCGGTTAAATATGAGGTATGGACACAAAGTATATTTAGGTTGAAATTCTTAAGTGAAGAAACAGTGTGCCCTTTTCAAATGGAAGACTGTCTGTTTTGGTCAAGATCAATAAATCGGAGAAAACACTTTTCCGACATTCCCCTTATAGCATAGAATAGATTTCAAATTTTTCAGATTTAAGGACCCCAAAATGTTGTAAAATTGTTTTTTTATGTCTGTCAAGGCTTGGAAACAAGGAAAGGTGAGTGAAGCAGCATCACTTGCTAGGATGGGCGTCGTTCTAAGCCTTTTCCCTGCCATACCTCCTTCACTCCTCTGCATTCCTGTAGGCTAGACGCTGGCATGTCCCCACTTTGCAGGTGAGCAAACTAAGTCCCTGTACTTTGCTCATGGTCTCACAGCCATTAAGTAGAGGACCTGAGCTCAACCCAAGGCAGGTTGCCTTCAGAGGCCACACTCTTAGCTATGATGTATTTTTTCTTTAATGAAACGGTTTGATAAAAGAAAGAAAAGGCACAGAGTGATCATTAATGCCATGCTCAAAATGAAGACAGGTCAGTTCTGTTAACTGACATCCCATACCTCTTCAGACACCTATGAGAATACTATTGGAAAAGCTTTGCCCCAGTAGGAAGGTGGAAAAGGGTCAATATGCACCTTACTCACTGTTACAAAAATCCTATTTCAAAAAAAGAAACTAACCTATAATTTTAAAGAAATAAGGACAAATCTAAGTAACTATACACACAAGACACATGAGCTCTAAATGGTTGAAAACGGACACTGTGGAAAAATGCCTATCGTGACAATATAAATGAGCCTTCATTATATAATTTTTATTCCATTTAGTATAAATTAATGTGATAATGCTTTACATGCCTTCATCGTTAGTTTCAAGTTATACCTTTGGTGACGGAGAGAATTGATTAGGGACTTGACTGAAATGACTCTAAGTTCACTCAGAATTTTTTTACTTTAAGTTTCTGATAATAAACAAAATCTTTAAAAAAAAAAGTTTCTGATATACATCTAGAAAAGGAAATATGGAAATATTTGAGATAGGAGACACATATCCTGTGTTTCATGGAATACCTGAACTTTCCAGAGAGACACCGACGTCAGGCATGTCTAAAAGCCCCCACTACATGCAGCGTCCCTGAATCCCACCTCCTGCCATTGGTGGGAACACATCACGAGCAGTGATTTCTTGGTTTTTGCTGCCATCGGTTTGATCCATCTGCTTCCTTCCTTTCTGGTTATCTTATTTTACATTTTTCTGCCCAACGGTGATCATTTCTCACTCCCCTCAAGGCTCATCTTCTTATCCCTTGTATGATGCTGTCACTTCTGTTTCCAGGTTGCAAACTCAGAGCAAGCAAATGCCTCGTTCTTTCCTCCACATAACAAACAGAACCAGTGAAGGGCTTGCTTGCTTAAAATGTTAAACCAGAAACATGGGCAGACCTTTTTTTGTGAGGTCATCATAATGGTTAAATGTTTATGCAAAATATAATGAGATACTATAACTGTAGATTTTCCTTTAAATCAGATAATTTTTGTTATTATTAGGACAGATTTGCAATACTTGCAAAATGTGTTTGGTCCCATTAAATCATACTGTTAAGTATTTGCCATTTCAGTGCCAGACCAGTAGGATGGCTCTCTCTCACTGTTAATTGGTCTCCAACAAGGGAGCTTTGGAGGAGGGTCCTAGTTGCTTAAGATCTTTCAAGTTAGTAAAAATTTCTAAAAGGTTTCATTTATCGGTGTCCCAGTTTATAACTAATGACATCTAGTGGTGGCAGGATTTGAGGCACTCAAATGGCCATCTCCTGGGGCTACAGATCCTGTATAAACTGTAGAGATGTTTTCACACCTCAGGCTAGACATTTATGGACTAATGAGGTCAACCCTCAGCACCACATGGCACAATTGACCCATCACCCGGCCCTCAGTAATTATGGAGGGTGAGGCCCCTGCTGTTCATGCCCTCAGTGGACAGTGGGGTTGTGGGAGCTTCATCGTTTCCTTAGGAGGCATGCCCTTTCCAAAAGTCTCATTCATCGAAAGTAGACTTCAGATCATCTGCGTGCATTTGTGGCAATTCATGAGTATGAGGCATTTGTCTCTCCTTGTGATGTTCCCTGGAAGAGTTTCGACATGGGAAGCCAACCCATAATGGCAGCTTCTTTATTAAAATATGTGCAGTGAAAATTATGCTATTTAAGCTGGAGTGTAATTATAGACTAGAAAGATTCTTTGCAGGCTGAATTGAATTGTTGTAGATAAATGTGCATTAACTTAATAGTGTGCAGCTAATTATGAAAAGTAAAGGAGAGGAAGAGAGGTGATCAGTTACGCTATGTTTTAGAAATGGTGCTGTCCTAGGCGAACTCTCCCGTTAAGGCACAGGTAACCCGGTGATGAGAATTCTTCTACCATTTGTCTCGGATTTTCAATACCACAATTAAAATAGCCACCAGTAACTAATTAACCCATTTAACTCTATTTGTCTGTGACATTTATTACAGCAGAGAGTTAAATGCAGTGACACTCTGCAGCTTTATGTCCTATTCGAAGCATATTCATGGAATTAATTCTTTATTCTTTATTTATGCTTTTGTGTGCATTTATGATAATTATGAAAATGAGGCAAGGATCAGTCATCCCAGTGTGATTTTCCATGCTCAACTAAAGCTGCATTCTGGGAAATAAATTCTTTTTACTTAGAATTAAAATAAGTTCAAGTGGTAGTCATGTGTCTTTCGTTCCAAAGCTGTCAACTCAAACAGTCTGAGAGAGATGGCCATGATGCTGTGGTTACATGAGGAAAAGTTGGTCATTTAATCCTCTCAGCTACAAATTTCTGAAGTCTGCCAGTAAGGCGGGTTTCTTCTGTCCATTCCTCAGTACTACCTGCACCAGCTAAATGAGAGGTACATCTTATAAACACAGAGAATCCATACATTGCCGCTGAGTGATTTTTCAATGAATTTCAGAAAATTTGGTGTACCCATGTCTTCTGAGCAGAATGGCTTGATATACCCACTTGAACCACAGAGTTTGGAAAAACAAAGACCCAGCAAAGCCCTAAGAATTAAGAGGTCCTTTACAGAGGGGATGACTGTCCAATAAAAGGAGGGGGCTCATGTTCTGGGATATCACACCTCACTGTTTCTTTTGTGTTTCCAAGAAACTTTAAAAAAAATCCCTTGAATTCCTTTATTTTTTTTTAGCTAGAAAACCAGTGAAAATGTAGAGGTAGGCATCAAGCTTTTTCTAATTCCTTATATTTCTGTTTTCTCCCTTTTCTCATGTACATTATGTGGTGGTCTTACACATGGATTGTTTGAGACACTAACAATCAATAACCCTGAATTTTAATTGGAACTTCCTAAATCTTTTCTGACATATCTGTCCTTTAGAACATTTATAGGTGTTTCTTTTTGGACTTAAAAAAATTCTTTCTTCTAATATATTGCTACATTTCTTTTGCCAGGGAGGTATTAGCATCAGAAAGTTTCTTAAAGCTCATTATTTAATTGGTACTCTTTTGAGGAAAGCATGAAGTTTTTCTTGCCTGTGAGAAGAGACATTGTTGCCAAATGATTAGAACCTGGTTTCTGCAGATTCGGTCCCAGGTTGTAACTCCAGAACTATCTGGTATTAACTGTGAGACTTTGCACCACATGTTTAACTTTCAGCCTCAGTTCCCTCAGCTGTGCACTGAGTGAAAACCTCATTATCTTCCTCGAAGGAATACAGCAGCGGTCAGCAAACTATAGCCCCCATGGGCCAAATCTGGCCCACCAACTGCTTTTGTAAATAAAGTTTTATTGGAACATAGCCACACCCATTTTTTACATTTGTTCTAGGGCTGCTTTTGGGCTACAGTGGCAGAATTGAGTAGTTCCAACAGACACTTATGTAGCCAGAAAAGCCAAAAATATTTATTTTCTGTCGCTTAACAGAAAAGGTTTGCTGATCCCTAGATTAGAATGTTAAATTGGTGTGTTTGTATATAAAACACACATGTATATAATACAGGACCTGTATGTGTGTATGCATATACCTATGTAGCATGTATATAAAGGTTTTAGCATAATGCTGACACATTGCAAGCATCTAATATCTATTGACAATTTTAAATATTACGATTTTGTTAAATCCAGTTTTACTTCATTGTTAGAAAATTAGTTGTGGAGAAGATATTAGATGAGATAGTGTTAAGCCTTCAAATTAATCACAACTAAGATATTTTTCTTTAAAATATTTTCTAAAGTAAAGACTTTGTTTATAATTTTAAGCAGATGGTGAGTATAAAGATATATATATGGCACTTTTTTAAATGTATTCGTTTCTTAGAGCTGCCATAAAAAAATTATCATCAATTTAGTGGCTTAAAACAAATTTATGGGCGCCTGGGTGGCTCAGTTGGTTAAGCGACTGCCTTCGGCTCAGGTCATGATCCTGGAGTCCCTGGATCGAGTCCCACATCGGGCTCCCTGCTCAGCAGGGAGTCTGCTTCTCCCTCTGACCCTCCTCCCTCTCATGCTCTCTCTCTCTCATTCTCTCTCTCACAAATAAATAAAAAATCTTAATAAAAAAAAATTTAAACAAATTTATTTTCTCACAGTTCTTGAGGCTAGCAGGCCAAGAGCAAGGTGGCAGCAGAGGTAGGCTTTCTCCAAAGGCTCTAGGGGAGGATCCTTCTTTGCTGCTTCTTACCTTCTGGTTGTTGCAGTCCTTGGCATTTCTTGGCTTAAAGACACATCACTCTATTTCCTGCCTCTGTGATCAAGAGAGTGTCTCCCTCTGTCCATCTTCACATGGTCTTCTCTCTCTTTCACTGTCTCTGTGTCCAAATTTCTCTTGTTATAAGACACCAGTCATTGGATTAGAGCTCACCCTCATCCAGTACGACCTCATCATTGTACAACATCTGCAAAGACCTTATTTCCAAATAAGGTCACATTCACAGGTTCTGGGGGTGAAGACATCAGTGTATCTTACCAACACGTCTTGTCAAAAAATATGTTTTGGGAGACCCTAAATATTATAATAGCAAATATTATCAACCCATAATATCAAGCAGCTATCCTTTGAAAAAAAGATACTTCTCCTTCTGTTTTAGAATACATTTAAATCAAAACAAATGACTGAAATAAGTATTTCAGTCAGTCAGTCATTTTAGTGACTGGAACTAAGAGTAAAAAGACTGCCCAAAATGCTATGAGCAGCACATTTTTTAAAGGAACACATATGTGTGTTGTTTCAAAGTAAACAGGAGGTTTCAGGTGACAGGCCACCAGAGGGAACGTGATTTCAGGCAGATGGCTAGACAGACCCTGTCCAGGGCAATGGAGACCTTACCCACTCCACCAGAGCCAATCCCGCCACACCTGGGACGCTGTGTCTAGCAGTTGGCGGTCCCTGTAAGAGGCATGTGCACAAACTGGTGTGTTCAGAAGATGAGGCAAAATACAATCCAGCCAGGTGAGGAATCCCTGGTGTTTGATGCAAGTAGATATGAAGAGTGTGGGCTGGGTGCAAGGACAGAGGCACACAATAATTACAAAGGTCTGAATCCAAGGCTCGTACTGGAAAATACAAAGAAATATTTTAAAAGCAACTCATGATGCCACCATTGATAATAAAGTTGACGTGTTCATTTATTTTCCCAGGCTTTTAAGAGTCTCTCAGTTTTCCTGTCCATTCTTTCTCTTTGTTGTCTCTCATCGTGCCCACCCTCCTTTACACACAATGCACTTACACTCACATTGTGATCCTATTTCCTATAGAGATTTGTATCTCTTTTTTTTTTCCACTGAATCTCACTTTATGAATGTCTTTCCATGTGTTATTCTGTTGTTTAAGCCTAAGTTTTAGTGGCTTTAACTATTCTGCTCTCTAGAACTAGCATTCTGTAACCATTCATTTTGATGGCTCAATTTTAAAGACGAAGTGAGAAATCATAGAGACTTTCGATATCTTGTAAGGTTTCAGAAGTCAGGGACAGAGCTAGATGGGTTGAGATGCAGATGTGGAGTCAATGTAAAAAGGAACAGGAGAGTCATCCTCAAACAGAAGGGGGCCTGCTGGAAAACACACTCGCCATTCATGCCCACATATTTAAAATTCTACAGTCTAGGTTCACATATCTGGTGAAGGTTGTACTGCTTGGCCATCAAGGTTTCTTTCTGAAATGTTTGGTTTCTGTAGGAGCCACCAGAAATTCCTTCTGGAGCATGGCGGGCCGTATGCAAGTACATTAAATGACTCTCACAGGAAAGTCTTTTTTCAGGGAACAGGTTTCCTAAAACCTATGTTGTTGAAAGGAGTAGAGAAGGAATCCCGAAAAGCAGCCTGTGAAGGTCAAGTGCACCTGTGAAACTGGGTGGCTTTCGTAGATGCACTTGATTTAAGTAGCTTACACATGGGATACCTTCTGACACACCCGATTTCTTGGTTAACTTAGGCCTTTGACATAAGACTTCTTATGCTAAATAGTTGTCTACCATTGCTGGTCTGGGGAGTCACTGAGTTGTTTTACGGTCTGTCATCCTGGTATTTCAACTTCAAGTTGACTTTCAGGAGGGAAAATTGTGAGCCCATTCACTTGCAGATAAAGCTACAAAATCCAGTGGATTCCATACTGCTTTCCCTTTCTTTCCTTTTTACCAATACTAGTTGTGGGCTGGAAAGACCAAAGCCCACAGGAGGCTCCCAGGTTTCTACATCAGCCTCAGGGCCTCAGGAGCCCAGAGGATTCCTTGGTTTGTTCAGCGGGATCCTGAGAAGCTGCTGTAATATCTGAGATGGAAGCCAAATAAAAATGCTAAGTGATTCTGTCCTTGGGAGAGTTCACTGCCTTTTCAGCCAGTGGATTTTATAACTAGGTATTTGTCAGTCTCCATTGCAAATCACCAGGGAGGACACTGGGTAGCTTGCCAGATCCTCAAGCACAGTGTCAGCATGAAACAAGCAACAAAGTATTCTGTCAGCAGGTTTTGGTGGAGGGAACTCCCAGAATATAAAGAAGCTCACGCCCACCCCCTTTTCCTACTTTGGGGCAAAACCAAGAGACCTGGCCTGGATACATAAAAGGCCAGGAGAGAATGCACACCCATGACCCTGTTTCTTTCTTCCTTTTTTTTAGAATTTATTTGAGAGAGAGAGAGAAAACACGCGCACGTGCATGTGCGCACACACAGGCACACACACGCACACACACACAAATGGGAAGAGGGGCAGAGGGAGAGGGAGAAGTAGACTCCCCCTTGAGCGGGGGACTTGGGGGAAGGGCTAGATCCCAGGATCCCACGGCCATGACCTTAGCCAACTAAGCCACCCAAGCACCCCCCCCCCATTACCCTGTGTAATGGGTCACTTTGCCTCTATATTTAGAGCCTTCATTTTAAGTAATTTTTAAATTTTTGGTCAGAGAGAAGGAAAGCACCTTGAATCCCTTCTGGGCCAAGGTGAAGTGTAAGTACATACATACACATGCATGATTGTGGCTGTGTGTCATACTGAAAATGTCCACACCTGCCTGCATCAATTTGCATACAGAGCAAGACCCATCTCTCCAAGATGTGTGAGCCAGTGACAATTCAAATATTTAGAGTCCTGGTCTTGGGCTAGTTGTAATTAGAGAAATGTCAGAATTGATTTAATAACCTTTGCACAGATTAATTCTTTGCCTACTAACTCATCCATTACACTTTTTGGTAACACCACATTTAATGTTACTGCCTTAATGGTCATCAGTAACATAATAATCTTTATTTCTCACCTTTCCTTTTTTCAGATTATTGACTGCCCTCTTTTTACATAAAAATCCAAATTACATGATGTTTGAAAATATTTTTATATTTCAAAAAAATCATTGTATTGATTCTCACAGAGTTTTCACTTGAGATCTTGTGTTTTTTTTAACATTATACGTTATAATGTATAATCATTTTATACATTATGGTGGGAACTTGTTATTTAATAGCATCTTATGGACCAGACCTTCCAAAGAGGTCTAACTACCAGGAAGTATCATTTTGTAACTTTTAACTTCTGCTTGAGTGAGTCTGTTTAAAACACATTTGTATTCTTGCTCTGTTTTCTTCTCATTCTGATCTTTGTTTTCTACTCTTTGCTCCTAACTATGGCACTTCAAACGGTAAATATTGGACATGAACACATCTCCTAAGGAAGGGCCATCTCATCTTGCAATGAAACGGCCCAATGTAGCAAAGGGCCAGAGAGCAACACAGATAAGGAAGGTAATATTTGCAGTATCTCTCTTTTAGGGCAATTTCCAAGTGGTTTAAAAGAGTGTTTTGTATTCTTTTATGAGATATTTAGTCAGACATGGCCACAAGAGGACACAGAGGAGAGGCTCAGGAAAACAAAGTTTATTATACTCATGGGTCCTGGGGACAGGAGGCCTAGCATACCGTGGGGGGGGGAGGGGCCATATGGGAGAAACCAGAGTGGTCAGGAGGCAGAAGATGGAGGGGGGAGCAGAGCACTTAGGCCATGGCCTTTGTTAGAAAATGAAATTCAACCAAATAATTCAAAGATTAAATTGGATTTATTAAACAATTCATGAATTGGGCAGCATCCCCCCTAGCAAATAGAAAGGAGCTCCCGGGAGCTGTACAAAATGGAAGGATTGTATAGGCAGAAACAGGGTGCAACAATTGGAAAAAGAAAAGAAAGGATTGTGTCAGGCGAGGTCAGCTTCCCTATAGGGAAGTGCGGGGGTCTTATTAGGTGGATTGCCTCATAGTCCCTTGGAGGAGAGAGAGCAAAGATTACCTCATTGGTGCTGACCAGAAATTCCTTTCACCTGTTAAGACTGAATTTCTGGGAGAAGTCAAAACTAGTTTGGTTAGATACTAAGCCCCAGGTTGGTGACTCCATTTTGGAGCTGTGGGGTTTTTGTAACACCTTTATTGAGGTTTCGGTGAGAAAGTTAAGCAGGACAGGGTGAACAGTTTATAGGATTGGCTGGTTTGAACAATTCCAGTGGGTTCTAAGCCTCTGGCTGCCTGGCACCTGGCCCTGGGATGATGAGGTAGAGGAATGCTGCCTTAAAATTAATATCCTGCAGTAGACAGCCCAGGTAGAGGAGGTATGGCCCTGGATTGGTTGGTTTGCATGTCAAAGCCATGCTCCAGTCTCCACCATTTGCTTTCTCTAAGAATGAGCTAGCCCTCCCAGGAAAGAGCAGTCTCTCTCCAACCAGAAAGGTTGTTTGAGATATCAGAGCATCATAGTAAACAGAAAAATTTTAAAATATGCTGTACAAGGTGTTTATCCCTTTTAAAATATTAGTGAAAAAGCGTCAGAGGTGAGCTCCCTGCTCGGCCCAGAGTCTTAATGCAGATGAGCTAGAACCATTCAGCACTGTCCTGGGGGTTCTTGACAACAGTGTGTCTCAAAATGGTTCTTCAGAGACCTTTTGTTCCTGTCTGGTGGGAAAGAATTTAACAGTCATTTGGACACATTGCATTCTCAATAGTTTCAAAATTCTTGTTGTGTGGGTGTTATTAATTAGTGTGAATAGTGTCGTTGGTTGAAACAAATGCAAAGGCCTTAAGAACAATGTAAGAAAGCTATTCCTAGAGGCCGTAGTTATCTCTCCCCCTACAACCATCACCTCAAAATGTACTGGCTTCAAACAACAACATATCATAACATCTCGGTTCTCTGGGTGCGCAGGGCTTGGCTGGGGCATCCTCACTTGGGTGTCCTCACAAGATGTGTAAGAGGTTGGCAGTCATGTAATGGCCTTATGGAACTGGACATTGTAGGGGAGAAACAATAATGTACCCCCTACCCTTCTGAGTTATTGGCTGACACACCCCTCCCACCCCATAATAAAAGATAGATTAACAAGAGAAAAACAAGTTTATTAACAGGTATACTCATGGGAGACACCCGGGAAAACTAACTCCCCAAGGTGGCCCAAGCCCCAGTCTCACCTACCATCTCCAGCTGAGGACAAGGAGAGATGAGGGGTGGGGGGAGAAGAGCCTGGGAAGCTGTGTGAGGGTACCAGGAAAAGCATGCTAAGCAAGGGGGGAAGGTTTGTGATGCGGATTTAAGCCCCTGTCTCCTCTGTTGGCAAATGTCTTGTAATTTAGAATCATCCTCTCTTCCCGGTACAGAGAGGGAGACTTAGAAAGAGAAACTTCCCTTCTAAATGTAAATTTCCTTCACAAAAGGGTAACTTCTACTCTGTTTTCAGAGCTTCTCCTGCGTCTGTGTTTCCTCAAAAATAATCAGCTCCGATAATCCTTAGGCCAAGGAGGCCTGTTTCGGGGTGGCGCGTTCGGCTGCCCCCGGGCCTCTGAGATGGTACCCCCTCACGCAGGCTGTTGGTGCTGGTTGCCAGCTGGAAGCTGAGCTGGGGCAGCTGACCGGGACGCCTACTCCATGTGGCTGAGGCCCAACGGGAACAATCGCAGAGCGAACGTCCCATGAGACTGAGGGAGAAGCTGCAAGGCTTCTGTTAGTTCAGGCAAATCACTTAGGCCGCGGGATTCATGGGGAGGGACTCTGCCTCTTGATGTGAGGAATAGGTGTGAGGACTGGGCAGGGAAGGAGCTAGCAACTTCTTCGACTTCCTGCTCTACCGAATAGAGCCACCATCCAAGAGCCTAGATAGAGAAGGTTCTTTTTTTTTTTTTTTTTTAAAGATTTTATTTATTTATTTGAGACAGAATGAGAGAGAGAGAGAGAGCGCGAGCACATGAGAGAGGGGAGGGTCAGAGGAAGAAGCAAGCTCGCTGCCGAGCAGGGAGCCCGATGCGGGACTCGATCCAGGGACTCCAGGATCATGACCTGAGCCGAAGGCAGTCGCTTAACCAACTGAGCCACCCAGGCGCCCAGATAGAGAAGGTTCTTAAGTTTCTCTTCTTTCTTTCTTTTCTATTATATATATGGATACAGTATGTGTGTACGTATATATATATATATGTAAGTTTGTGTATAAGTGTACAAATACGTATATATGTGTATGTATATGTACATAGATAGACACGCACTGAGATCCTCAGAAATTGTCTCCCACGATCGTGGGGTTAACAAGTCTTCAATCTGTAGGACAGGCTAGTGGGCTGGAATCTTAGGCAGGAGCTGATGCTGTAGCTCTGAGACAGAACTTCTTTTGGAAAGCTCGCATTTACTCTCATGGGCTTTCAACTGCTGGGATGAGGCCCATTTACGGTTGGAAGGTAATTTCCTTTCCTTAAAGTCAACGGGATTGTCAGTGTTAACCAGTTAACCACATCTACACAATACCTTCAAGGCAACACCTAGCTTAGTGTTTGATTCAGTAACTGGGTCCTGTCGCCTCACCAAGCTGACATCTAAAACTAACCGTCACAACGTCTATAGAAAGGGCACACTGGTTCATAGAGCGACGATACACGAGGAGTGGGAGAGAGACCCCAGAGTCTTCCCATTGGCCTGTCTTTTGTATGCAGAGGGAAATCAGAAGCAGAAAAGTAATAAATGAAAAGATTATAGAGAATGTTCAGAATGTTTCTGTTTAAATACACCTCGGTCAGAACTTTACAAAATACCAAAATAGGAATGCTTTTAAATATGATCTAAAATTCTTGGGGTTGTTTTATTATGTTTTTAATTTCCCAAACTTTAGAAGCATGACTGCCCTTTCTCCTGATCATGGTGAAGATGATCGTCCCTCTTCTACCGTCTGTGTATCTCAGATGCGGTGACTTGCTCCAGAGCCGAAAAACAACTTAATGGTTTTTGTAAACTCTTCAATTTAAAAGAAGTGTGTGTGTGTGTGTGTGTGTGTGCACGTACGTGCATGCACACAAACATGAAAGTGAAAAGAGCAGACAAAGTGAAACTTACCATGATTGGTAAATTTTATTTTATTCCCATAAGGAATTAGTGATTACCAGATTCTCTTGCCTTGGAGGAGGAAATGCAATATGCAAGCCTTTTCTCAGCCTCTTTAAGGTTTTCCTGTGTGACCTTGAATAATTTGCCTCCCCACCTGGTGCCTGAGCATACGCTTGTTGTGCAGTGTTGACAAGTTAATGTTTTAGAGGGGTTTGGGGTGACCAGATGGAAGCCACTGTGTTTCTGGGGAGAACGGAGAGGAGAGCAGGGTGTGAGTCAGCCCCTCCAAATGCCTCACTCTGCCAGCTCTCCAGCCCCTCCACGCCGCACGTCTGTCTCCTGCCTAGCCTGTGGACCTTGTTACGATGCAGCATATGCCGGGTCCCCTGATGGGAAGGGTTTTGCGCTGCTCTGATGTCTGGGGTTTATTAGAGAAAAATCTATTAAGCCTGAGGTATGAGGCTGGCTTCCTGCTGTCATGGTGCTCGTGGAAGCAGCTCTGAAAGGATCTGACTTCCAGTGAAATCTAAGTTTGATTGAGACACCAGATCAGTGGAAGAGCATTATTCACCCCAGGAATTTAAGGACTGAAAATGCTACACCAGCTCTATTCCATGATAGAAAAGCATCTGGCAGGGTAATAGGAGAATGACGAAGATGTTAAAATACATGAGAAGAGTTATTTAGTACAGGGATTCCCAGATACCTCTTCTTGCAAATATGTGCTCAGACTGCAGAGCGACGTGCAAGGAGCCAGCATAAAATAGTCCTCCATTCTCCCAACAGTTTTATCGAGCATGAAAAAGGCATGACTTGCTGTAGAAGGCTTGTCAGCCGGCAGGCTGCCCTAGGGTGGCTAAGGAACGTCTGGAACATTCCGCTCCGCCCACCACCGGGTCTCTTGTTGTCCTCTGTGCCTCATGCCGGGCTGACAGCTCTCAGTCACTTAGGTGCCTGACGCGCGGGTAACAAGAGGAAACCACTCTACACCCTCGCCACTCTTTCCTTCATGCTCACAATTCTAGACCAGAACTCCCTGGAATCCTATCAAGGAAACCTACTCTGCCTTTTGGCAGCATTGTCAGCAGGAAAGGAGTCGCCAGAGGCGCATATAATCCGAGCAGGGAAGATTTGTTTTCCTGTGATCTTTCTGTGGCACCATCGAAACAGCCCCCCCCACCAGTAGGTCTCAACGGGGGGGTGATTTTGGCCCCTACCACCTGGGGATATGGAGCCGTATCTGGAGACATTTTTGTCATCACAGCTGGAAGGGGGGTGCTATTGGTGTCTCGTTGTTAGAGGCCAGAGCTGTTGCTAAACATCTCAACAATTTGGGGAAAACACCCCTTTCTTCCAACCAAGAACTATCCAAAATGTCCCTAACCCCAAGGTTGAGAGACCCTGCCTTACTTGTGTGTCTTTTCCCTCTTAACTCCACCCTCAGCCTCCCAGATGGAAGCTTCTAGGTCCGTTATCCCCTATGGGAATAATGCTTCATTGACACTCGGTAAATACTCAGTGAACAAATGAGTGAAGGAATGGGGTCAGGGAGGGATGGTAGGCAAGGGAGCAAATAACTGTTAAGTTAGCACTTACATGATATTTGCATAAACAGTATGTGCTTTCTATCATTGTTACTATCTTTGAGATGTTTTTATCCTGGAGTAGTTTCATTTGGTCACTGAGTACCTGACAGTAAATAAGCCAGGGGTGCTAGCCACCAGGAGCATTAAGATGAGCTGAACATGGCATGAGTCCTACCCCCAGGAGTTTACTTCCCTAGTGGGGAAAACCATCATCAGCCAATTAAACAGATATGTGTAAAAATTCAGTGGGCGTAGTGCTACACATTCTGCTTGCTTGCCACAAAAGAAGCCTGGGAACTTTCCATCGTGCCAAGAACTAGACAGCGTTTTCTCCAGAGTGCTGTGCCCCACAGATGATATCTTCGGTATCTGTGTTAACGTACCAAGAGCACCTATGGATATGATCAACTACTTTGTCATCGGGAAAGAGCTCACACAGGTCCTAACTCTCAAGCAGGAGAACATTTCCCAGCAGACGGGAAATGAGCATTAGCAATGGACGAAGTGACAGATCCATGTAGGGACCTACACACAGTGCAGAGGGAGGAGGGAAGAGGCAGGGTCCAGTATGGCGGGGGGGGGGCATCCTGGAGCACAGTTCCGTGAGGGACAGAGTGCAAGTGGAGAGTTTCTAGAAGGTCAGTGAGACGTTCTAGTTTGCTTTAGAAGCATTGCAGCAGTGGTGGTGTGTAAGATAAACAGGGGGTGGTGGTTTCTCCAGCCTGGAGTGAGAGAGCCCATTAGGAAACATCACAGTTTTCAAAGCAGAGCTAATGAGTCTGTGGAGCATGGCTCCAGCAGCGGGACTGCCTTGGAAATTGAGTTTACAGTTTCCGTGTCTGATTGTGTGTGGCACGGTGAGGAGAGAGGGAGGAACTTAAATACCACTCTTTTATTTGCAGTGTTATTTTTTTCCCAATAGCTACTGAAGAAGTGGTCCCTTATAAATATTTGTGTTCTCCCAAGATAACAGTGCCTGGCCTTCCTTCCATCACCATCCTTCCAGATTGCGTCACCTTTATGTTCACGACAACTTTATGGATTTTGCATTTCAGAGAAAATGAGACAAGATTGAATATTTCTTGTCACTTAGGTGCCAGCAGGTACTGGCAGGCAGACTGCTTTACCCTCTCAGTCCCTACTCACCATGATTTTCGTTCCAAGAGTCTTTTCCCAAAAATACTTGATACCACCATAGCTGCGCAATAAACACACAAAAAAATGCCAGGATCCAAAGATGCTGCCTTGTCTCACACTTCCCTGCCTGTAGTTCTGGTGGGGTTGTGTGCAAAACCAGCAAATACAAATTCTCCTTTCTGGGAACAATGTTCTGCAGTAGCAGGAGGCCCACCGGTAGCAGAAAGGAGCCTGGGAGTCCTTGCTCAAGCAGTTGGGACGAGGGCACATTCCCTGGAAAGTAAGGTTGCGTTTCATCCCCTCCCCTCATTGCTAATTCAGGCCTCTTCCCCTCTTCCACTTAACCATCAAGGAAATACTAAATCACACAATAGGCAGTAAACTTAAAGTCTCAGATATTGCAGAGACTCAGCACAGAAATAGGTCAAGGCATATTTAGGAGAACTCACAGATGACACATACATAAGAGAGGATGAAGGAAAGGTGTTTAAAACGTATCTGTAAGCCTCTAGCTCCGACGTCATCCAGAATAAAGAATTTATCAAACTCAGCAACCAAAAAACAAATAATCTGGTCAAGAAACGTACAGAATACGAACTTTAAAGGACAACAGCAACCCAAGCAACTTGACACGAGTCTGTGAAATGAAGATACTCAGCTGCGTCGGCAGTGTTTCTCACCTCAGGTAATGCCTTCTGCAGTTTCTATCTGGACTACCAAAATGTGCGTAGTATTTTAACCAATCATAATTATTTTCAAACCTGCAAAGGGGGATGATACCTGCTTTTCCTAACTCAGGAAATATTTTATAGATCTTACACACTTCTTGAAGTTAAAAAAAAAAAAAAATAGACCAAATCTTCTGCTTTCTTATTTTTGTATCCACCTGCATAGAATGAATCTGAATGATCTCATAGCTTGAAGAAATACGCACTTCCCAGGACCTTAGTGGAAGAAAGCCTTCCTTGAGATCTTGCCTCTGAGCACAGTCTACACCTCTGATACTTACTCAGAAGTCAAATACTCCCTGACGAGCACCAGAAAGTTCAAGTGTGCTCAATTCTGTTATGGCAAAGAGGACAGCGTTCTGTGCACTACGTATGATTAAATTCCTCCTTTGTGCCCACACAGATTCTACCTTCCTTAACCATCCCTGAGAACCACAGCCATGGATGGGATGGGCTCTGCTTCGTGCAGGCTAGCCCAGGGTATGGACTCAATGAAACCCAAGGTGACCCTCAGGCTTCCTTCCAACAAACTGGGCAAGTCTCTCAAGCTCTCTGAACCTCAATCTCCTCACCTATAGAGATAATCATGGGCCCTGCCTCACAGAGTCATGGGGAAGAAAACTTAACTGACCACCACTGTTTATTGAGCAATGACTAAGGCTTATCACTCTGTATATTAAAGTTGGGTGATGTGTGTAAATTTTAAAAATCCAGTCAAGATTTTAGCTTAGTAGATTGATACAGGCATTATTTCCCGAATTCATTCAATGGAAGGCATTTTGCTGGTCATCAGGGGGATCTTGATAGGAAATACTAAGTAGTTTCGGGACAAGGTAATATATTACACCAATAAATACAAATGAATATAATATGAATACACTGAGGATATGGAAAGATAAGTGTTTTATATCAGACCTTGTTTAAAGAAAATATCTGTTTTTAATTCCAACCAGCAGATTTTGATTGGCATAGCAAATCCCTAAGGAAAACACTAAAGTTGGTAGAATAATACAAATTAGGAAAATGTTTTCTATCTGGAAGATAGAAGGATTTATTGCACTTCGTGCAGCATAAATCTTTACACACATAAACCTCCAGACGGCCGATTGTATCTGACATCATAGTCATTAATTGAATGAATCCCATGTGACTTGCAAAAGCCAGAGAAATGCAGAACATAACAAGTTTGGAAGGAATTGAGAGGAATGGGCCCCATGTGGGACCAAGTAAAATTTAGAGACCAGGTCATGAAAGAAAAGAAAAGGATTGTGTTTAAGCACTCATCTTTCTCCAGGTAAGACCTTGCCTTTTCTGTTCCACCACCTGACTCTGGGTCCTGGAATCTTTGGAACGAGGTTGCGTGAAGCTATAAATGGACAAAGCATAAGAGAGATGTTTGCTTAAACATAATGTCATTGCTTTACAAAAGTCAGTGGCATAAAATGTCTCTGTGTCTTACTGATAATTTTCAAATGATATGAGTCCTGATTGGAAGAAAGAAAGCCATTGCCATTGGAACATACATAATCGACATGGGGTTGGTCCTAAATTAAATGAATTTTACCTTCTTCTAATGAAATTTCTGAGGGATAGACATGCATTCTAACTTCCAGTTGTTTATAAAAATAATAATGAAAAATGTTTGGTTAGACAGTGCAGCATCTTGGTTAGGAGGGTGGGTTTCAAAGTGAGTCTGCCTAAATTTTAATTCTGGCTCTATCACTTGATTGTCTCTGGGATCTCGGGCAAGTTGCTAGAGCTTTCTGTGCCACAGCTGCTGCATCTATAAAGTAGGGGATCTAATGGTACCACCCCGATCGGAATGGGGTGGGTATGAAGTGGGTAAGGTGCCCAGAGCAGTGGGGGGCACACAGGACTTGCTCAATAAATGGGAGCTCTTGCCATACTGACTTCTACTTGTACAAACAAAAGTCATGTCAGTGCTTATTGTAAAGTCATGTAAGGAGATATTCTCCCTGATTATTAAATCTGTAATTGTCTCTAGAGGTGGTGGATAAAGTATTATCTCTGTACAATCTCTGATTCCTGCAGGGCAGGTAAATCTCGAGTGCCTGTTACGTTCATCTGAGAACGGTCTTCACGTCACTGAACTCGTTGGCTTTCTGTGGCCCTCGTGTTTCTCACATGACCTCTTTCTCTGCCATCTAAGTCCGTGGAGCCCAACAAACCCTGGAGAAAAGGCTAGAAGTGGGCATGAAGGAGGTCCCTTAAAATCAAGTTCAAGAAGGAAACCTTAACAGTCATTTCAGACAGTGAAGGGCATGCCGAACATAAGCGTTTTCAGTAATTGTCCTTGCCACCAAAGCGGTATTTTTGTCGTGAGCACCACATCCCATTGTACTTTACTCTTGCTAAGGTAAAAGAGAGAGAGAGAGAGAAGGCAAGTTTAATGTTGGTGTCTTCCCCAAATTCTGTTGTAAGCAGTTTTTAAATAGGCAAGGAACCATTAAAGAATGCTGTAATTTAGGTCCTTAAAAGTCCTGAAACAATACATTTCAAAACATTTATAAAAGGAAAAACTGTTACAAAGGAGGAAGAACATTTTCCCAAATGACAGGTGTTTATGTTCACTGAACTTAACTACTATGTCGCTTCACTGAAATTCTGAATTGAAATCTTACAAGATAAAACTTTCGACCATAGCATTGGGAAGGACCGTTCATTAACCGCTGTTCCCAAAGCACATTCCAAGGTGGCCCAGGACGACACGGCAAACTCAGAGGGGCTCCTCCAGATAGTTTCAGTTTTCAAGAGAAATAAACTATCTGTTGGATAGTTCTCACCAAGAGAAGCATGAGCTTGAGTTGGTTCAGTTTCAAAATTGAATTGTGTCACCTTGCTTTTGATGATGTCATAACCGTGCAGACCTGGATTTTCAGAGCTTTCTCTCATAAAAAGCAGGTACCGTGTGAAAATCAGCTTTGAGAGGAACTGAAGGCCCCAGTGTCTGATTCCGAGGTTGAGGAAGCTGAGCCGTGCCCCAAAGGTGCTAGCTGGTTAGGACATGGACAGTTCCGAAGTTGTTCGGATTTGGCTACTTAATAAATGGAACTGTTAGGCATTTCCTTTGGCCCGGGGGCACCATGAACAACTCATAGAGGACCCCATGAGCCAGTAAGGTTTGGGAACCTCTACAGTTATAGAAAGTCAGGCTCTGCCCAGTTTCTGTATCCCATCCCTTCCCGCAAAGAAAACATAAATGTGCTCAACAATTAGATATTAAATTAGCATTCTTTAAGATCCAAGTGATTTGTTTCCTTCTGGCTTCAGTTCACAGCTGTGGATAGAACTTAAAACATTGTGCTAGTGAATAAAGAAATGCTTAATGAAGAACTCATAATTCTTAATTAGTGAAAAAGATAAAAGAAATGTGTGCTTTTATTATTTGCATAAATAAAACTGGACTTATCTGCCACTTGCTGTTTTTTCCAGTAATCACACGTATTCCATCAGCCTTGTCAGCCATCCTGCCCATTTTAAATTATAAATGTCTATGGCAACAATAGCAGAAAATATCTTTAACCTTGTTGCAAACTATTCAGTTAATTTTCTAATTAATCACAGCTGTTCTACTGAGAGGTAGGTAGACACAGAGGTAATAACAGCTGAGTCTAAGACTTTATCAATGGATAGAAATTAAAGGTAATGGGACACTGTTATCTGGAAATAAATACTGTCTTTTTTTTATGGTGGCACTTTAAAAAGAAGCTTGCTAATGCATTCAGTTGCACAGATATGGAATCTTCTAGGATAATGGTATACAGCTGGCTTGTCCATACCCTTTTACCCGTGATCTGCAGGGACTACCAATAAATATCCGTTGTTGGTTATCTTATTCAAAATGAAGGGTATATAGGTATATATATCCTCTACATTTTATATTTAGAAAATTCCAGGCATGGGGCACCTACATGGCTCAGTCGGTTAAGCGTCTGCCTTTGGCTCAGGTCACGATCCCAGGGTCCTAACACCGAGCCCTGAGTCAGGTTCCCTGCTCAGTGGGGAGTCTGCTTTTTTTTCTCCCTCTGCTGCTTCCCCTGCTTGTATGCGCGCCCTCTCTTTCTCTGTCAAATAAATAAAATCTTAAAAAAAAAAAATCCAGTCACAAAAGTAATGTGAAGTATGGTAAAAGAAAATGCCTGCACATGGAATCCCTTTGCATTTAATGTCTAGTGATGAGAAGTACTTATGAATGGCCACCTGGACACTGCACTTCTCTTTTTCTAGTATTAAGACTGTGCCCAAGTATTCATAGCTTCTTCTTATACTTCCTTTAAGGGCAAATTGAAACAAACCTCCCTAGGTGTGTTTGGGTTGTTTTTTGACATAGGCATTAGTGACTAACTGTTTAGAGTTGTCTGCTTTGTTTTTTCCTTCTCTGGCAGCTAAACAGCGACTATACCCAAAAGCTTTCCTCCCATTCCTGGTGCATTTCAGTGGCAACAACAACAGAAAATGCTAAGAGATGTAACCCACAAAGTCATTCATCAGTACTTACATCCTAATGTCAGAGTCTCTGACTCTGAGATTTTAAAATAACCAGCCAGTCATACAAAAGGAAGGAAGGAAGGAAGGAAGGAAGGAAGGAAGGAAGGAAGGAAGGAAGGAAGGAAGGAAG
>NC_058409.1:142099009-142114415 GCF_002201575.2 Neomonachus schauinslandi
AAGGAAGGAAGGAAGGAAGGAAGGAAGGAAGGAAGGAAGGAAGGAAGAGGCTTCATGGGGACAAAACCACTGGCTCCTTCTCTTCTCTTCTCACCTGTGGTTCTGGCATCACCTTGACGGAGTTTAACACCACTCTAACCCCAGAATGCCACTTCTCCAGAGGGAGAAAGGAACGTTGATCTCTGACGCCTTCGCTTCCCTTTCTGACACCCCCTGGGTCTCCCGACTGGGTAGCCCCTGGCAGCCAGGAGCTGGCCGGGCACCCACTCTTGGCCTGGGTGTTCTTTTGAGCAGAAACAATTTCACAGAACATCAGCATCCCACAAGACCGCCTGACGATGATGGGTCAAGACAAAATCAAGACCCCTCCACAGTCACATCTGAGCACAGACAAAGCATGAATGCTGTCCACATCACAAAACTGATGGAAACAGCCACCTGTCCAGGCTGATTGGGAGGACTGCTCTTTCCTCACCAATCACAGTTTGAGCCTTGCTTCAGTCTTCTCTCCTAGATCTTTAAGAATCTTGAAGATACTGAGTCACATCCCGGCAGCAACCAATCCAGAACCAGGCCCTGCCTGCAAAGTGCCTAACACAAGCCCAGGTTCCATAAGTCTGCTCTAACACCATCTTATTAAAATACCCCGTGGTTCCATGGTGGGGGTTCTTTCTTGTTGTTAAGAGCAATAAGACCCAATTTTGTTCAACCCCAGGTGTGATCCCGATGGTCTTGGTTGGATTGCACTGACATGGCTAACGACATGCTTTTTAAAGGTTACCCTTCCTGGGGCACCTGGCTGGCTCAGTTGGTAGAGGATGTGACTCTTGATCTTGGGACTGAGAGTTTGAGCCCCACATTGGGTGTAGAGATTACGTAAAACCAATCAATCAATCAATAATAAATAAATATTAAAAATTAAAATAAAGCTTACCTTTCTTGAATACCATCCCCTTATACCAACATGACACTGTGCTTGTCAGGAAATTAATCTATAAGACCATTAGAATAAGTGTTTTCTTCCTTCTTAAATAACATGCATTCTCTGTTAGGTAATTCTGCCCCCACACTATTGCCCACTACAATCCAGAGGCAAAAATCAAGATTTGAAACTAGAATCTGTGTGCATTGCAGAGCAGACTGATGGAGGAGGTATCTTGGCTAAATGTAACTTTGAATAAGCTTCAAACCTTGATGATTGACCACTAGGTTCCATGCACTAATCTACTTGTGACCTTGGTCAAGTCACCAAATAGTCTGACCTGAGTTTCTGAGTCTACACAGTAAGCATGGGAAATGCCAGCTAAAGTCCTCCAGCGGTGCCTGGGTGGCTCCATCAGTTAAGCATCTGCCTTCGGCTCAGGTCATGATCCCGGGGTCCTGGGATAGAGCCCCGCGACGGCGGGGAGTCTGCTTCTCCCTCTGCCTGCCACTCCCCCTGCTTGTGTTCTCTCTCTCTCTCTCTCTGTCAAATAAGTAAATAAAATCTTTAAAAAGTAAAATAAAAATAAAGTCCCCTCCAGTTCTAAAATGTAAAGACAAGCGAATAAAAATGCATATGTAAAAATTCTAAAAATTAGGGGCGCCTGGGTGGCTCAGTTGGTTAAGCGACTGCCTTCGGCTCAGGTCATGATCCTGGAGTCCCGGGATCAGTCCCGCATCGGGCTCCCTGCTCAGCAGGGAGTCTGCCTCTCCCTCTGACCCTCCCCCCTCTCATGTGCTCTCTCTCTCTCTCTCTCTTATTCTCGCTCTCTCAAATAAATAAAATCTTTAAAAAGGAAGTTTAAAAAAAATTCTAAAAATTATGAGTCATTATTATGATTTTTCATGATAGTATAATTATTTAATAAAGTTAGTAATAATTATTTCTGCCATCCTTTGGACTGATTTGAATCCAGAACTACCCAAAAGGAAAGAAACCAACTAGATGGGCTTTAAATGCAGCTCTGGCTTTTTTTTTTTTTCCTAGGGAGAGGGAGAGGGAGAATCTTAGGCAAGCTCCACACCTGATACCATGACTTGAGCCAAAATCAAGAATTGGATGCTTAACTGACTGAGCCACCCCAGCACCCCAGTTCTGGCATTTTTTGAATAGTATCTTTTATTTGGTATACGATTATTGCTTACTTAGAATCTGTCTTCTCTGCTAAAGTGTAAGCAGTTTGAGGTCAGGACTCAATATTCATATCCCCAGGACCTAGAACTTTTCTGGATTCATAAAAAGCCTCCTCAAATACTACTGGAAGGAGAAAATGCATGGGTGCCATTTTCAGACGATTTGTTACTTCATTTTAAAGAATATCTTCAAACATCTTTCTCACTTGGTCCCTCTTCTGGACCAAATTTTTTAGATTCTATTGAGATTTTCTTTAAAGGAAGTATCTCTGTTCAGTGTTATCTGGAATAAATTGAATTGTCATTCTTTGGAGGACCAAAATAAGGTGACAAAGATGAAATTGTATGTGTGAAACATGCTACCAACGTTTGCAGGACAAAAACCAATGGTGGATATCACTAGAAACCAACCTAGCAATCAGCCCTCCAGTATATACGCACAGCTTACGTTCTAAAGACTCCGCAGCAGGTGCCGTGGGGCAGTTTCTCTCTTCCGGAAACATGGAACCTAGCATGCAGTCTTTGGAGATGGTGTTCTTGCTATTAGAATGTGTTTACCTGAGGGCACCTGGGTGGCTCAGTCGTTAAGCGTCTGCCTTCGGCTCAGGTCACGGTCCCAGGGTCCTGGGATCGAGCCCCGCGTCGGGCTCCCTGCTCGGCGGGAAGCCTGTTTCTCCCTCTCCCACTCCCCCTGCTTGTGTTCCCTCTCTCACTGTCTCTCCCTCTGTCAAATAAATAAAATCTTAAAAAAAAAAAAAAAAAGAATGTGTTTACCTGTGCAATTACGGCTTTTATCGAAGTTCAGAAGTTTTCATAAAAAGAATCATTAAAAGCTCTTTAAAAGGATTTTTTTTCAGGGCGCCTGGGTGGCTCAGATGGTTAAGCGTCTGCCTTCGGCTCAGGTCATGATCCCAGGGTCCTGGGATCGAGTCCCACATCGGGCTCTCCGCTCAGCGGGGAGCCTGCTTCTCCCTCTGACCCTCTCCCCTCTCATGCTGTTTCTCTCTCGCTCACTCTCTAAAAAATAAATAAAATCTTAAAAAAAAAAAAAAAAAAAAAACTTATAAAAGGATTTTTTTTCACAGAGAACTGTCAGGTGATATCATTACCTCATATTTATAAGAAAGCACACTCCATTCTATAATTTATACACAGTATATTTCTAGGCCATTTTTTATTTTATTTAATATTTAAGTTTCCTTTAATACACACATACAATAAAACTTTTTGAGGGTATTAAGACCTTTGTGACTTTTTCTCAAATTCCTAATCTAATCGTGAGGCAAAACCCTGATCTCTGCCGATATTGACAAAGTTAACTGTTGCTCTAGAATCCTAGAATCATGCAATCCTCACCTGGATCGTGGGCATCAGATCCCTCCCTCTGTTCCCACTGGAGGTTCACAGGTCCAGGTGATTTTTCTAAGAAGCATCACGGACTATTAATTTAAAATGGGTACATAGACGTAGAATATAAACATTTTCCATAAAGTCGTTATGGCTTACAAGGAAAAGTTTATGGGTACTAATTTGTCCTTCGTTCCCTTGGGCTATCACCACCAAACACAGCCTGTTAGAATTTCCAGGGCAACTAAATGCTTATATGTAGGAAGTTGATTTTTCATTATGGAACATATTTTACTGAAAAAGTCTAGTTGTATTAATAGATAGAAATGATATTTTGAATTTTATTGATACTGAATAGGTATTACAATGTAATTGATAATATTCTTTGCAATCTAACGGACTTTTAGAATATGGAGGCCCTCAATAGAAGCAGAAATTCACTGGTTCTTAAAATACATGAGATTTAAAATGATAAATAATAGCATAAATTTTTGCTAATCATTTTTCATTGTTTTTCCCCCTTGGTCCTAATCACCTGAACTCTGAGAAAAAGCCCGTTGCCTGGCTAAGATTTATTTAAGGAACACAGGACCTATAATAGCTGGGAAATGAGCAAGTTACTCATGATTTTATTGTTTCTGTGTCTCCACTGCAGTGGCCAGTAGAAAACTTGCAGGTTGAAATTGCTCCTCCTTATTCTGAAATAATACTTGCCAGCGCCCCAACGTGGGTCCTAGCCTGCCCAGTCCACCCTGTTGTCCCCAGGGAGGGCGTGATGGATGAGGCGACAGGAGTCTCCAGTGAACGTGAGCGCTGGCAGGAGGAGGGCTGGTCATGGCGATCCACGGGGCGTCTCTTGCCCTCCCACTGTGTACACCACCCATCAGGACCCGCTGCTGGCTTTGTCTCCAGCATGCATCCAGACTCCCTCCACTGCTCCGCACCATCCGCCTCACCCAGGGTCCCTGCAGGGGCCACCGAACTGTTTGCGGCTCCATCCTGCCCCCTGGAGTCTGTTCTCAACCCTGCAGCCAGAGGGACCTCGTAAACTCCGCGGCATCAAGTTCTAATTTATGTACAAGAAACACACCGTTTTAGGCCTGCACTTTCTGAGTGTTGACACATGTATAGATCCATGTAACCACTGTCAAAGCGATCCTCTAAAAATGTGAATCAGATCACAACGTTCCGATGATTCCCATGTCTTCAGTGGGGCAGCCAAAGGCCTGCCATGACTGATAAATCCTGTGTAATCCAGGCCTCTACTGCCTCTCTCAGCATTGCCCCAGGACCCCCTCCACTTCACACACTGCCCTTCCCGCCTCTTGTCTGACACACCACGCACATTCCTGCCTCAGGGTCTTGTCACTGTTCTCCCGTTCTGGAACATTCCTTCCACCTAGCACCTCCTCCAGGTCTATGTTCCAGGGTCACCTTCTCAGGGAGCTGTTCCACAGCCACAGTATTTACAGTAACAACCTCCCATAGCCTGTGGGTTGTAGCTTGGGCACAAGTGCACGTACGTATACGGGTAATTGCCTGTGTCTACTTTATTTTCCCCTTACGCTCGTGTTAGTGTCCTGTGGTTGCTGTAACAAAACACAACCGACAAGGTGGCTTAAAACAGCAGAAATTAATTCTCTAACAGCTGAGGAAACTGACCAAGTCAAGTCCAGGTGTCAGCAGAGTTGGCTCCTTCCAGAGGCTCTGAAGGAGAAAACGTCCGTGCCTCCTTGCTTCCCGTGGCTGCAGGCAACCCTTGGCACCCCCTGGCTTGTAGCCACATCACTCCAGTCCTTGCCTCTGTCAGCACATTGCTTTCTTCTCCCTGTGTCTTTCTGTGTCCTCTAATGTGTTGTATAAGGACCCTGTCTTTGGATTTAGAGCCCATCCTCATCCAGTAAGATCTCATCGTGATACGTAACTATATCCGTAAAGACCATATTTCAAATAACGTTACATTCTGAAGTCCCAAGTGGACATGAATTGTTGAGGGGACACTATTCAACCCAACACATGCTTAACACTATCTGACAAATAATGTATTTTGCACTTAGTAAATTGCCAATCACCATTAGAAAGTCGTTCCCCAAGGACAGGAACTTTCGCTGTGTTTAGTACTGAATCTCCAACGGCTAGGTGCATGGTGGCTGGTCAGAGAACATTGGCTGGAGGAGTGAGTGGTTTATAGCTGAATCCTTGGACAAAGCAGGAATCCAGTGAGAAGTGAAGGCTGCTCAGCCTTCCAGAAATAAGCCACGGGTCAGAGAGGTGACAGATTCAAATAGATAACCAAGAGATGGTGGTTGATAAGTCAGAGTAAATCGTAGATGAGTTGACCTGATCATCAGCAATCACAGGGAGGACTTCCAGAGGCAGGAGTTGGAGGTGGTGCCTCTTGGGATAATCTGAGCAGCTCCCTCAACCTCCCTGGAGTCTCTCCAGTGGAGTAGTCTCTTGTCAGCTTACAAAGGCCATATCTGCATCTGTTTCCTGCGGCTTCTATCACAAATTAACATAAAGTTAATGATTTACAATAACACACATTGATCCTCTTCCTGTCCTGAAGGCCAGAAGTCTGAAATCAGGTTCCCTGGGCTATAATCAGCCGGTCATGCTGCCTCCAGAGGTTCTAGGGAAAATCCTTGTCCTTGCCTTTTCCTCCTGGAACTGCACTTCCTACATTTCTTGGCTTGTGACCCCTTCCTTCATCTTCAGAGACAGCAACATAGCATCTTATTTCAATGGTATGTTGCCTTCTTAGTCTATGCGAAGTCCATATTGCCAAATAAGGTAACATTCACAGGTTGCAGGGATTAGAACCTGGATACCTTTGGGGCCTTTATTCAGCCTACCACAGTACCCTAACCTGAGACCAGCCACAGATATGGGGACAAGTATAGGGAGTCCCAGATTCTTCCTTCCTGATTTCCCAGTGCAGGAAGTGGTGGGATTCTGCACTTTCACTTAACTAACAGGAATGGCCCCTTCTCTCCCCTATTAATTTCTCTGCTGATGGCAGGGCGACTTGTAAGCCAAGAGTCAAATTTGAAACAAGCAATTATGCTGAACTTATGCTCGTAACAATTGACTTCTCCCTCTTTTTTGTACTTGATTTTTCATTTGTGTTATGGTATCATCATAGATGATTTGTGTGAGTTGCCTCCATAATTTGTGAGAAGAGAGGTTATAATTAGTCATGCAGATTTTAGATCAAAAGAGGATCGTCCCCAGGAGGGAGGACCTGGCTGGGTGGTCCCTGAGGGCATCTGGTCCCTGTGAGCTGACCACGTCTACAAGCTATACTGTGGCTGCTCCATCCCGAGAAAAGTCGAGAAATCATGGCTGAGTGAATTAATGCTTATGATGCAGTTTGGGGAATTACACGTTCCCAGAATGTGAAGCTTGGAGAGAACCATTTGTTCCTAAAAATTAAAACAATTGAGCTTGTTTTTCAGACAGTCCTAATTCCAATGCTGCTGTTCATATAAAAGCAAAGAGGTGTTGTTTAAATATGATAAACCACATAGGGCAGCTTTTGGTTTGGGCTACAAAATATCCAGGAACGAGGATGAAGACTTCGATGCTTCCATGTGTTTCTCACTGGATAAGATCTTGTTCATCAACAAGAATTAAAATATGTCCGTTTTGTCATACAAATTTCCACCTATCTAATGTTCTTAGGACCACCGGCTCTGCTCCCCCAACCTTATCAACAAGACCAAATTGAGAAAACAAAACAGCTCGCCTCATGGCTCTGGATGCAAAAGTTAAAGCCGATAGGGTCTTTAAAACTTTTGGTTAGAGTTCAAACGTTTATAAATGGTGGAGATTTTCGTACCTTTAAGTAATGACCAGATGGAAATTAGTGGGACTGCAGTGAAAGTGAGCGATGTCCCCCCCAACACAAAGAATCAAGGTGAGCAGTGTTTCTCTGACATGAAGCTTTGCTAAAAATCAAATCTTGAATTCCCAAAGACTCTGGTTGTCCTGGGGCTCTTTTCAGTGAGGAAGTAAATTTGATAAAATGTTGTGACAGCGCTTCAACCCTCCAGTTTCTGTGCCAGCCTAACGTAGTAACGGATTTCAAACTGGTTGCTGTTTAGCTCTGAATGGAGCACTTGTAATTTTAACAACTCAGATAGTCCATATACGAGTGAGGATTTTGTCACAATATTGTTGGTCTATGTGACAAGTTTTAATGGAGGAAAGGTTACATTTGCATATTCTCCAGTTCCATTAACATTTCTAAAGTGAAGCCCAGTCACGAACGAGAGAGTTATGCTTTCGCTCGGGTAGAAAATGGTAGAAGGTTCTTATTTCTTGTTCTTCTCTCCTTCGTCTAGTTATATGTAATGCTGGACATTTCTCAAGGGTCCACACTGCGTGCCCGACATTGCTCTAAGGGGTTCATATATATTATTTCTGATCATCCTACCAACACTCTAAGGTTGGAATTATTATCTCATTATGAGAGATGGACTCAATGAACATTTACTCCAAAGAAAGGACATGCCAGCCAGTGGAGATTCAGCAGCAAACCAGACACAGAGGGGAGGAGCCCAAGGCTGTAGAGAGAGTTCATGGTAGAGCAGGATTGGAACCAACTGACTGCATCCATAGAACTTTTGCCCACCAGGGTACTCAGCCTTTGGAGCGGGATAGGGAGCAAAAAAAGAAAAAAAAATCATTTCAAAATGGCACGTTTTTATTAACAATTTTTACTATAGGCTAAAGCAGTGTCTCTCTTTACGCTTACGTTCCTTCAAGTAAGTATCATGTCCAATATCAATAAACACATCAGTAAAATGTTATTTTAAAAAAAAATTAAATGGCATTGTATCAATTTTCAAAATACAGACATATTTCCTTTAGAGCAGTCTTAGGGCAACCATCTCTAGTATATATCCAGCTCTTAATACCTTATCAACCACTTTCATATTTATTATTTCATGTGTCATTTAAGAACATAGCCCATGAAATAGGTGGTATTATTTGCTATATTCGATCCATGGAAACCAAGACCAGCAAACACTGGGGAACTATCCTGTATTTATTTATGGGCTAGAAGGGAGAAAGCCAGATGTTCAAGTTCTAAATGCTTTCCCAATTAATTTTGACACCACATCCTGTGTCCATTCTACTAAAGTAATCAAGGAATGAGAGACTTATAACATGCTTACTCAACACAAGTGATCAGATCCAGTTCATGTTCAAACCAGAGTTTCTCAACCCTGGCTCTGATGGCAGTCTGGGGACGGATAATTCTTTGTTGGAAAGGGCTGTCCTGTGCATCGTAGGATGCTGAGCAGCATTCCTGGCTTCCCTCCGCTGGATGCCAGGAGCACCTTCCAGTTGTGACAACCAAAAATGTTTCCAGGAGTCGCCACATGTCCCCTGTGGACACTGTTTTTTAAACATATTTATTTTTGAGACGTTGCCTAAAAAAAAAAATCCCCCGTTTAGACATTATTTCAAGGCGATGACTACAGCAGGCAACGTAGTTACTGGGTTAAATTTATCTATTTGAGAGCAGACAGCCAGAGTCTTATTTTGGCTCTACCACTTAAGTTCATACCATCTGTAAGTCAAATTCCCTCCTCTGTAAAATGAAAATAAACCACATAAGGCTACTTAAGGATTAAAGAGTTAAAGTGTGTGAACAGGGAACCATGGCAACTGGCGTTTAGTGCTCTCACATTATTATTTAAGGTGATTTTTCTAGCTGTTCCGTAAGCCGAAACATATCTAAATTTTCTTAGATTTCTTTTTCACAAGACCGACTACAGACCAGAACCAGAATGTTTGTATTTGAACAAAAGGCCCTTCATGATCTCATCCCAGACTTGCTTTCCAGCCCTGCCTCCACCATCCCCCCTCCCAGGCACCCCCCCCCCACAGCCTGTTTCTTAGCTAAACCCCAGCCAGACTGAGCACGTACCTTTCCCAAATCTGCCAACTCCTCCATGACCCCATGTCTCCACCTGTGCTGTTCCTTCATTGGTATTTGTCTTTTCCAGAACTTCTTTGTCTTGTGAGCCATTCCTTCTCCTTAAGGATTAAGACCTTATGTGAAGAAGACATATCATATACCAAATTCTGGCCCAAATGAGATGGACATTCTATTTCTTTGGGACCTCTAGTTCTTTCTCTGGAGTCTCTCTCCATGGGCAACAAAAAATCCAAACAATCTCATCTAAGTGAAACAAAACCGTTCTGGAAAAAGAGACTTCGATATGAATCATTCCCCAAACTTTAGCCGGCGGGGGGCGGGGGGGGTGCTCCTTTAAGCATCTCTCATGTGAAATCGAGGAGAGCATTTGAAAACATTAGTGTCCTCTTTGATGGTACCCGCTGCTGTGGCTGAGGCTGGGGAATGCCAGTTAGAAGAAACCAGAAGCAAACGTCCTGGAACGCACCATCCACTCCAGCCCGATTCCTGGAAACCTGGGAGACATCACGTCATTTTCAACACTAACTTCCTGTTGTCTTCAGTCTTACCTGGCTTTGTGACTTCTCTTACCCCCTTTCACTCGGTCTCAGAGTACTACCCGGGACCCCGCTTTCATATGATCAGGACACAGCGGCTCCAGGAATTCCTTCACACTGTGGGAAAAATCATTGTCCCCATGGAGCTTACAACAGAGAGAGTATGGGGGCGGGGGATGGAGAAATAAATATAGTCATAAAGGTAATGGAAGAGACAGTCCTAAGTATTGTGGATAAAATAGGGCAGTAGGTAAGATGACTTGAGGGGCCAGACTTGTTTGGCTGGAAGTTTCCAGGAGCTGCCCTCCAAGACATACCAACTGAGACCTAATAGAGACAAGAGAACACCATGCAAAGCCCTGGGAGAGAATCCTCCCCCAAAGTACCAGGATCTTGAGATGGGGACAGAAGTACCATTTTCAATAGGAAGGAAGCAGTTCGGGGAGGTTGGGCGGGCAGCTCAGAAACAGGGAAGAACCCTCTGTGTGGGCCTCCCAAGCCCAGTGGAGGAATTGGCTGTTTTCCTAGGTGCTATGGAAAGCTACTGGAGGGTTTAAGACACAGAGATATAATATTGATGCATAGAAAAGATTGTTCAGATTGGCAGCATGGAGAATGACTGTGTGTGTGTGTGTGTGTGTGTGTGTGTGTGTCTAGGTGGAGGTGCGTCAAAAGAAGGGAGAACATTCCAGAATGACCAATTGGCCAAAGAAACGACCTCGGTAGAACAGAGGAAACACTCTCCCTGCCAAGATGCTTTCTTCACTCATTCCTTCATGCCTTCATTCTTTCAAAGCACATTTATGTAATGTTCATTATGTACTAGGGCTATTGTACGTGCTACTTAGAAAACATGACCAGAAAGTTGTGGCCCTGGCCTCCCAGAACTTACCACAGTGTGGAGAGGGAGGTGGTGATTGGTCACAGTCCAGAACACAAGTGGAGGAGCTCCCACTAGGACCACGTGGATGGGACTCACAGAGGGCTTTGCTGAAGAAATCACAAGGGACTGGAAGCTCGGCATTCAAGTGAGAGGCCCGCGGGCCAGGACCATTCCAGGTGGCAGGAGCAGAGGTGAGAGAGAGAACTGCCCAGCTGTCAGCCAGTATGGCAGGGAGCCCAGGGAGGCCGTGGGACACAAGGCTGGCAAGGTGGGACATGGCAGATCCAGCAACGCCCTGCAAGCCGTGGGAATATCCTGGTCTTTATGCCAAGGACAGCAGAAACCAGTGAAGGGTTTTAATCAGGGAAGTGGAACAGTTAGGTTTGTGTTTGTGCCTATTTAGATATCTGAGGGAGGAAGAAGGGTGGGTGGGAGACGACTGGCTTGGTCAGCCGGCTGAAAGGTGAGGAATAGGTCTGGGAAGAGAGTGGTGGGGTAGGGGGGATGTCTGGGATTCCAGAGGTTTCAAGGGGAGGCTGACAACAGCCTTGCTTTTGACCAAGAGTGAAGAGCTTAGATCCCTCCGGGACTCATGATTCCTTAGAAAGTGCGTCTGTTCTGAGTTTGGGCTCTGTGTGTGCATCTGTGCCGAGTCCCTAAGACTGTTCCCCTAGAGCTCTTGTTCAAAAGACGTTATTGATACGTGCCATATAAGCCTAAGACAGCAGTTACCATCTGGCTAATAAAACAGGCTGAAATGAACTCTTTACTAATCACTTTCTAATAGCACAGACTCACCTAAATTCATCTTAGCCATCGAGGGTCTATATGACACTGCTAAGCTTAATTTATAGGTATTCTGTAGGTTTTTATTTTATTCGAACAAAGAATAGAATTTTAGTTGGCTGCTATTACAAGCAGAGGGACTGTGCTCTCTTGATGTTGCAGAGATGGTTTAGAATCATGCAAGAGAAGGAAATTAAACTAAAAAGAAAAAGAGGCTTCCTGTGTTTCGATCCATAACTGTTTTTCACTTTGATCACATAGCCAAAAAAATTCAGTAGTTTGCCTACCATCAGCAGTCACGTATGGATATTTTGTAGCAGAGATATTACTGTACTATATGTCCTTTTGGAGAATATGTGTGGCTGTCTAAAATGTTATGTAAATTTATTAAATAGTTAATGCACATCCCATCGAATGCTTTCTCTTTCCAATAAAAACTGAGCCAATTCAAAAGGAGTCCTATTGTATATTGTCTTCAGAGCCCGTAAAGGGAGTGCCAACACGTTTCAAGGTTTGCTTGATGACCTCTACTAGTTGTGATAAAGGGAAGATAAAGAGAACAGGTTAGAATCTACGAGGACACTTTTAACCTTTGTCTGTTCCTTCTCTGTCCCATTTGTCATGACTCCTCAGATGACAGCACTGACCTGGTATCTACAGGATATACGCTTTTTGAGTTGTTTCTCCAGGAGTAGAGTGGTTATTATAAAGCCATCTCATTTCTCTTCCACCCTTTCCGTTGGATAAATAGTACCCTTTTGTGACATGTGGAGTCAAGTTTTTATCTGTGGTTTCAAAGGTTGCTTTCTTATTTCTCTGTTAAAAATTGGTTCCTTGCTACCGGAATGGAATCCATACAGTTGGCCCTGTTAGCTCCGTGTTCTAGCTGGTTGAGCTGATTGATTTCATAAAACAGTATTCATTTGCATAATGGTACAATCAGTCTTGTGTTTTAGGATGGACTTAAACGTCTCAGAGCATATTTGTTAAAATTAAATAACCAGCTTCTTGGAGTAGCTCAGATGTGAAAAGGGGAATACAGGAGAAGGCAGTGTAATGCAAAAAGCTGATTATTAACATTGTATGAATAAACCTAACTCTTTAGTTTCCTTTTATAACATCTTCTTGTTGCTCTCCTTTTATCCTGAGAGCATCGGTTCGGGAATCTGTTTATTTTTCAAGAAGAGATTATGATAAGAGTAGCAACAGTAGTAATCATAAAAATAATAAAGATGATGCCAAATGCTATCACAACGTTTTGGATTGGACCCATCCAGTTATATTTTCTCTGGTCTGATAATTTAGCTAAATGCTGTACCTGAATCAGACCATTGAAACAACATATTAGAAAAACAATGTGACCTTATAAATTCTCCATTTAAGCCCAAATCAAAAAAATATATATATATTAATAAAATCAGGTGACACTTTAAGTCATTTTTTGGTAATCTTCGTAAACATGTAAGTTCAGTTGATACATTTAAGATTATATATATATATATATATATGTATATGTATATGTTCTACATATGAAATGCATGTGTATACATAGATACACTTCCAAGCCATCTACTTTCTTAAGTCCTTTCCAATGTTTTTCAGTGGATATGTGTGTAAGAAGACCAGAACCATCATTTGTGAAATAGTTTCTCATAAACTCTTGAGTACATTTTGTAAATGGGTTAACGGTGTGTTAACACTGTGGGAGGATTTCTCTCTCATGTTCTCCTGCCTTCTTCTTGTTCAGAGAATTTGGATGGAGAGACCCGGAACTGCCGGAAGTGATTCAGATGCTCCAACACCAGTTTCCTTCAGTCCAGTCTAATGCTGCAGCCTACTTACAACACCTCTGTTTTGGAGACAATAAAATTAAAGCTGAGGTAAGCACTCCTTGGGTTCTGAAATGCCTGGTGACAGAGTCATCATCCCTGAGGTCTATGGAGTAGTGTTGAAAGGGGAAAGAAGTAGGAAAACTCAAGCTGTGTTTCCAAAGTTTCGATCCATGTTTAAGACTGAAACGGCACTTTCTCTCTAATTAATTGGCATGCGTATGCATACATTCTTCTTTTTTAATATTTAAATACTGAGGAGTAGGTGACCAAAGATTCCCTGCTAGCATTAACCCTAGACTTTTCATGCGATTTGCCTTCCTCCTCCCAATTCCATCTCTGGAGTTATCTCTGCCTCGAAATCTTCAAGAAATACAAAGCATCTTACTTTACAAGATTACTACAATCAACCTATGGTATCTGTCCTTCCTGGAAAACTCACTTAGAGGATGAGAACTTTAGGCAATAAATAAGCTTTGTGCTATAACCAAGAATTTTGGGCCATTTATAAAATTACTAGTGAGTGTAATACGGATATATGTGGTCCATGAAAGAGCATATTGTCTGTGTCCATTATGTAAACAATTGTTAGCGTGCTTTGGTTCTTGGAATGTTTTGTATATACATTTTCCTGCATGATGTTTCTGGAAAAGCACAGTGGTCAGCATAGCTAACTCTGATTTTTTTAGACAAGGGACAAGTGTTTGCATATAAGCTGCTGAGTAATCAAATTTTTAAAAAAGATTTGATAAGCTATAAAGAGTCATCTCTATAGAGTCATGGAAGCAATTTTGAGGATGAGTTGAAATTAGTTTAAGAGTGGAAAGAAGAATTTTGGAGATATAATTGCAATTAATTATAGATGTTGCTTGCTTGCATTGGGATGGATATAGCCTAGCTGCTTTTCATCATTTTTCTGTCTTCCACTTACCACAAAAGTCACATGCCTTTGTGGATTGAACATAGGGCAGTGGTTCTCAGCCAGGTGTGATTTTGCCTCCCAAGAGACAGCTGACAACATCTGGAAATATTTGCGGTTGTCACGGTTGGAGAGGGTTAGGGCTGCTGAGAACACCCTAAAATTCACATGCACAGGGCAGCACCCACAACAAAGAATCATCCAGCCCCAAGGTCAGTGGTGGCAACATTGACATAAAGATAAATATTATTCATCTAAGATACATTTCAAAGGTCAGAAAGTACTATTACAATTATATAAGATGATCTAAAGATAAATTAAAGTTATGTGGCTTCTTTCCCAAATGGAAATTATCTCAGTCCTTCTGTGCCTTTACTAGAAATCAAAACAGCCACTCAAAATACAGGACAGATTTCTGATTAGGGGATTACATACCATCATTTTTGCAAGGTTACAACTTCAAAGGCTTCTTTGAAGGCCAAGGAAGCATTTGATTCCATTGTTAGCATCAGGTTGGATCAGGAGTGTTGTGATACCCCCCCAAAAGCGGGAACGTGGTTCTGAAGTCAAGATTGATGACACCATGCGTACACCCAGAAAGTATGAAAAATAGGATTACTCACGTAACGAAGCTTGTTGGAATGGTCAGGGTGGCTCCTAAGCAGGACTGAAAATGGCTTGAGAGTAGGAAAGGAAGTCCGCTTGGGTTTTTATGGTGTTTATGGTGATCATGGGGTGGAGCCAGGGTGAGGGTTCTCACGTGTGGATAGGGGCTGGCGTGATTGGAACCTCCTGCCAATGCCAAAGGAGGAAGCCTCAAGCTTTCTTATCACCTTGCTCAGATGTGGGCACAGGGGCAGGGGGAGGCTTGAAAGTTGTCAGAAGCCAAACATCTAAACACAGAGCCTGAATCTTTATTATAGAGTCATGTAGTTGGTTAGACAGTGTAGATGTCATGGCCTGGGGCAGTGGGAAGTCACTGGCCCAGCCAGCTCTGTCTGCATGATCCTGGGGCAGTGGGAAGTCACTGGCCCAGCC
>NC_058409.1:142114425-142117955 GCF_002201575.2 Neomonachus schauinslandi
CCAGCCGGCTCTGTCTGCATGATCCTGGGGCAGTGGGAAGTCACTGGTCCAGCCGGCTCTGTCTGCATGATCCTTGGACTGGCCTTGAAGCCTGTCAATGGCAGTGACACTGGCGGCTGGGTGTGGCCACATCGGATGCACCCCGAGTCCCCAGACAGACAAGAGGAGGTGAAGTGGGGGGGGGCGGTGATGGGCAAGGAGTCCTTATCACACAGAAGAGTCTCCCGGTGCTGCTTCCCTGCTCACCAGCTGTGCCTCTTCCAACAAGCTAATTGTCCTCTCAATCTGTAAAATAGAGACGCTGATACCTCTTTTGTGGAGTCTTTGTGGGGACTACACAACTTAATGTTTGCAAACTGCTTAGTGCTCACATACTCATTCCCTCATTCATGTTCTTTTTTCGTCAGGAACACAGAACATTCCAGTTACTTTATATCTTTTTTATGTTCATCTTAAATTCCTTGCTTTTACTTTATTTAAAATACCGGTTATTGTATCGTATGTCTTCGTGTGCACAAGTGCTTATTTCTCTGATCTCCTTCTCCGTGGGTGTCCTCGAAGCTGCCTGTCACATTACCTCGTGGTGTTGTCCTGGTGCCTGGGAGGCTGGGATGAGAGAGACAGGAAGAGTGGTGTAGGACTGAGGGCCCCTCCTGATGCCACATTGATCAAATGAGACCAAAGTTGGCAAAGATAAGCTGAAGGGACAGGGACGGTGCACACACCTAAATAAAGACTATTTATTTATTTATTTATTTCGGGGGGAGAGAGAGAGAGAAGGAAAGCACGAGCAGGGTGGGGGGCAGGGGAAAGAGGGAGAAGCAGACTCCCCACTGAGCAGGGAGCCCGATGCGGGGCTCGATCCCAGGACCCTGGGACCATGACCTGAACCGAAGGCAGACGCTTAACCGGCTGAGCCACCCAGATGCCCCACACATGCCTAAATAAAACACCAAGTGAGCCATCTGGAGTTTCCCTTTCTCACTCCTTCAGTCACATGGGGAGCACACATGTGTGCGCACACACACACACACGCTTACACACACATAACCTCTGATAGGGACTTGGCACAATTGTGTCTTGAGTTCTTATCCTAACTCAGGGCCCAAACCATTAGTAATGGTTCTCCCTTCGTGACGGATGGCTGCCTGTCATGTTTTCATACACAGGTATTGATTTTTGTAATTACCTGTTGTTCAAATACTAATCCTGTAGGCACTCGCCTTTCCAATGTACTCCAGCTCCTGGCCTTTCGATTGCATTTTATTGAAATGATTTAGCTCTTCAGTCTACATTTCATTATTGGTATTGACTTTGTTCACACAATGTATAGACCATTGAACAAAAGGCAGAATTAAATCTCCTCTATGTGGAGGGTCATAAATCATGCCTTTCTACATTCCTTATTACAGTGCTTTGTACGGTTTTCATGTAATGAAGCTAAGAAACTCAGTTCTGTTCCAAATGATGCCTGATCCATAGGTACGAAGTTGAGAATTCAGTTCCATAAATCAGCAGATGAAAGCCCCGTTCCTAACTTTTCCTCCTGGTCTGGTGAACGCCAATTGGCGGCAGCCTCCCCGGAACAGGTGGAGCCGAGGGGAGAGCTCTGGGGTGGGCAGTTGGCAACCACCAGTGACTGGGGTGTCTGTAGACACGGGGTGCCCTGACCCAGGCCAGAACATTCAGTTACAAATGAGACAGGAGGGTATTGCACAAAGAGCCAGAGCCAGACTGAGATGCAATCAGAACACAAGCAGTTGAGGGACCACTAAAGAGGCCTGGCGAGGGGAAGGGGGAAGGATAGGGTCTGGGCTGTTGCTGCCAGCACACTGTTTGTGCAGCTCATTGTCACAGACCCGACGAGCATCTGATACTTCGGTCTCAGCGGCACCGATGGGTGTCGGTAATATTTGAACTATGCTACTACTCTGTCCCCTAGATTGTTGGGAATGTCACGATAAATTGAGCTTTGCATAATCTACAGACTTGTTAGACATGAAAAATTTTGGAGGAAAAAAAGAAAAACCCAAAACACTCAAGAACAAAATGAAACAAAACTTGCTCACGTATATGTCCCACCAGCATCATTTAGGAAGTGCCTCCATGATGATAATCTTTTAGTATTTTTCATAAATTCTTTCTTCATTCTTTCTGGGAATTCCTCAGTTAAGAATATTAAGAATATCCATTGACTCGGGGATAATTCCAGGAGCCTCTCATGGGTTGTAATGATTTGAGTTTATTTACATTCTCCCTCCTGCTTTCTCCTCCGTTTCTGCCCATGCTCGCGTTAGGATAGGCACAGAGGTGGGCACCCCATACTCACACATGAACAATCATGCACAAAAAGGAGCATGATATATATGCTGTATGGCAGCATTCAAGATCATATATCTCCTAGAAATTAAAAAAAAAAAGTATTTTCACAATTTCAAGTGAGAAGAAGGATTCTTCTTAAAATTCAAAAATTTTAGCTATTTTAATTTACTTTATAATAAGCTAACAGGGATACCTGGGTGGCTCAGCCGGTTAGGTGTCTGCCTTCGGCTCAGGTCATGATCCCAGGGTCCTGGGATCGAGCCCCGCGTCGGGCTCCCTGCTCGGTGGGGAGTCTGCTTCTCCCTCTCCTCCCTGTTGCTCCCCCTACTTGTGCTTGCTCTCTCTCTCAAATAAATAAATAAAACCTTTAAAAAAAATTAAAAAATAAACTAAGAAATGACGTTTAATGGAAGTCTAAAATTAATAAAAATTTAAATTTTAAAATAATTTTTAAATGTATTTTCTTTTAAACATAGGACCATTCCTTTAAACAACATGCCTTTTCAACAAAAATGGAACTGTATTGTGGGACTTTGTTATTAACTGACTGGGTCCACTTGTCTGTGATGGAAGTGGCCGCTGACCCCTGCTGACGAAGATTTTTAGGGTTTTGACCTGAGCACTTCTTCTTATAGGAGAAGTTTATTAAATTAGCTTCTGCTATCAAATTTGCAGCCAAAGTGTTTGAAAAATCTTACCTAGTAAACATATGCACTGTGGTAATAAGCACGACTGCTCAAGGAAGCTGCTACTGGTTTTACTCTCCTGACTCCCAGCAAACCTCTGGGGAGCTGCCTTAGCATGCTGATGCCAATGAAGCATTTTTGTTGTTGTTTCTAAAGAAATGGCATGTTCAGTTCAAGTGGGAAAAAGGAGTTTACCAAATCCCGTTTTGAGTTAGTAGGGGAACTGAATACAAATAATATATAGATCCTATTTTTTAAAAGTTTATTTTCTTTTATTATGTTATGTTAATCACCATACATTGCATCATTAGTTTTTGATGTAGTGTTCCATGATTCATTGTTTGTGCGTAACACCCAGTGCTCCATGCAGTATGTGCCCTCCCCAATACCCATCACCAGGCTAACCCATCCGCCCACCCCCTCCCCTCTAGAACCCTCAGTTTGTTTCTCAGAGTCCATCGTCTCTCATGGTTCGTCTCCCGCTCCGATTTCCCCCCCTTCATTTTACCCTTCCTGCTATCT
>NC_058409.1:142117965-142163958 GCF_002201575.2 Neomonachus schauinslandi
GAGCATGGGGGGAATGGGGCAGAGGGAGAGGGAGAAGCAGGCTCCCTACTGAGCAAGGAGCCTAATGCTGACGCAGGATTCCATCCCAGGACCCTGAGATCATGACCTGAGCCAAAGGCAGATGCTTAACCACGACTGGGCAACCCAGGGGCACCCAGATCCTATTTTTAAGGAATCCACAACCTATGGGACAGACAGCATAAACAAGGTAATATGGCACCATGTGTTAAGCACAATGAAAACACAAATCCCCAGCCTCTGAGCGTGTTAACAAAATGCTGTGGAGTCAGAGAAAGCTCCCTCCTTCCTACAGTGATTACACTGAATTTTAAATTAGAAGCTACCAGAAAAATATAGGCTAAGCCATGTCCACTTAGAATTAATGGAAGAGGGCTTGGATTTAAGGATATCAGTCCTTCGGAGTCTGTGTGTGTATGTGTTCGTGCGCATGTCCATATAGTCTCAACGTCTTTGTACCATTTACACTAATCTGTTTTTCCAAATTGGCACTATCTTTCTTGAGTTATGATAACAGAGATTGGTTTCTTTTATTTTCTTCTTCTTCTTCTTTGTTTTTTTTAGAGAGAGTGAGGGGTCGGGGTTGGAGCAGGGGAAAGGGAGAGAGAGTTCCAGGCAGACTCCACGCTGAGCGTGGTGCTCAATCCCACAACCCTGAGATCACAATCTGAACCGAAACCAAGAGTCGGATGCCCAACTTACTGTGCCACCCAGGTGCCCCAGAATTTGTTTCTGTATATGTGCATATGATCCCCCTCCCCCATAATTTTTATTTTATTCAGAGTGATTTAGAACATTCCATATGTTAAGAAAAATTGACTTGTTCCTGTCTACTGCACTTAAAGAACTTCATAATTTCTATTTTATCTTGGTTCTTTCTACCTCATATAGTTCGAGAGAAGGTGCTATCCATCTTTTCAGTTGATTACCTTTGAGCCATTTCTTCTCTTTTCTTCGTCATAAATTGTTCTGCGTTGTTTAAGATAGAGCCTCGATTAGTTGCTACGTGTGAGTAGACAGTATACCACTGAGTACAACATGGGCTGGAGCCAGCCTGCCTGCCCTTGAACCCTGGCTCTTCTGCTTTCTAGCTCTGGGATCTTGGGCAAGTTTCCTCACCTCTGTGAGCCTCAGACTCCCAGACTATCAAATGACATGGAGAACCCACATCACTGCAGAGAGAAAGCACAGAGGCTGCCAACCAGAATAAGTGCTTAAGGAATGTGGGTTATTATTAGTATATGTTGAAAATATAAATTAAGGAAATCTCTTCCAAAACATTAAATGTAAAACCAGTCTCATAGTGTTAGAGACAGAATGGTTTATGTATTCTGCTTTACTTGTATTTTTACTCTTGTCAACTAAAGACATTGAATGCACATGCTGTGTGTGGGTCTCTGCCGAGCCACTATTTAGACAAGTAGATTCAACCACAGGCCTTTAGGAAATTAGAATCAAAAAAAACATTTTTGTATGCCAACAGAGCAGAACACAGAAACAGGTCCAAATGCTTAATATACTGATATTTTATGAGGGGGGAATTTATGAGTATATCCATTCAACAGATATTCACGAATCAGCTATAAAGTTCCAGGCTCTGTCCTTGGCCCTGACATTATAGCAGTGAACATGATAGACTTAGGTGAGCAGTGGGGAGGCAAGAGTAAACAGAAACAGAGATCTGTGATATGTCAGATGATGTCATGAAGAAAACACAGCACAAGAATGAGGTTAGAGGGTGATGGGCGGTATGTGGAGGTAGAGTTCATTGCTATCTTACATAAGGTGGTTGGGAAGGTCATCACTGAGAAACAGCATTGGAGCAGTGCCTGAAGACTAAGAGAGAGAGAGAGAAAGACAACAGTGGACTTAGTTCTCTGAGCAGGAGTGATCCATGCACAAAGCAAACACGCCCAAGGCAGGAGTGTGCTTGCTTGTGCAGCGAGAGTGCGTTAGTTTCTTGTGGCTGCTATAACAAAGAACCACAAACAGGGTTAAAACAACACAAATTCATTCTCCCATAATTCTGGAGGCCAGAAGTCAAGATCAAGGTATGGGCAGGGCCAGGCTCCCTCTAAGATTCTGGGTAGAATGAATACTCCCTTGCATCTTCCAGCTTCCGGCGATGGCCCTTGGCTTCTAGCTGCATCCCTCCAGTCTCTGCTTCTGACATGACAGGGCCCTCTCCTCTGTGTGCAAATCTGTCTGTGTCTCTATTTCCAGATAAGTCCCATTCATAGATATGGGGAGTTAGGATTAACCTATCTCTTCGGCGGCACAATCCAATGTATAACAAAGAGCAACCAGGAGTGTGGTTGGAACCTAGAGCTCTGTCTAGGGGTAGGAGATGAGATCAGAGAGGTCAGTGTCCAGGGTTGGATCATGTAAGCCTTGCAGGCCAAAGGCCTTATCATCAATGCGGAGAAATCTGGACCTGCTTTTTGGCCAAGTGGTTGAGAAAGTAGCACATTGCAAGAAAGAATGCTTAGAAATTTTGGAATCCATTAAATGGTCATCAGAGAGGGTAGCTGGTGATATGAACGATGAGGAGAAGGTGAGTGGATAAATGAGGTGGGTAGGATTGCCTGGGTGCTTCTAAGGAGCAGTCAGAAAAGATCACCTCCTTGTAGTGATCTCACATGATTAAGAGAGTGTGATAAAAACCAAGTGGCTTATTAGATCTGAAGGAAATCTGGGTAGTTTCTGAGAGGACATGGAAGAATTTGGAATGACGCTGGTGTAAAGGAGAAAGACTGGGAAAGAAGTAGTGTCCTGTGCCCGCAGCCAGCCGAAAACTTCCAGCTGACAGGTGAGAGGTCTGCATAAAGAGAAGGAAGGAGGCAGTGGCTCTAACACATGGAGCTGTAAGACTTGTTTCTAAAATGCTTCGGGATCTTATTATGTTTAAATACCATCATGGCAGAAGGAGGAAGAATGCAGAGTGGTAAGGGCCAGGCGTACTGGTCGGAGGGGGGAGATTGGCTCTTTGTCCCGGGGAGCAGTTGGCCATGGGGAAGTGAAGGCTTCTCAGGGATTTCAGCTCTTGTGAACACAGGAGAGGCGGGATGTGATCCCGGCCAAGCATCACCATGGCTAGAAGTGAGATCTGAAGGAATGAAGACAGCCCAATATATATGTTTTTCATTTTCATGAAGGCTTGGTCTTTCACACCTGAAAGTGATAGAAGAGATGGAATCAGGAGTTATTGGGCCAGTGCTTCTAGCAGAAAGGGCCATGAGTCATCCTCAGTGGAGGATCATAAGTAGGCAGTATTGCTAATGGGCCAGGACAGAATTACAGCTAGGGAGGGCAGATAGGATTACACGGAGGTATACATCAACCTGGTGTCTAGGGCCCCATGCTGTGGGAGCTAAGTCAGAATCACAGTGTTTTTAGAATATGTGGGGAGAAGCAGAGACAAAGGCACCCAGAGACACCAAATGGTGGGAAAGTAGTGGCCTTCTTTGCTTCAAGGGAAATGGGACCTGATGACACACTAAAGATGTCTGGGGCTTGGTGGCCCTCTGTCACTCCCCACCATGTACCTTTCTTTCTTCTACGTTTCATGCTTCTATCTCTCTGCCCTGCCGGCTCCATCTCTTGCCCCTTTTAGCTTTTCTCCCTCCTCCTAAACCTGTGCCTGTCATGGCATCTGTCAACTGTCCAGAGGTTTGGCCTTGGTGACTTTCTCCAAGTGTTGAGGAGACTGAGGGCTTCCTCTGACAAAGGTCTCTCCTCCCCATTGTCAGGGGCATCAGACATCATGACGGCTTTGTATGATACACCAGATAAGTGCCTTCTCCTGGCCCCAGAGATCACTCAGTAGGCACATCAGCAAGTATAGCTCCCCATGGGGAAATAAGTTGATCATTACCAGAATCCAGTTGAAAGAGAGCCCAGTTCTTGACAGGAAACACCAGCAAGAGAGATCTCACTGCTTTAATGGCCACTTCCACTGAGAATTTTCACAAGAGACCTGGGAGAGAGAAGGGAAACATGTTGGGAAAAGACTGGACGTAGGGCAGGAACAGCCCATAGTTTGTAGGTGGCAGCAAAAAGGAAGACTCACATCTCATTCCCAGGCTGGCTACCCACTCAGCTTCCGAGCTGGTGATTGACCCCGTGCCATCAGACCACAGGGGAGAGAGAGCTCAGAGGTTCTGTCAGATCTAATGAGCAAGAGCCCTATTTCCTCAAGTCCAAGGTCCCTTTGTGGAAGACCGACTGTGGTAGGAGAGAAGAGAGCATCCGAGCCACCTGCTCTGAAAGGGGGCTAGAGCCAATTGCTGCACCAGTTCTATAGGTGTGGGCCACACAGGCAGAGACAGACATTGAGAGACAGCCTTGGGGCCTGCCTTTGTGTGAAGAAACCTCTCTTCTTCCTCCCCCCCCCCCCCCCCCCGCCCACAACAACAAAAGAGAAAGAACAAGGAGGCAGGAGGAAGGTGGGAAGCGAGCCAGGAAGTTGGAACTGGGTCCCGCCCTCAGGGAGAGTGGGATGTTGGGGGTGGGGAGGCAAGATGGAGGTTATAAGATGGACAGGCTTCATTCTTTGTAACTGGAGTGAGACTATTTTCATAAACAAAAGTGGATGAAAGTTGAGAAATCAGACCAATGTGTTGAAATGTAACCAGCCTACAGTGAGAGTCCTGATTAAAACCACCAGGTACAGAATGTTCTCTTTGCAAGACAGTGATGAGTCAGAGAGCAGGCTCCGAAACTGGGTCATGACTTGGGAGCACTGATGCAGTGGGTGTTTTTTCTAATCTCTGACGGTTCCTAAAATTCACTTTGGGTTATTTTAACTTTATTTCTTCTGTGGCCCATGCTCTCCTGCTATTTTAGTGGGTTATCTTCTCATCAACCCACCCCCCTGAAATGGTTCATATTCTTGTCAGTAATTAACAAAAGAAACAAATGACCCATCTAAATGTTAGTCCGTTCCTGTATGGATTACAGGTAGGGGACCGGGGTCTAACCTGGAGCTGCTCACCATGCCTTTTTTTCTTGGCACATTTCTGAATGGGATCCCCTGTATCATATTTTAGAGAAGAAGACCTGTAGCTGAAGAACCAATCCTTCCTTCGGGGGCATAGTCCAGGATAACCTCAATCTCAACTGACCTTTACATTTCCCACAACTTCCTTTCCTTTCCTAGGAGAGGTTGCAGAAAGACCCAACCTCTCTCCTGCTGAGGAGGCTCCTCAGGGCTGCCAATTTGCCACCATTAGCCTTGTTTCCGAGTGAGAAATCTCTCAATTGTTGAACCAAGGAGGAGGCATCCTGTTGATCTGTTGTCCTCTGATTCTTCCCTTCCAGTCTCCAGGTTTTCCTGGCACATGGACTAGAGAGAACATTTTGTCAGAATACTGATAGGAACAACACAAGAACAACCCTCCACATCATGTCTGTGCACACATGGATTTATAATGCACACACTTCTCCCTCTCCAGATTTCATGGCAGCTCTGTGCTTTCCTGTATGTCGACAACCTCTGTGGCATTGATCCACTGTGAGTAAATGATCTTGTACTCGCCCTTTGTGAGCCTCTGACCACTTTTCCAACTTCATCAAGGCTATTTTTCCGTTTGAGTCTAAATCCAAAGTTTCGGATCTCCCCACACCGGTGGCACTTGCAAAAGTGTTAATGACATGCTCTCTGCACACTTGCGTGCACCACCTTGGAAATGTTTAACACCGCGGGAGCCAGATACCATGGAGGACAAGAACTCCCTGACTTGAATTAGAGCCTCAGTTGACTTAAGTGTAGGCAAATTTCTAATCACCCACATTTCAGTCATTCAAAATCAGATTCTTACTGGAAGAAATGTGTCTTTACACCCAAACTATCCCATAGATGTTTTGCCATATCTCTTCCCTATTAGGTACACTTCATCATTACAAATGTTTTTTTAAATGTTTCAAGAAAAGCTGTAGGTGATCATTATAAATGATGACTATTCCTTTTTGGTAGCTCCAGTGCACTTTTTAACCAAACCTCTAATGTAAGTGAAAGAAAAAACAGCTATTTTGTTAAGAGACCTTCAAAATTCAAATTGCTCTCCTGCATTTACAATCCTTTTTAATTAATTTGCCTTTTGAATAAAAAGTAAAACACTGAGTAGGCATTAAGTCTTTTGTTACTCATATTTAATTTTATGTATGGAAAGATTTCTGCATTTCCTTTGTATCTATACAGGCTGTCTTCAACTTCCAAAGATTTCTTGAAAGAAACAATCCTACAATTGACAATGTATTTTCCCTGGAAACAGTGGTATATAAGAAGACCAGGTTCCCCAGGACAGCTCACAAAAGCCTCATTAACCCAAAATGTCCCTGGACTATAGCAGGGGGTGAATACTACTATAATATCCAATCTCTTTGTATTCATGGGGGAAAACAAAAATGTTCCAGTCAGAATGCTGGGAACTTGTCTCTAGTGTTTTCCTGCTTAGAAGCCAGTGTTCCCCACACAGTCCCCATGGGTTCTGGGGTTAGAATGGAGACCATCCTTGCTACAAACCACAGGTGATGGAATCTGCGGTCTGGGGCAGGGGCCCAAGCAGGACAGAGGCAGATAAGAGGGAGCAGGGAGACAATGACAGAGCCATTTTTGGAAAGCGTGGGTAAGCTTTTAGAGACTCCATTGTATGGACTGAATGAAGGGGGACAGGGGATGAAGGCCAGAAAGTGGAGACTGGCAAATAAAACTATGTGAAGTGTGGAAGCTCCTAAATCCATCACCCACAAATCCCACTGACCCTCCCCAGACCTCACAGATGCCCTGCCACTCCCTTCATTTAATTCCACTTTCCCTACTATCCTTTCTGTTGCCACTGCCTATATATTTTGAGCCAGTTTCTCTTTTTTCTGGTCCACTAGGGAAGAAGAGGGTTATCTTCCCAGCTGTCCTCTGTTCTTTTATATATAATGCAAATACACTCGATTTTGCTGTTTGTATTACAGAGACTTTTTTACTGCTTTCACAGGTGATAATAGTCATACCAGGAATAAAATATTTCCCGCATAAATGTCACCCTTCTGTTTTTCATTTATATCTTGAAGACACAAATAATGTCACATTGGAAAATGGTAAAATAGTGTCTTGTACATTTGACCAGAAAGCTTCCCTCAGATTGTATCATAGAGTTCTCCCTTCAAGGTGGAGCTGTCCAGGGCCTCCCGGGGAGAAGCAAGATGGCGCCAGGGAGGAGGGGTGAGAACTGGGTCCCCTATTCACAGGCTAGAATATTCTATTCTATTCTAATAGATACTGAAATCAGATCACAGGAGAAAGAAATTCCATCGAAGTTCTTTTAGTAAAGGGTGAATCTGAATTCATGTTTACTGGCTATTTCTTCTTTCTGTGGATAAAGATATTCCAGAGTCACCCCTGGCCCCACCGCATATGCAGAGTTCTTTCCAGTGGTCCGCTAGATGGCATCTCCGTTCAGAAACACACCTATCAGCTCTGGCATGCGAGGCACTATTCCTTTCTTCTCTTGCTGATGAGCACTGCACAGTGAAGGGGCCTCATACCCATGGAGGCAATGATGGTACCCACAAGCGAGCCACAGCTTTTCCAGCTGCTGCCTTCTGGCTCAGCCTGCCAAGCACACCTGACACTCTCTATCACTGGATCTCTAAGCAGACCCTCATATTTCTTAATTTTATAACTAGTTGAAGATATCCAAGAGAAAGTTAAGGCACTCTAGCCTGAATTAACCATAAAGAGGGGGCGTGTGGATCCTGTGGTTAAACTGGAGTAAGCAGCCATGAGAAAATGAGGAATCACAAGCTACGGAAAAGATGGGCAAAAATGAGGCAAGGCAGCCTAGGACAGATTGGATTAGGGAGCTGTGTATATGGTCATTAAAGAAAGAAATGGAAAAACAGTTGGTCAGAGGACACTGAATATGGGTTATATTAGTTTCTTCTTTCCACTATAACACATTACTACAGACTTAGTGGCTTACTACAACAGAACTTTATGACCTTACACTTCAGGAGGTCAGAAATCTGAAATCCGTTTCACCGGGCTGAAATCAAGTTGTGGGCGGGGCTGTGCTGTAGAGTCCTATATGGAGAGCCAGTTTCCTTGCTCTTCCAACTTCTAGAGGCCACTCATATTCCTTGGCTCTTTTCAAGGTCATTCCAACCTCTGCTTCCATAATCATATGTCCTTTCTTTGACTCTGACCCCTCCTGCCTCCCTCTTATAAGGACTGTTGGGATTACATTGGGCCCACACAGATAATCCAGAATAATCTTGCATCTCAAATTCCTTAATTTAATTGCAGCAGCTAAGGCCCTTCTGGTCTTTGGGGGCTTTACATGTAATATATTCACAGGTTTCAGGGATTTTCACATCTCTGTGTGAGGGAAATTTTTTAGCCTACCACGTAAGTCCTTGTCCACTGATAAGATAAACTTAAATGTCTTGGAAGAAAAAAAAATCAGAATAGGTCTTCTTCCCTCTCTTACAATGTTCTAGAAAATTTCAGGTATTTATGCTTACCTTCATTGTTCTGAAAAAGAACCTGATGGAGGCTAAGGAAGAGATGAGACACAGTAATCTTGGAAAAAGACTTGGATTCAACTCTTGCAGTGACAGAAAAGAGCAGGTGTGAGTGGAATGTATCACAGTGTGAGAAGGAGTGAGGACCTGGTGACCAGGTGACCCCACTGCAGGGAGGGGAAGTTACTCTTGTCACATTCCCAGCAGAAGAGTTGAGGCCACATGCTGAGCCCTGTTTGATTGGCGAGAGGCTGGGAAACCATATTTTCTGAGCTTCACCAATACAATTTTACCTGGCCATTAAACTAAAGAATTGGAGATTGTTTGAAGAGAAAATGGAAAGGTAGCTGTTCAAAAACAAAAGGTAACTTTTCATACCAGTGGCTCAGACATACCACATGTGCAGACACAGTGAGTTTATGCTTCCATAACATATGAGGGGAACAGCTGTGGTAGAAATGGTGCCATTAAGCCAGTTGTGATTGTGTAAAGTAATGAGAGCCCCTCAGCCAGCCAAGAGCTAACATTCTCAAAACTAAACCAAGAAAGATTTCTTGGTAAGGTTCTGGCAATTTCTGCATTAACAATGGAGGCAATAGAGACTGGTACCCTGGCTCACAACACCCCCTTATATGAAAGACTTATTTGGCCAAAGCAGTCAACTTTTCTAGGTTGGCTTTATAGATTATCAGGGTCTAAACAGAATGGCTCTCCCACTGCCATTGACAGTATCCAATATAATAGTTCAAACTAATAAGGAAGCTCGATAGGCACTAGAGATTTCGGTGCTGTCAATGATCTGGAATTTTTTTTTCCAATCCCAATTTCTGAGAAAAAGCCAATCTCTCTTTGTCTTTACCTGAAAGACCATGTAATCTATTTTAACAGTTCTCAGACAAGGATATGTTAATGCCCTTACCTGTGACCAGAATTCGTATGAAGGGACTCAAACTTACTGATATAAAAGATATTCTAATCTACAGCTTTGATGATTAGTGATTACTAGGCTTACAAAAGAATGGGCTGACAGAATTGGACCTGGCGTGACTCATGACAAAGTGAGACTGGCTTGTAAAGTCTGCAGAATTATAAGGGATAACCCAATAGGGAAAATCTGAAGAATCAGGGATCTTTCCCAAATGATGAAAAATATCCCATGCCCTCCTGAAATGAATAAGAAATAATAATACTTGGTAGAACTCCTTGGGTCCTGGAGAAGTCATATCTTATATTTGGGATATTATTAAGTCCCATTAGAAAAAAAAAATAAAGAAAAGAAGGGAATTGAAAAGAAAAAAAAGATAGAAAAATAAAGTCACTTTTGAAGATGATCCCAAAGAGCTAAAAGCTTCTGTAGGTCTTCATTGGATAGGAGTACTGAGTATAACCCTGAATACCTAAGATCCACAGCTGCTTTACCCAAACATTGACAAATGCTCAAAGAGGTTGGAGTTCAAGGCAAAAGCCAGTAGGCGCAACAGAAAAACAGCCTGAAGGCTGAACATAATGACTGAGTTTCCCCCATTAGGTATTTACTTTTTGAAAGGCAACCAATGGCTTGCTAAGAGAGATTGCTTGCATCTCTGAGAGACATTTGAGGCCTAAGATCCCTGTTAGACCTTAGAGAATGTCAGAAAACATGGACCTAAGAAAGAGTCTATCCCCAAACTCTGATTAAGTGCAGGGTTTTGCTTAAGAACGCTCTAAAGTTTGGTTATACCAGAGGTGTCCACTAGATACATGAAGAGGATCCCTCAGAACTGAGATTCTCCTGCTTTATATCTTGTGGGGCTTCATCCTCCATGGAAGAAATCCCAACCTAGGATTCCTTATCAGAGCAAGTCCAGCAGTAACAGGACTTGTAGACAAGAGCACAAAACAATGGAGAAGGAACACCTTTGGAAGGCTGCTTCCTTCCAACCTCGTTTATAGAAGAGTGCATATCAACAGAACAGAAATCAAAACCACGGCACCAGAGCATGTCTTCCTAGTTGACCAGGTTGTATTTTTTCGAACGATCATTAAAAAGGTGCTAGTGATAGTGAGTCATTCATGGCTCATATAGACAGGGTTGATCATCCAGTGTGCAACCTGCCACATTGGGATGACTTTTTCCCTTGACGAGTTGGTTGGCTTTTATCACATGGGTCCATTTCATCCTCATGACCACTTGGCCTTGAAAGCAAGTGCGCTGATCCTATGTTGGGAAAGTGCCAACTCATGAAAATCTCCTTTCAAAATTTTCAAAGTAAATCATAATGTCCTCATTCAAATTGCCATTTCCCCACCCCTGCAAGCATGGATATCTTTATTAATAAATACCACACAGTTTTTCCTCTTATCTTTAAAAGTTTCCAAAGCTAATGTTTTCCCACCTTTTTGCAAGACCCCAGGATCTAGATTTAATTTTTCTGCAGTAAGAAATGAATCAATAGGGGCGCCTGGGTGGCTCAGTCGTTAAGCATCTGCCTTCAGCTCAGGTCATGATCCTACGGTCCTGAGATCGAGCTCCACATCGGGCTCCCTGCTCGGCGGGAAGCCTGCTTCTCCCTCTCCCACTCCTCCTGCTTGTGTTCCCTCTCTCGCTGTGTCTCTCTCTGTCAAATAAATAAATAAAATCTTAAAAAAAAAAAGAGAAATGAATCAATAGATGATAATTTGTTTTGCAATTTAGATTTTTTTCATTTTAGTGTCCTAAACCCTGAAGAGTGACAGCAGAATGTGAAGATTTTGAATTATGAATAATCTTCCTCATTGTTCTGACTTTTATCTGCCTCTCTACCACTGAGCCCAAGTTCATCTAATGGAAATTGGATATTCAACCATGGGCCTGAGTACTACATTATTTCACATGATTTTATATCTTTTTTGCATTAAGGAAAACAAGCCATCTGCATATCTATAATTAGCTAATATATTCAGCATTGGTTCCTATAAACAAGATGCAGGTGTAAGGAGTGCTGAAGCATTTTGTTCGTAGTGTTGGCTTTTACTTGTGGGAAAAATTACTCTCACTTCATGAAATAAAAAGATAAAGTTATAAGAAAAACATTTTTAAATGTGTGTAATATTTGCTGAACTGGTGTCCTATTTATAGCTGTATAATATTCTAAGGCTCTCAGATCTCTTCTCTGGCACCAGAAATCTTTGTTCTGAAGTACTAATTTGCTTGGCACATGACATTTTTCCTGAAGGGTAGACTGTGAAAATTGGCTTTATTTCAAAATTTTGAAGTTTACGGTCAAAACTGCGTTCTGTCAAAAAATACTCGTCTTGGCCATGGACATTCAGTGGTGAGCAAATTAGGCAAGATCTGTGCCCTCACCATGCGTATATCCCTCTAGGTGGGAGTGGGGAAGAAATCAACAGAGAGGTATGTGAAATATATCAGGGGGTAAATGGGAGCGAAGGAGGAATACCGAGAAAGGGAGGTAGACCAACAGCAGAGGGGATGGGGTGCAGGGTAGATGCGCTATTTTTGATGGCTAATAGGTTGAGTGGACACTGGAATGATGGAAAGGAAGTCATTCTGTGGAGTCTGGGAGAACACATCTGGCCACTCAAGAACTTCCAGAAGCCCAGAGGAACCGAAACCAAAAGTGGATAAGAGAGATTGATGAGCAGTGGAAGCAGAAAGAAGACAGGGACTGGTCACAGAGGACCAAAGGCCAAGGTTAATGATCTTCTTAATGTGATGGGATCATTAGGAGATTTTTCTCTAAGATTTTATTTATTCATTTGAATGACAGAGAGCGCACAAGCAGGGGGAGAGGCAGAGGGAGAGGGAGAAGCAGACTCCTCACTGAGCAGGGAGCCTGATGCGGGGCTCGATCCCAGGACCTGGAGATCATGACCTGAGCCAAAGGCAGACACTTCACCGACTGAGCCACCCAGGCGTCCCTCATTAGGAGATTTTGAGCAGGAGTGACATGGTGTTTTAAAACATGTATGTTTAAAAAAAAAAAAATAAATGATTCTGCCTACTGTGTATGTTTTTAAAACAAAACAAATTCTTCCCTAAGTCCCCTGCCTCTACCAGCCTATTAAAAACTGAAAGTATAATCATCACCTTCCTTTTAATCTGGAAAAAAATTTTATGCAAAAATACACATAATTCATTTGAAAATTATTAAGTAATTAAAAATGCAAACCAGAGTATATATGTATTCGGTACTCTTTATTTTTTTATTTTTTATTTTTTTAAAGATTTTTATTTATTTATTTGTCAGAGAGAGAGAGAGCGAGCACAAGCAGGGGGTGCAGCAGAGGGAGATGGAGAAGCAGACTCCCCGCTGAGCAGGGAGCCTGATGTGGGACTCGATCCCAGGACCCTGGGATCATGACCTGAGCCGAAGGCAGACGCTTAACGACTGAGCCACCCAGGCGTCCCTATTCGGTACTTTTTAAATGCATAATTAGAAAATGATAAATAAGAAAATATGGAAACTGGAATTTTTTAAGTCAGGGATTTCATATGTTGAAGGTATTTTTTAAGGTTTATTTATTTATTTTAGAGAGGGTGGGAAGGGGCAGAGGGAGAGGGAGAGAAATCCTCAAGCAGATTCCCTCCTGAGTGGGGAACCTGATGCAGGGCTCAATCCCAGGGCCCTGAGATCATGACCTGAGCCAAAACCAAGAGGCAGATGCTTAACCGTCTATGCCACCCAGGCTCTCCATGTTGGAGATTTTTTTAAAGAATTTAAGTGAGAAACTCTGCTGAGGACTAATGTCTGAAAATAGAGTAAAATCAGAGTATTTTATTATTTGTAATTGGGATTCCAGCCATCTAATCTGGTATATTCCAGGACTGAAGATATTTGAACTGAAATTATTAATGTAAGGAAATAACAATCTTTTCAATCTCTGTGCCTATTTATTAGAAGGTAGAATATCAACAGGGTAGGTCCTTTGAACCCACAAGTCTTGGTGAGTTATAAGAAAAAGAAAATTATTACTACACAATTTAAATTGGAATAAAATAATCGAAAGAAGTGAATGAATCACATTTTTATGGGAGAAGGAAGAGGAGACATTTGGAATTACTTTCTCTCTTGAATATATACATATACAGTACACTTATTTATACACGCATATTATTTTATACATATATTTATTTATGCATACATTTATTATTTATTGTTACATATGTGTCACATTATAATATGTGTGCATGTAAATTTTTAGACATGTGTGATTTAGTACCACTCACTTACTAAAATCACCAGGAGAGAATTTCTGAGATAAATGCCCACGTGATACCTAGAATATCTACGTCTCCTTCTCCATTAAGGATGACACAAAGGTTTAGGATACACTGCACTGCACTTGATGGGATTTCTTAGAACATAATTTTTTTAAATTCAAAGGTCACAGATGCACCAAAAACAAGTGTATTTTCTTATTATGCCAAGTCCAAGTGTCCTATAAATGTTCTGCTTGGGCTGATGGACAAAATGAAGAGTGAGTAACATTTAATCAGCTGAAAAGTATCACCAAATAACTCATATTTCAAGATGCCGTGTTGCAGACAGATTTCCCTGGTAACAGCTTTCTTTGTGTTCCATAGAAACATGTGAGAAAATAAGGTTGACATGTTCCAGTTTGTGGATTCTCAAAAGAGCTGGTCTCAGTGGTTGCATCTGACAGACAGCTGTGGGGAGCTCGAGGGAGCTCTGAGTGGGGGAACCTATGGTTTTCCCTTTTGCTCAGCTTCCAAGATCCCCTGCAGCCGCCACCCACAGATTCTGTGGGGAGAGCTAACTGGAGAATCACAAGATGGACTTCACCAGTCACCTTGCCGGGGCTCAGAGCACAGAGCTGTTGGAATAAGAAAAGCAAAGTAAATTTAAACAAATGACTGAGAGTTGTAGAAAACCTCCTAGTCCCGTCAAACTATTCATGAATTCCTCAATGCCGGAAAATGGTCAAGAATGTTTCATACATAGGATACATTTACTACCCAAATGTCTTCTTTTTTACTGTCTCTCAAATTAATTCTCTTGCCTCATTGCCACAACTTCCCTTCTCATTCTTCTGCTCAGAAACTGTGAGTGGATTCTCATGTCCTGCCACCTCAACTATTTCCTTGTTTCGTGGAGTTCAGTGCCAGCCCCAGGCTGGTCTCTTCCTGGCGTCCCACAGCACTTCCTGCATCCCGCCCCTGGGAGATGCTCTCTGCAGGGAGATGCCATTCTCTGCATGCCTCTTGTCTTCTCCAGCCTCCCATGCTGATCCATCTTCAGAGCCCTCATCCATGTGGCCTGCGGGCATTCTAGACTGTTGGCCAAACAAGCTTTCTGCAAACATTCTCTTAAAGTCTGTGTTTTTTCTTTAAAATCCTATAAATCTTGAGGTGCCTCAGTCAGTCAACCTTCTGACTCTTGATTTCTGCTCAGGTGATGATCTCAGGGTCATGGGATCGGGCCCCACGTGGGGCTCTGTGCTCAGCGGGGGAATCTGCTTGAGATTCTCTCTCTCTTCCTCTTCCCCCCCCTTACCCCCCCCCCCCCGCTTACACACACACGTGCACATGTACACTCTCTCTAAATAAATAAATAAAACTTTTAAATGAATAAATCAATAAAATCCCATAAATCTTATATTCTATTCCATAAATTATCTAAGTCTGATTATGAAAATAATAATAATGCCTCCACCCACATACTGCTAGTCTTGGGTAAATTTAAGGGCAAAGATGTCTCACCATCTAATGCACTGATGCCTACTCTTTTCCCCCCAACCCTATCATACATGTACCCTACTTTAAGAAGTATGGACCCATTGCATCTCAAACATTTTCGAGTTTAATCATGTTCTAATTGTATGGTCCACCAGTTTTCAAACTTCTTAAAATCAGTTTAGTTGTTATCTCTTCCAGAACTAATTAATTAACTCACTCCACTTCCCAAGGAGGCTGGTTTCATGGCCTTCCTGTGGGCTTCATAGGAAGCCTTATTTTTTATATTTCACCTTATTTATTCCTGTGAGTTTCTCCTTGTTAGTCCATGAGATCCTCAAGGAACACAGCACAATGCTTATTACTAAATATCAGTTGAGCTGAACAGGACTGAAATTCTTTCCTCAACCAGTGTTTAGTCCAGTAAATATTGGCTATTACTACCACAGAAGAATGAGCAGATATATCTTCAGAACATGTAGGTGACTTCATAACCTAGAATAAAAAAGACATTTGCATGACAAGAAAGCACTTAAGCAAATTTTATATTCTGTACAATTTATAGGTATAAGGAAGGTCTTACTTGATACAGTTTAAAGTTTCAAAAATGTAGATATTTAAAAATAAAGTGTCAAAAACGCAGATATTTAAAAATAAAATAAATGCACAGGAAAGTTTCCTCTATCCATCATAACTCCTTTTGGAGAAATATATTTACTTTAATACTCATTATTGTTATAACCATAGGCTATCTAAGATACAAAATAATTTTTCTATTATTTCTATGTCTATATTTAGCATAATTTTATATTTTAGAAAGGTGTTATTTTCCATTTTGCCATAACAAAAGAATAGCAATTTTTTAAATGTGTGCTTTTATAATGCCAATGAAATAGAAATTTAAATGAGGGGCTGTGCCTTTCATAAATACTTTGCCATCTGTCAGTCAAATAAAAACTACAATGTGATGATTATCAACACACTTGTTTATTGAAATTAAAGGCCAGCAGTCTTAGTCAATCATGATGCTTTCAGCTATATTTTCCTCCCTACCTGCAAAACAGAGCTAGAATTTGACCATTTCTTAGCACTCAGACTCCCATTACTCCCATCCAAAGCTACCATATTTCTTTTGCCCCTGGACCATCTCAGTGGCCCCTACCTGATGTCCCTGCTTCTGCCTTTGGGCCCTGACAATCTGCTCTCCACATGGCACATACAAGTGTCTTTAAACAAGTGTGTTCAGTCACCCCTCTTGGTCTCATCTTCCTCAGGGTCAACCCAGTACCCGTACGGTGGCTAAAAGCCCCTGCTGGACCCAGCCCCACTCTGCCTGGCAAGCCCTCTCATCGCCTCTCTATCCTTCACTGTACTCTAGCCACATTGTTCTCCTTACACTTCCTTGGGACTTGCTATAATTCCCTCATGGCCTTCGGTCTCTGCCTGAATGTCCCCTAACCATGGTACCCTGACCCACCGCCTTCACACCGTCCCACACACTACATCTTTTTCTCCTGCTATCTCTTCTTTATGGTTCTTATTCCTGGGGAGGATCCCAGTTTTTGAGGAGCTTAAACCTTATACATTGTGGTGGATCGTCTTTAAGGATCTAAATTATAACTAGAAAATTGTTAGGTCCTTCTCCAGATAAAGCTACCTCTGTTCTTCACTACTGAAATGGTCCCATTGGCTGGTTTCCTTATTTAACTTCCGATTCCTCTCCAGGTATGTGGGCTCCTTTGAGGGAGGGGCTTCGTTCATCTTATCCACCTCTGGGCCCAGCTCCTGACAGACTAAGCACTCCATAAACATTATCCAATGAGGGACTGTCTCATCAGTACAACAATGAAAGTTTTGGGGGTAATATATGTGGGCTTCTTATGTGCACATTCTAAGATACTTTAATAATTTCCAAATAGCAAAGTCATGTATCTGCCTTACAGGGTTTGCATTTTCAGAATTGATGTGTTTATCTAAAATTCTCTTTGAGATGCTGAGCAATATATGAATTTAGCTTTGTCATTCACAAATATGTTGATTGAGTTCAATCTGGAACATAGTAAGGGAGACTCTTATTGCAGGCATTCTCTGTGATTGCCGCTACTTTGTGATGTTGTATTCCATATCTACAAGGACAGCACAAACATTATGCCAGATAATAGAAACCATTAGACTTCTTCGGAACACGGTGAGTGTGTCTGAGTGGGGTCTTCGGAAAAGGAATGTGTAGAATCGCTTGAAATTCTTTCTTGTTAAAAAAAGCAAAAGTGGGGGCCTTACCTGGGTGCTCTTGAAAAGGAGTGTCGAAGCTTACCTTTGGCACCCAGCAGTTCTGAGAACCGAGTTGAGATGCAAGGTGTCGGCCTCGGCCTCTGGATGGAAGGTTCTGAGGCTCTTTGGCCTCTATGCTGGCTTCATCGGTGGGCAGCAAGATTGTCAATGTTCATCCATGTAGACTGACTGTGGTTCATTCTGGGACAGGGAGATGTCTAGAAGAGTTCACTGTTCGTGATCAGTTAGCAAAAGAGGGGATAGAAAGGGCCAAGGACTGTGGGAAATGTAATGTTTGTGGTGTTTCAGGTAACTTGTTTTTTTTTTAAAGTGTCCCATAAAATGCATCACTGTGTGGAATCATGATTCACATTCAGACTAAAATAAAGGTCTTTCCCCCCTCTTTCCTTTATTTCTTTAAAGAATGGGATCATGAGGGTGATGAGAAGTGGAAATGTCGAATTGCTATAAAATAGATCATTTCGGAGATTTTCATAAGAAATGGTTTTCTTTAACCAGGGTTACGGCCAGGAACCTATTACCAATCCATAACCTAATACAATATCAGCTACTTCTCTAAAATTGAGGATAGTAAAAAAAGAAAAATGTCCAGAATCACCCTTCAAGATGTTCATGTTGTTATAGGTATAGGCAGATGCCTTGGTGATGGTCCTGGGTGCCGCCTGAGGACGTGTTGAACGGGGCGGGAGCTGGGTTTGGAAGTATGTACAAGGTGACAAAGATCTCGAATGTGGGGGTCTTTTACACTGGGAAGAAAAGGGAAATCAAACAACAGTAATAATGTATTCGCAGACTGGTTCATCTTTTCCATATGTTCAAAAACCAAGTAGCTTTCTGCTAGACACAGATGGACATGAAGCCGGAACTCCTACATCAGGGCACAGGACTAGCACCTGGGAAATCTGCGTGAGACTAGAACCTCTGCAGTCGTTCAGTTTATTACCGGTTAGATCTTTTGTTACTGGTTGCATCATTTGCTACAAGTTGCATTTTTAAATCTGTTCATTAGAAGCTAATTTGTTAAATCAAAACATGGTCTTTCTCTCTTTTTGCTTAATAATTCTCTCTATATTTCAGAAAAGGATTTTCTTTTCTTTTCTAATTAGTATCACCTCAAAACTATTTTTCAGTGCCTTTTTTTGATCAATTAATTTACCATAACAAGAAAAACCACTGCACTTCCGTTCTTTTTAAAAATACAGATTAATTAATTCCTGTACTTCCTTGGAAATATATCTAGCAAAATATGTCATGGGTACAATATTGATGCAGCACCCTTTGATATTTTTTAAATGACTACAGTTCATTCTAGAATAAATATGTTCCTTATTTAATCTCATTAGTTATACACTAGATGAGATTAATGATCTATTAGATAATAAACAGTCTACACACTAAACAAAATTTATGAAGCTATAACTCTGAATTGTATACCTTTCACTGACTCTATCAAATGTTATATATCATGCTCTTACTAAGTTAATTCATATATTGACCAGGCAATAAGTCAACTAAGAATATCCTTTAACAAGTTAATACAGTGGTATTTCCTTGACAGATAATATTTGTTGAGCTCTTTGTTAAATAATTCACATTTGAAGTTTCATTGACTCCTGAAAACAACCCCATGAGACAGGTTCACATTTTCTTCATGTTTTACAGACATTTAAGTAACTTGCCTCAGGGGACACAGGTTTAAGAGAGGGAGAATGATTTGGACCTTGCTGCTCCAGCCTCATAGCTAGGACCCCCTCCGAACACTGCAATACCCTTGCTCTCTAACACATAATTTAAAAAGAAACATAATCCATCTTGGTTCACCTATGGAATGGAGAAAGATCGTTTTGGACAACTATAGAGAGAAATTTTCTCTCAAAATTCTCAAAAATAATTTTTTTTTTAAGATTTATTTATTGGGCGCCTGGGTGGCTCAGTTGGTTGGGCGACTGCCTTCGGCTCAGGTCATGATCCTGGAGTCCCGGGATCGAGTCCCACATGGGGCTCCCTGCTCAGCAGGGGGTCTGCTTCTCCCTCTGCCCTCTTCCCTCTCGTGCTCTCTGTCTCTCATTCTCTCTCTCTCAAATAAATAAAAATAAAATCTTTAAAAAAAAAAAAAAGATTTATTTATTTATTCATGAGAGACAGAGAGAAACAGAGGGAGAAGCAGGCTCCCAAGGAGCGGGAAGCCCGATGCGGGACTCGATCCCAGGACCCTGGGATCATGACTGGAGCCGAAGGCAGACACTTAACCATCTGAGCCACCCAGGCGCCCTCAAAAATAATTTCTACCTTAAGACTAAAAAAGACTTTAGCCTTTATCAATTGTACCTCTGGGTTGCTCAGAGGCAACTACAGATACCCACATCAATTCAAACTATCTGGAAACACTGATTGGTTAACTGGCTTTACTCTAAGGGTCAGGGATGGAATTCAGTGAGGTAAAATATGTATTTTACAAACTGTGGTAACTTTGTAGTTTCTGCATTAAAATGGAAAAGTGAGTTTCAGTTACCCCTGGTTCAGCCTCTGGCTTCACATCCACAAACTTTGTATCTTCCAGTAGCTTCTTAAGCAGAGAAAATTATGTAATTTTTAAACACCAGTAGGGAATAGAAAACAACTATATCTATTTTTTATTGTTTAAACTAATACCATTGAAAAATAACAGTTAATTAAGAATTTACTAAAATCATTGAGTCCAAGCTTTTAGTCAGCTTTCTGTGAACCATTTTGCAGATACTGTGAGTTGATTGCTTACAAATATGTAAAGTGAGAGGAGGTGTGCTGTATATTATTAATCCTGCAGTCCATTATTAAAATTTACAGATGCAGCTTAGTTTCTCTTAGCACTAACCAGAAGCCCAAAGACATACCCACTTTGCTTAAAACCAAGTAGATCCTTGAGAGGTATGGAAATGTTTACCCAGGTCCTTAGCTATTTAAGGATCTTATTTAATCACCCATAGGTTAAAAAGAAGGCTACTCCAGCCTCTTCCTTCTTCCCCCGCTCAGTTCCAAATTCCTACTCATTTCAGATGCACAGTAGCTGAGCAGTCTTTTATTGCCAAGAACACCTGTAGCCCTTGCCCTCAGCATCTCACTATCCTTAAAGCAACTTTTCCTAGCATTTCTCTAAATGAAAATAGGTACCCCCAAGAGGAATTCTATTCCCTGGTAAAGTGCTCTGTAACCCACTATCCATCATCATCATCATTATCATTTTATGAAGACTGCCATGAGCTCGCAAACACTGCTGTAATTGGATGTGTTCTAAATTATTCATTGATGTTGATATCAGTTTAATGATAATAGCTAATTCATTGGTAAATATATTTTATTCTTAATGCAGATAATGTTAAGAGTAATAAGTTCACTAAGTGGCAAGGCCCCCCCCTTTTTTTTTGCAACAGGTGATATTACATTACCTGCATTTTTTCTTGTGCTTAATTTAATTGCCTATCCATTTGTTTCCGGATTTAAAAGGCTTATGTGTATTCTGCCTTGTAATGAAACGACAAAGAAGAAAACCATTGTTTCTTACTCTTGAATGATTTTTAGATACTTTTACTTCCAGAGTTTAAATTGTGAAAACAGTAGGTTACTGTATGGCAAAGGCGTGGAGGCAATTTTCACTCTCCCCTGATAACAAACTGGGTGAGCTTCACTGATTCTGTGCACATGCATCCCAACCTTCATCCCCAAAAGACTGTCAGTGTCAAGTTGAAGAATGCCCTCTCTCTAAACGACCTGAAGCACAGGCAGAAGGGCATCGTTTTGCTTTGTTTGATTGGTTGATCTTTTTATTTCTCCTGCTGTGGGGTTCATCAGCCTCCATCTTCCTTACTTCTTGGGGACTACTCTCTCAATCTAGATACCTGAAGTTTACAGCAAAACATACAAATAAATGTGAGCTATTGACATAGGAACAGCTGACTAAAGTGGACCATCTATCAAAGAATCATTTAGTTAGTGAATTTATGGTTGTCTACTCAAGTTATGTATGAAAAGACGTTTCCAGTCATTCCTTGAGTCTTTCAAGTTCAGGAAAGTAGCAGATCGGAAATTTGTTCATTCCAGATCTAGTTCAAGCTATTGTTTTCCCTATCTGTATTTCAACATCGATGGCTTTTATTCAGTCATTGGTATTAATGTAAGTAAATCTGAATCACAAGTCAGTTTTAAAAGGGAAGGCAACACAATGAAATACCACTATAAACTATTAGAATGGCCAAAATAAAAAAAAAAAACAATAACAACAGTAAATGCTGGCAATGATATGTAGCAACAAGAACTCTCATCCATTTCTGATAGGAATGCAAAATGGTACAACCTCTGTGGAAGACTATTTGGCAGTTTCTTAAAAAACTAACCATACTCTTACTATACAATCCAGTAATTGTGCTCCTTGGTATTGACCCAAAGGATTTGAAAACTTATGTCTATACAAAAACATACAAATGATTATGGATAGCAGCTTTATTCACAATTGCCAAAACTTGGAAGCAACCATGCTGTCCTTTAGTAGATGAGTAGATATATAAAGTGTACTACATCCACACAATGGAATATTATTCATCGCTAAAAAGAAATGAGCTATCACGCCATGAAAAGACATGAGGAAATCTTAAATGCATATTACTAGGTGAAAGAAGCCAATCTGTAAAGACTAGATACTATGTGATTCTAACTCTGTGATATTCTGGAAAAGGCAAACCATGGAGAAAAGAAAAAGATCAGTGGTTTCCAGAGGTTAGGGGAAGGAGGAGATGAATAGGAGGGCACAGAGCATTTTAGGGCAGTGGAATTATTCTGTAGCATACTAGATACTATAATCGTGGATACGTGTCATTATACATTTCCAAGACCCAAAGAATGCACAACACGGAGAGTGAACTAGACTGTAGACTGTGGACTTGGGGTGATTATGACATGTCATTGGAGGTTCATCATTTGTAACCAAAGTACCACTCAGTACATGTGATAATGGGGGAGGCTGTGTACGGGTGGGGGCAAGTGGAACCTGGGAACTCTCTGTACTTTTTGCACAGTTTTGCTGTGAATGTAAAACTGCTCTAAAAATAATGTCTTTTGAAGTAGTAAAAATAATAGGGAGAAGGGAAAAGGAAACTAACATGACAACCAACCACACTAATCTTCCATTCGTCTGATATTTACTAACTTATTACCATAGGGCAGATGTTCTTCTTGTGTGTTTTATTTTATTCTATTTTACATATATTTAGATCTGATATTATACGGCATTTGATTAGCACTGTTTTAATAAATACTAAACATAGATTTTTGAAGAACTCTGCATGAAGATGATGAAGGGAGAAAGGGGAGAGGGTGAACTGGCCTGGAATGATACCATGTGAGCTAGAATACGGGCCCCACCTGCTGGGCATGGAGTGCCCAATGGGGAGCATAAATGGAAAAGAGATTGTTGGCGGGTTAGTGGGAGAGGCAATAAAGGGGTCATTTCAAAGAAAAGAGTTTCCCCTGATCATTTTTCAAAAAGAAGTTGTACTTTATTAATGTTTAACATAGGTTTGTTTGGAGTCTTAGGGTTGGATATAAGAAGAAACAAGAAGAACTGGGTGCAGGGAGAAGTTAATGGGAGGCAGGATCCAGGAGAAAAGCAAAGCAGGGAGTGGAGTGCAGAGGACAGCACCCGGACCCGTCCGCAGCAACCCACAGCACCCGGAAGTCCTGCCATGGATAGAGACCCCGCAAGGGAACTGAGAGTCCACCTCTCACCTTCCCTCCTGGTCCTTTTGGGATGACGGGGTTAGCGGGAGGAGGCAGAACCAACGGCCATCACATTTCACATCTATGAACTCAATTCTCACTAATGTTTGGCTTTAGGATTCCCAAATTCTTAGATCAAATTCAACCCAAGAAGACAAAAGTTTTTTTTTTATATATGATCCATTGATGCCCCCAAAATAAGAGCAAAAGAAAAGGTTTATCAGCTTAGTTGTGTTTCTCTAAATAGATTAAAATAAACTTGAGATTTCATTATAAATTTAGATATATGGCATTAATTAGGGTCACACTGCAAACACTGTGTTCACATTGTACTATTAAGAATTGATACTGCATTTGTTCTGAATTCATTTTTCTTTAATGCTTTGAAATAATATTTTAATAGCTTAATGCATTAAGTTGTATGAATGGGAAAATAAGTTATAAATTAGGAATACTAATTGTAATCTACAATATAGCTAAATATATAGGTACAGATAAGATGGATAGATTAGATAGATTGGAGAAGTATCCAAGACCTCCCTTATGAGTAAAAATCAGCTTTCCAAAATCTACAATTTGAAAGGAGGTATGTTAGAAATGTTATCAGTAGGATATGAAAGCAAGTAAAGGCAATCAAATCTAAGGAGAACACTGGTTTGTTTTCTTTTTTCCTTTGTGTGCTCTAAGTCAGTTCAGTCACATTAATTTTAGCAATTGCTCCATAAGAAAAACCCATTTTGGTCTACATAGTGAAAGCTTACTCTCTAAGGCAAAAGTTGTGCCCTGTGTTCTTGCAGATAAGGAGACAAGGAGGCATCCAGCTCCTGGTGGACCTGCTGGATCATCGGATGACGGAAGTCCACCGTAGTGCCTGTGGAGCCTTGAGAAACCTGGTGTATGGGAAGGCCAACGATGATAACAAAATTGCCCTGAAAAACTGCGGTGGTATCCCAGCGCTGGTGAGGTTACTCCGCAAGACCACCGACCTGGAGATCCGGGAGCTGGTCACAGGTTAGAATCCTTATTAACAGCACACCTGCCTCCCAAGATAAAGTCTCCATGAGCCAGCACGGTAGCAAACATGCTAACCAAGGATGGTGGGTGCGGGGCATCTCAGGGGGCTGATAACATGGACAGTCCCGATACGCATGAGCTGAACAAGCGAATTAAAGGGTATCTAATTTAACACCTGTGGATTGACCAAATGAGATCATTAGAATCCAGCAAACATAACCCTTCTAAAATTCTATGACCCAATTTCAGTTTTGTCACTTGATTGAGAAGTAGCTCAGCATCTTACAACACCCACAGGTGATCATTCGAATGGCATTAAATAAGTATTCGTAAAAGGACAAGATATATGAATTGTTATTAATAAGGTATATATTTTGGTTTATAATGTGATGAAGAACAGAGATCTCATTGTACTTCACAGTTAATTTCTTGAAAAAAATATTTATGCCTATTAAAAGTCCCTAGGTTGTAGGATTACATATTAGGGGATTTCTCTTACATATATTTATGTATTTATATATTGTATATTAACATATATATTATGTGCATATATAATATATTTACATATATGTTTATATTATATTTTTACATATAGGGAATTTCTCAAACGTGAACATGAGAGCAAGCCTTTCTGTGAACACAGAACTTTTGAGTTCTGTAAAGTAGGGGTCACTAGCGTTGCCCCTCATAGCGCCATGAGGATTTGATGAATGAGAACATCTAAGCATTTAGCAGTACCTTCCTCGGCGTATGTGTGAACATAGGAATAACGTGTAAACATTAGCTCTCGCTCTTGCCTCTCATCTTCTAAATGTGCAGTTTTAATTGCTGGAGTGCTAACAATGTAAGTGGCCTCAGGATGGGCTCTTAGAGTACTCTTCTTGATTATCCACATTGTTGTTTTAGATGATATTTGGTTTTTCATTCATCAAAGTTCCCCTCTAAATGTTTGGCAAATGGATTGCAAGGTTGATTCTCAAAAAAGGATCTCTTAATTCTCTGTGATGCCACTGATCTTCTGTCTTGATTCCATAACTTCCTTGAAGCTACACTCATGAGATATATGTGAACTTGGTTTTTTTTTTTTTAAGAAAATACATTACTCAAGCTGAGAGTCATAAATATTTGTCCAGGCTAAGGTTAAGACTCCCAGCTTCAGCCTGTTTTCTTAAATGTACACCCTTTAAGGTTATTGTCACATCTCTTTTCCACTCACAGCTAAATTAGAACTAGACCCCAGTTACTTTTCTTTTTTGCATTTCTCTAAGTGGAGAAGTGTCTTTGTAGAAAAAAAAATTAGTTGTTAAGGTTACAGTGCTATTAAAGTGATGTTTTACACCAAACTAATATGGGTCAGTTAAGGTAAAACTATTGTTATGCACATATTATGATGTGTAGGATAGTTTGGGGGGTGAACTAAATAATTGAAAGTATACCCTACCATTATGGTTGGGAAACCCCATCCCTACGTTGAGATTGAGAGAAAGGATTCCATATGTATGATGGAAAACAAACATCGTGGTGCTTCTGTGCATCAGGGCCTTGCCATTGGATGCATAAGGCCAACAGAACTGTGCACGTTATGCATCATTTCATGATTTTAAAAGATCTGGATTTTGCTAAAATTTGGATTTGCCCGGACACAAAACCCTCTGGGGCGGCTTATCTCATTGCCAAGGAAACTCGGCCACATGCAAAAGGCTGAGGTGATTGATGGCTTAAACCAGAAGGAAATAGCAGCAGTAGCTCTGTCCCCTGACCTCATCCACTGCAGCATGCCCATGCCTCTTCTGATATTCAAAGCTACTAGGCAGCCCTGCTTCTGACAGATGCTGGATGTCTCCCATTTAATGTACCTGGGCAGCATCAAACATTTCTATGCGAGCCTCATTTGGAAACATCAAAGGCAGGTGAGAGAATGTGGAGAAGTTTCCTTTCCTGGCGAAGCTTTGGCTATGGGAAAGATGGAGTACTTGATATACAGACAGAGTACACATGCCTCTTCTCCTGCTGCTTTGGGGAAGAACAAAAGTTTGCACCCATTGTCACATCATGGCCCAGTGTTTCTGCATCAGCACGTGCTTGTGGCCAAGACTCATTCCACGTCCCTTCCTGGAAGAAATGCTGACTTCTGTCATGACTCCATCCAAGCCACTGGGGCTGAATGGTTCCAGAATGACAGTGGTTGCTACTTCAGTAGATGTTTTCTGCTGTTCCAGAGTCACGGTCTTATTGTGCGAGGCTGCACTCCGGGCATGAATTTTAAGTTTTTCAAAGAAACACATGTTGTTAAAACATTTCGATGGGTTGAAGCTCATGGTTTCTGGAGTTGCCATGGTGGATACTGTTGAAACACGATCAGCACCTTAGCCAAGCTACCGCCCTAGAAAGGGAAATCAGAAGCAACCACGTACTAGAACATTCCAGCGTGGAAGGAGTTGCTGCTGCAGGCCATTCTGTAGCAATAAAGCCTTCTAAACTCCCGTGCTGGCAGAAATCTGAGGGTGCCTGGAAACTGGCAAGGTTCTGCTAACTTCTATGTAAACATAGCCCGAAAGATCCAGATCAAGCCAGCGCTGACTACCCTGCCTGAGCAAAAGTAAAATGAGGCAAATGAATTCACCTCAAAGAGCCGTAGAGGGTCATGTTCGTCTTCAGCACCAGCCCAGCCCTCCTCTGACGGAGTGAGCTATGAAAGCTTAGATTCTGTTGGCTCCTGGGGAGCTCTGGGATTCCAGTATTTTAGTACACCTAGCTGATTTAACCTCAAGGACATCAAATCCCCCATTTGTCTTATCTGTCTTTCTCTTTCCGCTCCTCCTCTGAGACTCTTGTCTCCCCCCAAGCCTGGTAAACTCTTTGCTACACTAAGCTCACACTCTCCATTCATCCTTCATCGTTCATTTTTCAAGTGCTTTGGAATTTCTGTGGGTGTCAGGTGTGTGCTAATCCTTGGACATCTGCACGTGCAGGGTTGACGTTCAGTGGACCCACACGATGCTTCCACCAGAGCCCACTGGGATGCTCAGCGGCTCTGTTTGGAATTGTCCCACCCATGCCTTGCTGTCTGCTAAATATGAAAAAGGGTGTTGCTGACAAATGTGTCTACGTTTTAGAAACTTAATTAGATGAGCACCAAGGCTCATGATGGCTCTGGAGGATGGAGCGGTAAGGGTAAAAAGCCTCTCTTCACTGCTATAGTCACATTGTCACAAGGACCCTCCTCAAAGCTTTTTCGGAATTAGGTTAGATATGCAGGCATGAATTAATAAAACAGTGATTTAAATGAAACAACTATGCCCTTTACTTCTGTTGTAATTCTGCAGCAGACCTAATAGAAAGTCCAGCAAGGACTAAGGACTCGGTATGTGACAGAGCCCCGTCAGTACAAGGGAGCTTTCTCTCCCTGAATATTAATTAGCAAATGCATGAAAACCAATGTGTGTTAAAAATCTATATGTATAGGGGAAGGGAAGGTGAAGTACCCTTTGAATTCCTCTTTTAGATATTTACAAATTAAGATGTCTTGTAAACAGATATCGAAAAGAACAATGTCAGTGATTTTTAAAAAATAATAAAGCATTTTTCTAAACAAGATTTTAGATTAGACCTAGGCTATATAACCAGAAGGATGTAGAGCACCAAATTATAACAATAAAAGACTAAAAGAAAGAAATGTTCTTGCAGAGCTTTAAATTATTTACTGAGTATTCCTTGGCAAACTGTTTGAACAATAATAAAATGTTAAAATTGAGCTATTTACATGCATTTACATTCAACACATAAGCATGCATGCTTAAAAAAATCTGCCTGTTTGCACTGCAATATCTGTTCACAGCAGAATATATTTTGCTTCTGCCTGTTAGGCCTTGCAATAAATAATTTTCTTCCTATGCAATAATTACTATGAAATGATGATCAGAATTTTATTTAAATCCAGTTGAAGCTATTATATGCTAGCCATTATGTGAAATATCCTAAGCAAATAAACTTCTGTTACAAATGTTGCATGTCCTTTGGGCTTGACTAATATAATTTTTCTCTCTCTAAATATGGAAATGATCAACCTAAAGTTTGAAATCCCAACTAAAGATTTCAGAATGCTTTACAAATCATAATAAACCAGTTTTTATTAAACCATAAAACTTAATAAATAACTTTTATTTCTGTTGAAAGCGAGTGTCCTTAAGAGTTCCGATTCTCCAAGAGCAGGGTATAGTCTTGCAGCTTGTGCTTCAAATACCCAGATAGACTTTCCTTTTAATTAAAGAGACAGGCCTCAGTTTAACTATTTTACTTACTAGCATTATGTCCGTTGATTTAATGCCCAGTCCGTTATACGTTGAATTACGTGCCCCCCAAATCCATATGTTGAAGCCCTAACCCATAGTCCCTCAAAACGTGACTCAGATGTAATTAGTTAAGTTAGGATATTAGAGTACAGTCGGCTGTTAATCTGATATAGCTGGTGTCCTTACGAAAAGAAGAAATCTAGACATAGATACACACAGGGAGAAGGCCACGTGAACATGAAGGCAGAGATGGGGTAATGCTTCCTCGAGGCAAAGGTGCCACAGTTTGCCCGAAAACACCAGAAGCCAGGAAAGAGGCTGGGAGCAGGTTCTCTTCACAGCCTTGGAAGGAACCAACCCTGGTGACATCTTGATCTTTGACTTCCAGCCTCCAGAACCATATAGTAAGTTTCTGTTGTTTTGGCCACTTAATTGGTGGTACTTTATTATGGCAGCCCTAGGAAACTAATACATACCCAGATCCAGGAGGTCCTTCATCTTTTCCCAGATGTGCGCAAACACATTTGTTTGTCAAGGAAATAAAGCCATGCAGATAAATGTAGACCCATGAGGACTTAATAGTGTTGCTTAATCAGTTGGCCTGATTTCTTAATACATCTTTTTAAAGCATTTACTTGTGAACGATTGGAAGTGGCAAAGATGATAATTAAATGCATCTTAATATTTTCAATCGAAGTAATGGCTATAAACGGTCAAAAATGAAATTGTATAAAGATGCTCATAATGAAAACAACAGTCCCCTGCCTCATCTGTCCTCTGGTATTAGATACTCCAGTCCCTCAGAGGCTTTCAGTCTCAGCTTTTGCTTTGTTTTGTTTTGTTTTGTTTTGTTTTCTCGTTGTTATTCCATGTCTTTAAATAATATGCTTATTTCACTCTATGTAATCAGTTATCATAGGCTTTTCATATTGACTTTCTACTATGAGGGAGAATGATTTTTCACATTTTCACGACTCATGCCTTCTCTTTTCCAAAATGATGGGATCTTTATCCTTGGCTCCTCAGCAAATGCATTGGTAACTTCAAAGTTAAGCTTCTATCTTTTCCATCTAATAAAAACATTATCTCATCACCCATTTTATAAGATAAGAATATTAGTGCTCTATGTCTTCACCCTCCTTCACAACCTCTGTCATCATACTTGACTTTTACATTGTCAAGGTTGAATATATTTGCAATCTATTCTGTAACCAGAGTCGGTCTTCCAAGGTTTTCTATAGCTCGATTCAAAAGTTGAAAGCCAGAAAGTAGCCTTTGCATTATGATAGAAGAGCAGACCCATGTGGTCACCCAGCCATCAGATTTCTTTCCCAGTGGGTCCAAAGTGATGATCCTTGTCAAAGAAGTCATTTCTAGGATCATATCTAACAGATCCTTCATCATCTACAATGCCCACCAATTCAATTTTGTCTGTGATTTTGATCATCAGTTCCCTGGTTTTCCAGAAATCTCATGAGCAGAATCCTCTATTTTGGGGGCAGAATTTGATGATTTCTCTCTAGAACTTCTGCATTGTTCTCCAGGGTTGGGACATCTGTCTCCTAGATCCCAGGCTGTCCTCTCTCTTGGTTTATTCTCTTATAAGTTTCAAATATTAAGTAATTAACTAAGGTGTTTAGGAGATGAAATTCTGAATATGTCAGTATTAAATCCTCATACATGATTGATATTTATTAGATATGGTTGGATAGACATTATTTTTCTTGGGAATATTTTCTGTAACTTAATTTTATCCCTGATACATAAAAGTCTGTGATGAGATACCTAGGTTTGCGCTTTTTAAAAATTCACTGGAATTAGACATTTCCATCTTAAAGAGTCATGACCTTCAGTGCCAGAAAACTCGTGTGTTTTTTTTTTAATTCGTTCATTTTCTCTATCCTCTCTTTTTAGAATTGTTGGTGGTCAGATTTTGAACCACTTGGACTTTCCCTCTCTCTTATATTTTCATGTATTATTTGGAGCCCTTTGTCTTTTTATCATGAGAGATTTCTCCAGTATCCAAAATTTCTCTCAACCTATTGATGAGGATTTTTGTTTTTTGCAGGGATCTAGGGAGATATTACTATTATTAATATTAATAATATCATTATTTTAATTCTAAGAACTCTCTTTTGTGTTATTTTTTATAATTTCTATTCTTATTTTATGAATATAAACTTTTCTTGCATTTCTCTAAGGATATTATTTAGAACTAAGGTTTGTTTTCTGTTTATCAATCGTCTCACCTTTCTCTGGTGTCATTTCTTTCTATTTGTTTTTATGGGAGTCTTTCTCATTAATTTTGCAGGCTTATTTTAAATGTGGAGAGACCCTCAGTTCTCTGTTCTTTTTTTTTTTATGAAAGAAGATGTTACTTTAATGAAGGTTTATACACAGTATAGTTTCAAGCAGTTGAGCACATGGCTATTCCCATATGCTTCTACACATAAGTTTACAAAACTGTATATTTTAAGGAACAATACTACTTGAATGATGGTATATACACAATGAACTTTCAAATTATAGAAACAGCCCAAGTGCCCATTGACTAAAGAATGGATAAAGAAGATGTGGCATATATATACAATGGAATATTATTCAGTGATTAAAGTCTTTGGACTTCAACATAACAGTGGGTTGAAACTTTGATTGTTAATTTGAATTAAACTCTGAGTTTGATTTAAATGGTGTGCTATCCTGACCCATTTCAGCACCTCTTAATATAATGAGATGAAATCTCTGCTCATTTTTAAGACAGAAAGAGTAGAGAGTTTGAGCGCTGTGCATATCAGTGAAGCCTATTAACTGAGCTTGGCTTCAGGTGAGCAGGTAGGCATGAACTGTTGTGATGGGGAGCCCTTCAAGTATCTTGATGAGGAGGAGGACTTTTCTCTAAGACTCAGATATCCACATTAGTGTTTCCGTTCTCCCCTAGTGCCGTCAATCTCTCTGGAGAACAGTCTTCTGAGTTGTTTATGTGTCTGACCTATGAGGAGGGGCCAGTAATTTTCTGGCTGCCAGGTGTTCTTTCCACCTGGGTAGGAGTGGAGAATGAGAGGGTGGGCAACTGCTTCCTTTCAATCAATCACCCTTTGGTAGGCCCCTTCTCATTTCTACATGAGATGCCTGCCTTCTCTGAGCCTATGCCTGCCTTCTCTGCCTCTCTGCCTATGCCTGCCTTCTCTGAGCATGAATCTTCCCTAGGTTCCACTAAGACACTCAGCCACCTCCTTGGATCACTGGGATGGAGTCCCCTTTGTATTTATCCTGGGATGTCCTGGCTTCCACTACAACTTCTCCAGCCAACTCACCTCCATCTGTTTTGCATAGTACAGAAATAAAATAAAATGTCTCATCTGCTGGATTGCTCCTTCCATTCTCTTCTTTGTTCCATTATGTTCCCATTAATAATCTCTTGCCTGCATGAATTCTGAACAGTTTCACAGATACCACAAAGTGTAAATATTATTAAGTATGGCCTCTATTACTGATAGAAGCCAAGTTGGAGGCATTCCTTCAGGTCTGTCAGCCAAGTGAGTTTACTATTTCAAAAGAAGTCTAGGGTGTAACATTAACTAAACACCCTTCATGGAAAGAGACACTGGAACAGAGGGGAAGCGTTTTCCCTACTGGTATCTTCCGCTCTGTTTTCTCTTATCCCTTTTGCTGTGATCACCTAGAAGCATGTCTCATCTCTCCAAAGCAGGAGCTAAGCATTTTGTCAAGGTAGCCTCTCCTCTATCTTCCTGAGCTTTTTGGTGATCACCTGGGACTCCTGGTGAGTGTTTCATATATTATATTAAGAGGTGCTGAAATGGGTCAGGATAGCACACCATTTAAATCAAACTCAGAGTTTAATTCAAATTAACAATCAAAGTTTCAACCCACTGTTATGTTGAAGTCCAAAGACTTTAATGTCAAAGGAATTAAAGCCTAAAAATCAATATCTCTTGCCCTTGTGTGTTAAAGTTCGAAGTTCACAATTCTTAAGTTAACTAAAGTAGGAAAATCATCCTCCCAAGCTTTTCTCTTCTGCATGGCCTCTGCCAGAAGGTTCTCTGTCCCTCTGTCTCTCTTTAGGTAGCCCAGGGCTACCTCATGCTGGAATTGTTGACATACTTTCCGGGTCTCAACAATACATTGTTTCAGTGTCAACTGCTACCCATCTCACTGTCCAGGGGTGTGAACCCTGGCCCATACCCATCACCTGTAGAAAAGAAGCCATCCTAAGCCCTAAGAGCAGTTATCCCAGACACAGGTATGTACCCCAAGGCCAGCCCCAACCAAGGCCATGGCAGCCACTCAGTGAAGTCTATAGTAGTTACGTATTTCTGCTACAATATATTTCCAAAAATCTAGCCACATAAAACAATGCAAGTTTATTACCTTCCAGTTCCGGAGGTTAGAAGTCCAACCTAAGTCTCACTAGGCTAAAATCAGGATGTCAACAGGGCTGTGTTCCTTTCCAGAGACTCTAGGGTATGGTCCTTGCCTTTTCTGGCTACTAGAGCTGCCCACATTCCTTGACTGGAGACCCACTTCCATTGTCTTCTAAGGTGGCAGCATTGCATCTCTTAAAATCTTCCATAGGCACATTTCCCTCTGACTGCCATCAGGAATGGTTCTCTGCTTTTAAGGATCTATGTGATTAGTTGGGCCCACCTGGATAATCCAGAAGAATCTCTAGGATAATCTGCCCATCTTAAATTAATCACATCTTCAGTAAAAGGTCACATAGTCACAGGTTCTGGGGATTAGGATATGGACACTTTTAGAGGACCATTATTCTGCCAACCACTGTATTTGAGGAAAGATGAGTAATTGGAGATCTTTTTGGATTAGGAGAGGCCAGTCCAGTGGTGCCTGGCTTCCAGAGTCCACCATCGGTGAATTTAAAATGAATCAGGGGACAAAATCCCAACAAAGGTTAATTTTGGTATTATGCATTTACCAGTTGAAGGGAAGATGAATCCACCCATGGAATTGGAAATGTTGCTGCCATCTTGCAACATTTAGATCCTGGCAGTGGAAGCCACCCCATTAGGCTTCTCAGCTGGGCTTTGACCAGAAAAGCATGAGCAGTATACGTGATAGGGTCAAAGGGACTTTTTATCAAGCTGAGACCTACTACCACGGTAGTAGCTAGTGAAGAAGTCCAAGGAAGCCTTCACCTGTGTCTGGTGCTGAGTGGGACGTTGACATAGGTCAGGAGGCAGAGATCACGAAGACAAGCTGGATATGAAGCAGGGGAGAGCAAGAACCAGCAGGCACTCATGAGGATAGACAGGTACCCTCTTCTGCCTCTCATTGGCTGTATATTGACCGTGTGAGAGAAACACAAAAGCTGGCTCCCTTGGCCACAGCATTCCACACGCACCTGGCCCAGGACATGCGGAAGCTGGATAAGAAGTGGTGGGAGCCGGCAGCTCTGTGGCCACCATTGCCCCACCCCGAGAAGGTGAGGCAGCCGACCGACCCATGAGAATGCCCACAGCCTGCAACAGGGCCTGGTGCCCTAGGCCTACAGCTGTCAGAGCCCAGCACCTGCTTCTTCCCTTGCACCTGCCGCATGGCCTGCAGATTTCTCCTGTGGACATACTTACCCCGGAAACCAGGAAGGAAGAGAATTCTGGAAGGCATAGTTCCGGCTCAGCTAGGGCAACACCCTACAAACCCCCACACCAGCTCTTACTGAAGTGACTTCTTTCCCTCAACAAAGCCTGCAGAGTCCCCCTCAACAGCAGCTCAGGCATCCATGAGCACCTCTGCTCTGTGCCACTCAGGTCTCCCTGCTTGTCCACGTTCCAGGCCCCAGGATCCAGAGCTTCCGTCAGCTCTTTCTGCCACTCTGACTGGAAGTGCTTCTGTGGTTCATTTCCCTTTGCTACTCTGCTACAAGTTTTGGGAAGGCTCAGTTGAGCTTCCGTCTGCTGACCCTGCTCCTGCATTTGGACCCTGCTTTTTTTGTCTTCAGGAGAGCAGTGTTTGATGGCATTGAATCCTGCCTTCCTTTACTTTTCCTTTGCTTCCAAACCTGAAAGCATTCCTCTGGCAGTAACATGCCTTCCCAACATTCCTCTAGATTCCAGAATAGGAGTTGGCAAACTTTTCCTGTGAAAGGCCAGACGATAACTGTTTTAGCTTGTAAGCCATAGGGTCTCTGTTACAACTACTTAATTCTCCCTATATTGCATGAAAACAGCTGTAGACAGTACATAAAAAATTGGTCGTAGCTAGGTCTTGATAAAACTTCATGTGTAAAAGCAAACGGCTGGCCCTCAGGCCATAGTTTATAGAACCCTCTCCTGTGCCCTCTCTTCCACACCAAGTTCTGAGCAAAAATGAAGAGGGAAGCCACATTATCAACTCATTACTCTTAGCAGTCAGGTTGGAGGCCAGACTCTAGGCCTGTTTGCCAAGCGGGTTGGCTAATACCAAAGCCCAGGATTAGATAGACGTGTCCACAGGCAGCAGCTGGGTCAGGGAAGGCTTCCTCTTCCTCCACCAGCCCCGCAGGACACATTCCCATGGAGATCACGGGAACCAGAGTTTCCTCTGGCCACTCATTCCCAAGAGGAGGAGGACTGACAGAACTGAGCCAAAGCTGTGCATGCCTGCTGATTATTTGGATAAGTCCCTCCTTCTTGCAGGGAAGGAATGAGTGAGGGTCTGTGCTCTACCCACAGGAAGAAACAGCAGGCCTGAGGAAGAATCATTCCGCGGCACCCCAATGAAGGGGAGAAGAGACGGGTGTCTGAGGTTGGCCTGCCTCTTAACCCCAACTCATTTCCTGACCAGCTACGTATCACACATTCTTTACAGAGATGTCTGCTCTGATCTCCTCTAAAGGGTCATTTTAACCATTTTAGGGTTTTCTGTCTATAGCAGGTAACCCACTTATATCCAAAAGCAGACGGCAAGACTTAGAACCCTACACAGAGCACCAGTTCTGATTGCTCATTTCCTCCCCAGTCAGGCCAATTCTAACCAAATTAGAAAATTCACACCATTGACTTCCTGCTCACCCCATTCTTAATTCTAGAGTTGAAAACCACTCTGTACGCTACAAGTCTAATTTATTCACTCGTTAAACAAATGATTGTTGAGCATCTACTGTGTGGCAGTGAAGTTAGGTGCTTGGGCTACAGGTGTTTGGTGAATACCCAGGTATCTTCTAGCCGTAGACCCTCCCTGGGTATGGCACTCTTCCTAATGGCCAGGATGCAGGTGCCTGCGTTCCAGGGAGTCAGGCGGAGGAAGGGAGAAAGAAAGGGCATGGTTGGGAGAGTCCTGGATTTCAGTTCATTTACGTGGGAAGAAGACTGTATCAAAATTTGGAGTGTAATCCATTAACAGAACCATTGTGGAATGTTAGGGCTTTGTGTTACTTTGTGTTATGGTTGTGGTGGTGTGTGATGTTTTGGTGGACAACACAGACAATAGACCTATGATTTCAGGGAGTGGCGAGTGCTATGATGAAAAATGGAGCAGGCTATGGAGATGAGAAAGTGATGGGAATTTATTACTTAGAATGAACCTCAGGGGCGCCTGGGTGGCTCAGTCTGTTGAGTGTCCAACTCTTGATTTCGGCTCGGGTTATGATCTCAGAGCTGTGGGATCAAGCTCTGCATTGGGCTCTGTGCTCATCGCGGAGTCTGCTTATCCCTCTCCCTCTGCTCCCCCCCACTGTGTCTGTCTCTGTCTGTCTGTCTCTCTCTCAAGTAAATAAATAAATAAATAAATAAATAAATAAATAAATAAATAAATAAAATCTTTTAAAAACAAAAAGAATGAAGCACAGCTTAAAGAAGTGAAAAGCCCCAAATAATGCTGTGCATCAACTTAGAGGGAAGTTTCTTTCTCTCTCCCATAAATGAAGTCTGGAGGTTAAGTGCTCCAGGGTGAAAGCCCAGCTCTGTCCACAGTCTTCAGAAACCCAGCCTCCCTCCAGTCATAGATTGTCCTCCCCTAGGTTGTAGATCTTTTATTAATGACCAAGATGGTAGCACCTGCATTCCAGCGAACAAGGCATTTTGAGATCAGGTGTTTTTAAAGGAGTTCTACTTCATGTTATGGTAAGATATAGACTTGTTGGCTGTATAAATCAGTGTTATAACCCTTCTTTATTACATATGCCATGGAGTAAGATACCACTGGATATTTGTGGAGCTGATACGTTACATTATTTCCTCTTTTTACATTCCCGTTGCTCCCCAGTGTGCCTAACCTGAAAATCAGGGTATTCTCTGCATTCCTATATTTCAAGAAGGTTTAAACAAACGTGCATGAATACCCATCACTTACCAGTCATTGTGCTGGGTGCCCTGGATCACCCCAGAGGACCCCTGAGGCCGGATTTAACTTGCTCAGTGTCACAGTTGAAATGTAGTACCTTCCCTAGTCCTCTGTTCCCAAAGCCTGTTCGCTTTATACCAATGATTTCCCAATTCCCCCAATCAAATAAAGATTTCTGGACCCCAAATCTCTAAGATAATAGCCCGGGAATCCATATTTTTAACAAGCCCCTCTGGCCGTGGTCATGATCATGCATGTTGGAGGAACATCACTTTCTTCTCTCTCCAGGCCAACAGTTAACCACAGTGAGCGGCAGAGTGGTGGGGGATGACGAAGCGCAGATATGTTTTGAGAGATGCCAAAATCATTTGTTGCTAATGGTAGCCAAATTACCCAAAAAAAATATCTGGCTCATTTGTCATTTTTGCAAAGTAGAATGAATTTGCAGTTACCTCTTACTTCAGTGTGCTTGCTTGCTCATGGGAGAGAGAGAAAGTGAAGTGACTTCAAACATACCTGTGCTTCCCTCCAATTAAGTTTCAGAGCATGCCCAAACATTGCAAAGGTTCAAAGGCAAGTGTGGCCAGGGGCGTTGTGTTGTGTTGTGTGTATTTGCCTGGATGGAAATGCACAGTGCATTTTACTGGTTAGGTCTGACAACGCATAACTGATTTGTGGCTCCACTTGCGACTCACGAGCTACAAGTTAATTAGAAACACTTTTCCCTAATTATATTTGAGAGTTTGCTCTATTTGCTCTACAATTATCACAAAAATTACATTAACTAGTGTTAATGAACACAACATGGAAATCCCCACTGGATCCTGGAGGAAAGGGGAGAATTAAAGAATGTGCGCATCCTCTGCCCAACACCTGGCTTCCTTTTCAACAGATGTTTTTGTTATTCCCAGTGAAATGTTCAAAATAAACTTCCTTCCTGGTTGTCCCTTAGAGGATGAGATCCGGCCTGCCAGGGGAGAAGCTGCAGTTTTGTTCTGCGTGTGCTAACCTAAGTCCTCTTAGTGACTCACTCTCCCGATGAGCTGCCCATCGTGACCGATGGCCTGTTGGCCTTCCAGAAAGCTGTGTGCCGTCATGACCGTGCCCTCCCAAGGGAGTGCTCAGAAGAAGAATCTCTATGACATGGTTTCCTAACTCAGGGGACTGTACCACGGAGACCGACACCAGGGAAATAAGGAGGTTGTCCTTCGGAGCTGGCCTTCCTGCCATCTCCTTTCTTTCCTGTGTTTGCCAGTATATGTCTGAGCGACGCTATATGGAGGGTGGAGTGGATGTTACAAAACAGAAAAATGATGTCGACCTGAGCCCTGTCCCCAAGGAGCTGTCAGTCACATGTGAGAGAGAGTACACATGGATAACTGTTCACAAAGTAAGCACTGAGAGAGGGCCGGGAAAGCTTAAAGGAGGATAGAGGATTCTCAGTCAAGGAGATCAAGAAAGGCTTAGTGAAGAAATTAATGTTTGTAGTGGGTTTCAAAGATGGACATGAGTTTGGCTTTCAGATAATGATAGCAAGAGAATAAAACATATTACTCACAGAACTGCTCCCGTTTCATGAGAATGAATTCAGGTGTGTCACTCCTGTGCGTGTGTGGGTAAGCATGTGCAGTCTTGCACACACACTCCCGCACAAAGTAGGCGCCTTCTGCATATCTACTGTTGCTAACCTTCCTTGAACGCTGCCGGCTTCAGACAGTTCTGGTCTCTCTCCATCCGTATTTGTCTTTTAATCTAATACCCTGAAAGAAGCCAAGTGCCTTTTTAAGGGAAGCAGTCATGGGGATGGTGCTTTATAATTCTCTACACAACTAGATTTGCCTCACACAAATATTACTAGAGGTACTCCCAGGATCACATGCTATTAATTCACCATAGTGAGCAAGAATTAACTTATTGTATAAATGACAGTCGTCTGACTTAAAAGTTTGGAAATTTTCTCAACTAATTTTAAAAACATAGAAACTCAAGCAGAAAGTATTCAGCACTCCACATACAGCAGATCTGTAATAAACACATTTAGTACTTAAAATAATGATACACATCAGCTCAAAGAGCCACTTGCCCTACACTCCATTTGGTTTCCATGCATGTTGGATCTTTTTTGGTGTGTGTGTGAGAAAATGGATTTTAATTCATAAACTCAATTCCATTTTCAAGTGGCATACCTGCTGTGTTCACAAATATATTCTGAAGCCTATCTTTGCAGTTATTTAATTTAAAAAATGAACATGGACTCTAATCTGGTGTCCAGATATATTTAATAGTTAACCACATTCGACATTCATTTAGTATCAGCAGTAAAGAGGCTACTTCTGTTCCTCACATTTTATGTTGAGTTTTTTTTTTTTTTAGATTAAAAGACATTGTCTTCTGTATTTTATTTTTCCCTCAAAATTCTTTCCCTCAAAAGTTAGTGAGAGGCAGTAATATGCTCAGAAATCTAAGGCTGGGAAATACTGATTGCAAAGCAGTCAGAAAACACTTCTATTAATAAAAAGAAGTCTTCAATATTAACTGTAGTGGCTTTTGTTTTGCTTTAGTTTTGTTTGTTTTTTAAAGTGATTTTATAGGCTGGATGGAGGAGATGCTTAATTTTTTTTCAGTTTTGTTATTTTTATTGAAGTATAAATTAACATACCATGTTATATTAGTTTCAAGTGTATAATACATGATCAACATTTCTATGCTTTACTCAATGCTCATCAGAATAAGTGTGCTCTTGATCCCATCACCTGTTTCACCCATCCCCCACCCGTTTCACCCATCCCCCACCCACCTCCCCTCTGGCAACCACCAGTTTGTTCTCTGTATTTAAGAATCTGTATTTTGTCTCTTTTTTTTCTTTGTTTTATTTGTTAAATTCCACATATGAGTGAAATCATATTGTATTTGGCTTTCTCTATATGACCTGTTTCACTTAGTGTTATACCTTCTACGTCCATCCATGTTGCAAATGGCAAGATTTCGTTCTTTTTTATGGCTGAGTAATATTCCTGTGTGTGTGTGTGTGTATCACATCTTCTTTATCCAACCATCCATGGATGGACACTTGGGTTGCTTCCCTATCTTGGCTATTGTAAATAATGATGCAGTAAACCTAGGGGTGCATATATCTTTTTGAATTAGGGTTTTCGTATTCATTGGGTAAATAGCCAGTAGTGGAATTACTGGATTGTATGGTAATTCTATTTTTAATTTTTAAGGAACCTCCATACTGTTTCCCATAGTGGCTGTAGCAGTTTGCATTCCCACCAACAGTGTGAAAGGGTTCCCCTTTCTCTGCACCCTTGCCAACACTTGTTATTTCTTGTCTTTCGATTCTAGCCATTCTAACATGTGTGAGGTAATACCTCATTATGCTTTTGATTTGCATCTCCCTAATGATTAATGTTGAGCATCTTTTTATTTGTCTGTTGGCCATGTGTATGCCGCCTTCAGAAAAATATCTATTCAGGTCTTTGGCACATTTTTAAATCATTATTTATTTTTGGGGTGTTGATTTTTATAAGCTCTTTACATATATTGGATATTAACCCCTCATCAGATATATCATCTGCAAATATGTTCTCCCATTCAGTAGGTTTCCTTGTTTTGTTGATGGCTTCCTCTGCTGCAGAAAAGCTTTTTATTTGGTATACTCCCAATAGTTTATTTTTGCTTTTGTTTCCCTTGCCTGAGGAGGCCTATCTAGAAAAATGTTCCTATGGCCAATGTCAGAGAAACTACTGCCTATGTTTTCTTCTAGGAGTTTGATTTTATTTTTGTGTATGGTTTAAGAAAGTGGTTCAATTTCATTCTTTTACATTTAGCTGTCCAGTTTTCCCAGCACAATTTGTTGAAGAGACTATCTTTTCCCCACTATTGTATCTTGCCTCCTTTGTCATAAATTCATTGACCACATAAGCATGGCTTTATTTGTGGGTTCTCTATTCTGTCCCATTGATCTGTCTGTTTTTGTTCCAGTATCATACTGTTGTAATTACTACAGCTTTGTAGGGTATCTTGAAATCTACTATTGGGATACCTTCAACTTTGTTTTTCTTTCTCAAGGTTGCCTTGGTTTTTCGGGATCTTCTGTGGTTTCATACAAATTTTAGGATTATTTGTTCTGGTCCTGTGAAAAATGCTATTGGTCCTTTCATAGGGATTCATTAAATCTGTAGATTGCTTGGGGTAGTGTAGACATTTTAACGATATTGGTTCTTCCAACCCATGAGCATGGAATATCTTTCCACTTGTTTGTGTCATCTTCAGTTGCTTTCATTAGTGTTTTATAGCTTTTGGAGTGCAGGTCTTTTACCTCTTTGGTTAAGTTTATTCCTAGGTATTTTATTCTTTTTGGTGCAACTGTACATGGAATTGTTTTCTTAATTTCTCTTTCTGTTACTTCATTATTAGTGTATAGAAATGCAGCAGATTTCTATGTATTAATTTTGTATTCTGTGACTTCACTGAATTCATTTATCAGTTCTAGTAGTTTTTTGATGGAGTCTTTAGGGTTTTCTATATATGGTATCATGTCATCTACAAATAGTGAAAGTTTTACTTCTTCTTTACCAGTCCAGATGCCTTTTTCCTCTTTTTCTTATTTGATTGCTATAGTTAGGACTTCAGTACTATGTTGAATAAAAGTGGTGAGAGTGGACATCCTTGTTTTGTTCCTGATCTTAGAGGAAAAGCTCTCGGTTTTTCACCATTGAGTATGATGTTAGGTGTGGGGTTTTCATATATGGCCTTTACTGTGTTGAGATATGTTCTCTGTAAACCTCCTTTGTTGAGAGTTTTTTTCATGAATGGATGTTGTACTTTGTCAAATGCTTTTTCTGCATCTATTGAGATGATACACAGTTTTTGTCCTTTCTCTTGTTGATGTGATGTATCATGCTGATTGATTTGTGATTACTGAACCACTCTTGCATCCCTGGAATAAATCCACTTGATCATGATGAATGATTTTTTTAACATTCAGTTTGCTAATATTTTGTTGAGGATTTTGGGATCTATCTTTTTAAGTGATTTTATAGTCTGGATGGAGCAGATGTTTAATTTTGTATGAGTTCCAAGCTTGCTCACAGCAGTGAAAGAAAAGAGACTTAAAGGAGAGAGAAGAAAACTAAATGCATTTGCTTTTCTTTGGCAGTAAAGTCTCAACTTTGGGAATCCTTCTCAGACAGGGTGTGTGTAGAAGCTTTCCTCTTTGCTTCTGACCCTGGAGGCATTTTCTGATGCACGTAATGACGTTTAACACCTTATCACATGTACCTTTCATTAAGAACATTCATAGGCAGGACAGTGTTAATTTGCTTTATCTTCCATGCCACTTTCAGTAGATTTCCTAATGTTTTACTGAATTAACAAGAAGTAGAAATTTGTATTTAACACACAGTTGTGGTTATGAGATGAACATGGATCATTTAGGATTTTCAAGCAGTTTATCAATTTAATAATTTTCTGCAAAACTGCCCTTGCTATTAACTTAGCTATTGGAGTGTGCAAACACAGATGTGAAATTTTATTGTCATGTATCAACTTCAGATTGAGCACAACTATTTATAACTTGAACCCAATGAAAATGGGATTGCAAGGGAAGAAATGATCACATGACCCCAGGATGGGAACTCTCCCACAAGCAAGCCAGTCTGATTAAGTAAGCCACACAGTCAGTGAAAGGAAGGGAATTGCTCTCTACAGTTCGCTGATGAACCTCCAAACACCAGGGTCTTATTAAAAGTCCTTTTACCTCCAGGGAGTCCTCTTACCATCTCTGGGTAGCTTTGCTAAATGTAACACTATCTGAGTTGCTATGGAAACAGCTATATCTATGCAAATTACTTTTTAAAAAATCATTAGGCCACCGAAAGTCTGCCTGCCATATGAAATTTGCAAGGACTCCAGCCCACAGCTACACTTGGCATTGTTAACGCCTCTCTAACTATCCCGTTTCTTTTGCTGGGCTTGTTTCCTACAAATACTACTGAATCCTTGAGAGAGATCAGCAGCAGTAAGAGTTGAAGGTGGTAAGTGGAGGGCTATCCCTTGCAGTCAGAGTTTTGAGGGTTGTGGGTCGTGGAAGAATCAAGTTACCTGGACATGGATGGGGGAAGAAAGAGGCTGAAGGTAAATCTATTTAAATGCCCACTTCTCCCATCCATCTCTCTCCGCCAGTAAATAAAAGGCACTGGCATACCCAAGCAGGCCCTCCTGTGGAATGCAGGTGTGCCCACGCATTCACACACACGCTGGTATGCTCACACACACACAGCATGCTGGTAGCCCCTGGATTTGGCACACATGTACATCCCTCACACAGCCTTGTCCTGCCGGGCACAGTTCTGCGTTAGAAGGACTGCTGTCCCCAGCTTCCTTTTGTGTATCTGTTTGATACTGAGCTTGGCAGGAACCTGCATCGTGCTCCGACTGGGCTTTGCAGCTTTCCCCCGCTGGTCACCCACCGCTGCTCCCCTGAGCATGGCGTGTCCTGCTCAGCTGGTTGTCACCATGTCACCTGCTGCTCCCTGGGCAGAGTGCCTCCGCAGGTATCTGCCCTGAGCCCCCAGGAGGCTAGAGCTAGGAGGTAGTGTGTGACCCAGACAAGAAGCACGGCCCGCTGCCCTTCACATTATGGGTTGTTCTGGGATCCCACAGCAGAGTTTCTTATGCCCCACACATTACAAAAATAGCCTTTTCCTCTTTACCTCTGTGCTTTTCTGGTCTCTGGGCTGGGGACAGGTTCAAGTAAGGGTTCCCATTCTGGTCCTGAGTCTACACTTCCCATCACTGCCTTGTGCTCATGGTACCTGGTTTTCACTCAAACCGGCTCTCTCCTAGAGGGCTTCCCCACCCCACCTGTCAGTCACTGCCTAGCTCTCCTGGCCTGCCCAGATACGTCCCGATCCCCACAGTGCGCAGGGCTCAAGTTCTTCCCCAGAACCCCCTGGGTCCACATCCTGCCAGACTCTGCCAGCCCCGGGCCTGCAGGCTGCCGGGAATGCTCAGTCCTGTCTGAACTCAGCCATGGACAAGAGGGATCAGCTCAGATTCCAGCCAGGAGTCCTGCCGCTCATGAGTCCTTTATGGCGGTTGCCACTTTCATCATTACAAGGCTGCATATTTCAGTTTGGTTCTCAGAGGAGCCAACTCTCATTTCCATGTTCGCTGTGGAGTCATGGGACCAGGAAAGTCTTGCCCAACTGAGCTCTTGGGGAAAGATGGAGAAGGGACTGGAGCCTCCAGAATCAGCCCACCTCCTTGTGGGCACCATGATGCAGACTCTGCAATACGGGAGGCACACGAGCATCATTTATGCTTCAGGAGGTAAAATTTATAAGTGAGTTCTCAACCAGTCACAATTTTTTTTCTTTTAATGCCTTAACAATTAACCTATAATTCTACCTACAAACTAACTGTGTTACATGTTAAGCCCATATTTTCCTGCTGCCTTTGCTAGTTACAAAATTAGTGTCCTAGGTTCAGCCTTCCTTCCATCAAGGTCAGTGTTCTAAATTTTTTCTTCAAAGAGCAGAACCCTTAGTAGTTCATTATTCCCAGCAAGTGAAAAGTGCGTCGTGTTCTTTACCCCCACGTGGAGATGAGAAGGAAACAGTCAAAGGCTAACATCATCTGTCCTAAACCAAAAGTTCTTCCTTGTTCCTGGTTTAAACAGAATCCATTTAGAATACAAATACTTGCTTTCTCCAAGTGTGTGTGCGTGTGTGTATAAAGTTAGAGGTCATCCAGGCTTACTTATTCAAGGAATACTTTAAGCTTTTAATGAAAGGGTATAAATTAGATGAAATGTCCCCAGACCTCAAATTTACTTTTAGGAGTAAAGGTCAGAGTGATTTTTTTAAAAAACCACATCTCTTATAATAAAAAATCCCTTTGTGAAAAGAATTGAAGGAATCATAGATTGTCAGTGTTATATATGGAAATACATATATTTAAAGGTATAATCCATATTTTAAATGATAGCCTTATCTTAGGAAATACAGTATACTGCTCTGCTTTTATCTCTAAAAAGAAATATTTATGTGATTTATCTTGAAACGTTTATGTGCAGGAAAATGTGGTCATCTGAAATTGAGAAAGTTTAATCAAGCCATGAAAAATTGCTTATTACCAAATATACCAACTCCATAATTAATAAATAATTATTAAATATATGTTATCTCTATGAAAAGAAATTTTAAGTAAGAATTTTTGAGCTATGAACTATTGTAGTTGTGTAGTCTCAGAGAGATCAGTAAGGCATAGGTCTTTCTTTTTTAAGAGATATATCTTTCTAGCAGATAAATTTAAATATAAAATCTACAAAATATTTTATTTACCTTCTTTGTACACCAAATTTATAAATATTATATTCTTTTCCAGGTTGAAATGATTAAATATGATTCCTCTAGATCTAATTAATTTTAATGATAAAATTTTATATACTATAAATTTCTAATTTTACATACACTTATAAAAATAGTAAAATTCTACTAGGCTCTACTGACTTGTCTCCTCTCAAATATTTTAGGCTTCTTCATTAGCTCTCCCCTTCATTTTGTTGGTACATCTTTCATCATGAGGCTTATTAATCATACTCCCCCCCTCCAGTATTGATATGACAGATTTTCCATTCACATTATATAATAGATATTTGATATCAGCTCCCTCTATCATGAATATTAACCCATAAGGTCCTTAAGGGCAGGGACAGTGTCATAGTCCTCTTTGTCTCGGTGATGCTCAACCCAGTACATAGATGGAGGTCGGTAAATTTCTCCTGGATTCAGCTGTTAGAAACTCTATTCCAGTTTCCCTCTTACTTACTGAGCTGCCTATCAATATCCAGGCCTCACACATACTCAGATATACAGCCAGCAACCACTGTTGTGTTCCCCTTTCTGCTTACTGAGACAGAGGATGACAAGTGGCAGACTTGCCTATTCACTGACTGTTCATCCATCTCTGATTGAAGTGAGAGCTTGTGTGAGTTGTCCTGGGTGGCAGGGTGTGAACACTGCTGTGGAGAATGCCAGAACATGATTGAAAGGCTCAGAATGGGCAAGGAGAAATCACTTTTCCTTCTCAAACAGTTTGAACCCATCTTGAGTTCAAGGCCAATTTTTTTTT